>NW_009646936.1:1877055-1893430 GCF_000708025.1 Charadrius vociferus | reverse complement strand
CAGCAGGAAGGTTGGAAAGTGCCGCACGTGCCCAGCTTGGTGAAAGGTTTCAGGAAACGGATGCCCCACATGGCATGTTCCCTGAGAAAGCAGCAGAAATTTCATTGACGCTTATCCTGTCAGCTAGTGCTGATTAAGCATTAATTTCCCCAAACACACCCTGTATATACATGGACCCTATGGCCTTTGGAATAGACAAATATTACCAGTTTGCACCTTAAATATTATAAAGGTCTAGAGACCTGTTGCCAAATGGTAGAAGTCAGAATGACGAAAAGTAAATTGGAAGCTGGGAAGCATCCCCAAAAAAAGTTGGCTGTGCTGTTGCTAAAGGTGAGTGCCTGGACTCAGGGTTGAGATGTGTTTATGGCATGAAATATAAGGATCTCCGATAGCAATAACTGAAACCCACTGTTGATGAGTGCTTTATGGGATGGTATGCATTGTAGGATAATGTGTGAGGCCACTTCCTGAGCTTTGGGTAAATAGAATCTGAGCTTGAATACCATTTTCTCATTTTAAAAATATTTTAGAATATGCATTATCTTTCCTAGCTAATTTTTGTGTAATATTAATTTGCAGCTACAAGCCTGAAATAGAATCTCATTCTCTAAGCAAGGAAATTTAAAAACAAACATCTTCGTATATTATTGCACATAACTTTCAGCTCATAAAGATAAGTGGCACAGAAAGATTGGGACAAGGAATATAAAGAAGCACATGTGGCTATCTATGTCCCCTTTTTCATAAAATAAAATAATCCTGTCATTATATTTTTATTACAGAAAGTAATATGGAATCATTCTCATCTCTCAAGATATGGTAACACGGTTAATTTCTTACAGGAATTATGGCAAAGATAGGTCTTGAAGAGAGATGTAAAAGAAAGGAAAGTGCTCTTGCAAATTATGGAGAAAGATCACTTATGTGAGACACTGAAAACACATCAGGGAAAGCTGAGACCATGAGAAAATCAAAGAGGGTAGAGTGGTTTGTGACAAGAGACGGCAGTAGGAAATGACAAGGTTGTGAATAGCTTGGAAGAAGAGGACATGAAAGGCAGGAAGCCTAGCTTCCTTAGCATTGCATCATACTTTATTTTTTACTTTTCTGTCCTGCTAATAATTCCAGCCTCTCTCTTAACATTTAGAGAAAGAAACTCAATTACAGAAATGTAATATTTCTCTGCTACATTTTGTTAAACTTTTCCGTAATTTTGAATCCTTTACTGTATACATAAAAGTGTTCCTGCACTATGGAATCCAGCATCTCTGTGAGTTCTGATAAAACTAAATAGCAACCAGCAAAGTGAGTGCCATGTTCTCCTATGCACCACATCCCCTTAGGGGCTACCAGGAGGTCTAAACCAGCATACTGTTTTAACACGTCACGAGAATTACACTCTTGCTCTTAGTGGTAAGCCTGAACATGGTTAGCATATTTGATATATTTAAAGAAGACAAAGAAAATAAACTTTTATCACGTTTGAAAATTTCCATCAAACCATAATCGAATCAAAAGAGTACAAATAAGTATTTAACAATTTTTTTTTTAAGATGAGCTGCAAACAGATAGACCTTTAGGTATTCCATACTTGGCTTTTTTTCTCCTCCTTATTTTTTTTTATTTCTTTAATCTTTTTCCTTAACAAGGATATTTGTTTTCAGTTCAAACAGGAGTTACTTGATGTAAGTGTGGTAGTAAAGTATCAGGTGAGGCTTATGTACTGCTGAGGTATATACAAAAATTTCTTCACCAGGGCTAAGTGCTGAGGGAATCTGTCTGACTTAAGGTTTTTCTTAAATTTTACCTCACTTGAAAGACACAGTAACAGATTTCACCAAGAAAGGCTGCATTCTTCTTCCGGGGGCTGTACAACTGCTTACTAGGAGGAACTGGCAGCATAACTAGATATAAAAAGGGGAAATGGAATGTTTCTTCTGGGTGGTGATTATCTCACTGGCTAGGATTGTAACCAAGCACTGGGTGTGAGGAGCAGCGAAAGGAGAAACTGCACTCAACTCATGAGAAGAGATGACTTTGTGTTAACTGACCTGCAAGACTGGAGCTGGTTTATCCTGAGTGTACAAGAAATAATTTAATTGTGTTGTATTATTTGTCAGTCAACACCTGAGGACTGAAATCCTGGCCAGCTTTGTGCGGTATTTTTAAGGTGAAAGTAGGCTAACCAGTTCCTTAAAAGTCTCAGGAGCAGCCCATCAGCGGGGGCTATATAAGAAGACAGTTTTATTGTGTATCTCTTATTCCTGTATATATAGATATCTATGTTTGGCTCTTTTACTCAAGTTCACTAAGCTGGCATCAAACATAGGTTTCCCAGGGTGTGTCTGCACACCATGTCGCACCAGTTTGACTTAAGGTACCATTTTAAATTCATGAATTTGAAACATATTGTCATATTATTCAACCTGTCTTATATCAGTTGGAAACTAATGCAAGTTAAACTGACTAGGGTGTTCCAAAATTTAAGTAATTGTTCCCAAATAGGAAGTTCATTGCAGTTCATCAACATCAATTTAATTAAACCAGTGAAAATCAATATGTCCTAATTTATATCACTAACTCTTATTTATTGAACATGTTAAGATACAATGATTTTAACAGGAACTTTATGAAATTTAGACAAGTGGATTTGTTTTGTGTTATAGTTCTGAGGGAAGATTTATAGGTAAACATCTCTTCACCTTCCCTCCTAGAATAAAAGCTTGAATCTAGCTGAATAGTTCTGCTAGTGACATGTGGTGATAAATGACTGGGTTTGAAATTGTTAGTAATTTCTTTTGTTTGAAATTAGTCTACCTCTGATAACACTCTCCAGAAAAATCACTGATAACAAAGGGAAAACATACATCTTCTAATGAAACTGAAAGACAGTGGAACAATGTAGTATTTTTTGCAAGCACAGCAAATGATTTATTTTACTCCTCTTTATGCCTTTGTTATCCTAGTGGCCATGAAGAATTTTTTGCTCTTAAAGTTGATCATGCAACACTGTTTTGCAAAAGTTGCTTGTTCAGTAGCAACCTTCAAATCTCTACTCCGTCCTCATTTTGGTTGTAATGGCAACAGAGGCTTTCCAGCAGATAGTGCATTGGTTGAAAACCAGTGGGGATTGCTAAAATAGATAGCTAAAATTTACAAAGCTAGTTTCCTAAAACTACACCCAACCTCAAGTAAGTGGCTTGATCTTTGGGAAATTAGACAGCAACTTGGGTGAGATACTCTCAGAGTGATAGTGGCTGTGCATTCATTAGAGGATGCTTTAGGCTTAGGTGAAGGTATATGGAGTAGGAGAGTTTTCCTCTTATCTCTTCTGTTATGGGCGATTTCTATTTTTGGGAGGTCCACAACTCTTATTATTGAACAAGCCTTCATAGCCTATTCCTGGGTCAGGCAGTGACCGTTCCCCACTATTTTGTGAGTGAGGTAACTGCGAGGTTGTGTAAGGTCATGTCAGGCAGGGCTGTGAATAGAAGTCCGGGACTTCACGCAGCAGTGCCAAGTTGCAGTCACTTAGCCACACAGCCTTCCAGGACAAATTCGATGAGTCTATGCTCATCTGTCAGTAACCAGGGCTAGAGCTGCTGGATCTTACCACCCTCCTAGGGCCAAGACTGGACCCCGATACACAACCTGCTGCGATTTGGAGTGCTTGCAGTTGAGTTTGAGCATTTTCCCTGTGTAAGGGCTGATCCACTTACAGGATAACAGCCTACTTATGTTACCAATTTAATTCTTTAATTTAGGAGGAAGAGATCTGAAATACATTGCCCACACATGTAGGAGAAAAAAATAGTACCTGATTGTATAATTAAAGACTGGATCATAACTCAGTTACTCAAGGAAGCAGGGCTGTGATTGGCATTTCCTAAATTTTGAGTGCTTGATTTAGCAACCTTAATGTGCTTTCAACACATTTAAATTTTTATGTTCTGTTTCTATCTTTGTGAAGATCCTAGAGAAACTGTAATTTGCGAGCTTATACTGCAAGTAAATCAGATATTGTTCTTAAAGTATTTATTCATTAACTATTGCCCGTAGCCCACAGTTCAGCTAAGTGGAGTGGCCATATAGGACGAGACTGGGGTGTTACACTTCATTGTACCAGACGTTGTGTCAGACAGCAAAGTGTGAGGGATTCCTCTCATTCGTCTACATGGTGGAGGTCTAGGCTATTGGAATCTCCAGAAGGCCAGAACATGATTAAATAAGTGAAGCTTTCCAGAAAGCATGATTCATTCCCAAATGTGCCACATCAGCATATAGCGGGGGACTGAACGCATGAAGACTTCACTGAGAAGTAGTAAGCCTTTTGTATGAAGACAATCAGTCTTAATGCAGTTCAGCCTTCTAAATCAGATAGCTTGGAAGCCCATCTCATGGTTGTATTAACAGGTGCTATCAGCAGAGAGACAAGAGCTCACTTGGGCAGTGAAGGTTGAGCAGCTTAGCCTTGCTGTCCTTACACAAAGCTGCCCATCACACCATTTCAGCATGAAGGTGTGTTGGCTGGGCAACATGCTTTGGGAGATTATTCATTTGTTATGTTGTTAGTTTTCCTGTAGGAATGGTCAGAGAGCTGGCCCTGACACAGAAGGGTTCTTTGTCTCAGCCCAGTTGATGGAAAGCAAAAGGAGGAAGTGATTTCCCTGGAGACCCTCCCTCAGATGCTCTCTGTTATAATAACAGTTTTCAGCAACAAGCAAAGTGAATGTATGAATCTGATGAAAGTCAAGCTATTCCATACACGTGAACCAAGTCTTTGGTTAAAAACCCATCAACTGTATGTATGTATATCTTGTAATCGGAGTACAGGTCTTTACCTTTCATGCCCTTTTAAATATAGACCTTCAAAATTAGCTTTGGGATCTATGGGAAATCAGGAAGGGCTACTCATTTAGAAATCCTGCAACAGATACTTTAACTTAGGTGGCTGTGATAAAGTCCCTGATCTGACTCTTTCACATCACAGGTTAACACTGTTGAGTTTGCTGGGATGGCCAAAACGTTCTCATGTATGTGTTTCCTCCTTTCTTGTTCTGTTTTGACCAGAATCTTGACTCATTTTCAGGTACATCAAGTTGCAGTCTCAGATTTTTTTATTTTTTATTTTTTAAACAAAATATGTTTTCAACAACCACCTTGAATAAGAAATCCTTTTCCCTTACAAATGACAGGAAAGGGAGCAGTAAAATAGTGACCACAGGGGTGAGATGCTGTTTGTGTTCGGTGAAGAATCAGCCTAGTTATTTTCAGGGTTTTGTGGTACAGAAAAGCCACTAATTTTATTATAAAGGGTGTCTTTGATTGTATTAGGGATTCCTTATAACAATCTAGGCACTCATTAAACATTGATAATAAATTGATAAAAGGAGAAAAAGAGGTATTTCTGTATTCTATTGTCTAGTTAAGGAGATGTAGAATAGAAAAGAACAAATACAGACAGATAAGGAGATAGGATAGTTATGAGAGTGTTTTGATCTTCAGAATATTTTATTAGACATTTCCGGCATTTTCAATGTTTCTGATTTTCAGCGTCATAGATTTTTAAGGCCAGAAGGCAGTGTGATTTTGTCTGATCTCCTGCTTAACACCCAGTATTCAATCTTGTAATGGCAATAGTGATTCTTTTGGAAGAATATGCAAAAGTTTATATCCTTCCTGTTGACTTTCTGAAAACATCCTCAGAAAAGTTTTAGGAGGTGAATGACTGCTGTCATTTGCTTTCCTCTTGTGTGAAATCTAAACATGTTTCCTTTTTACCAACTGATTTTTGTTGTTATTGTTGTGGTTGTTACTTTGACAACAGTGAAATACAGAATGACCTGATGCAGCAATTTATTTCACTGGAAGCTGTGGGGAAAGTTTTTTGTTGTTCTTTTTGTGGAAAACAAGATTGCAGTTAGCTGTGAGGATTTCTGTTAATTTTTGTAAACTAAATACTTCAGCTGAAAATTCCAAAGGAGCATAAGAGAATTAGGAACTCAGAAAAATTTCAAACCTATTAAGTCCCCAACTTTTCTCGATGTTATTCTGCACATCAGATGATGATTTAAACAAGTCTTAAACTAGCATAACTAAAAAAAAACCCTAGCAGCTGTTCAATAGATGCTAGGGCAGGCCCATTATAAAATGTACTATGGTATGCCATAATGGTTAGGATACCAATATATTCTATTTTTAGTACCATTGACTCAGTCAGTTGAGTTCAAAAAATAAGCAGGGAACATCTGTTTATTGAAAGGATTTCCTCTATAGTAATTTATCTCTGTATTCCATCCTTTTTAAAGTATTTCCAACCTTTTTTTTTACTGGTTCTGAAGATAATCCAATATATTTTCTAATATTCTGACACTGCATTAATTTTGTCTTCTTATTACTGTCCGATGCATTGAAAAAGTAATTATTGGCTGATGTTTCTTTAAAATTCTTGGGGTTGCTTTTGCTTTGTTTTTCTTAAGTTAAAAACGTTTGAGGTCCCCCCTTAAAGCTACTGTACCAAAGATTGCACTGCTGGAATTGTCAAAACAAATAGCAGCTTAACTGCTGTCCACGACTCTGGTCCAATATCTCTGTCAGAATATTTAACAGCTATTCAGCCAAATATTTGTAGAGCAGCTGTACCCCTAGGCGGACTGAGTCCTATTCCGTCCTTCCTTTTAGCCTTGCCATATGATTCATCTTTCTTCTTTTAGAATATTAGTCTATTTTTAAATATTGTACAAGAAAGCAACAGCAAATTAAAGGTAAACACCTGCATATCAGCATGATACAATTCTATACAATCAAACCAATTTAAGTATTTTGCAGAATGGAAATGTTTGGAACATGGTGTGAAAAATTAAGTTGCGGGGGGGAGGTATGAACTTTTGATAATACTAGCAAGACCCCTCCCCCATGAAAGTATAGAACTTCACTTTGTTTCCTGAGGGATTACAAAAGCTTTTGCTTTTGCCCTCTGTATCACTTGGGCGTCCCTTCCTAGAGGTGCCCAGCTCTAGCTATGTTAGTTAAAGTAAGACTCTGACCATATGTTTGCCAGTATGTTTATTCTTCATAGGATAAGGTGACTTAATTTTACTTTCCCCCCCCAATCTACTTTGCTGCATGACCACTGAGGGTAGAGTAAAGAGATAACAAATATTTGACAAATAATTTAAATCCTAGCCTGTACTCTTTAAGAATATTCAGAATCCTGCCTTGATACATAGTCCTCTTAGTCTTGTTGAGGTTGTTGTTGTAGTGTACAAGTCTGCCAGCATAGAGCAGGTTGCAGGATCTAACCTATGTTAGCAGTTTTCTCCTATGAGAGCCATCCTTGTTTAATTTTGACACATTACAAATAACTGACTCTGGAAGCTAGCTAATAGTAACCTTCCCTTCACCTCCCGTACCCTGTAGTAAGATGCATAAACAGTCATCAGAATCCAATGCAAAACTGATAGTGTGAAAGTCACTGAGAAAGAAATATTGCAGTGGCTAGCTGTGACGCTACCAAGTATGATTCATATTTCTGATCTCAGTCCAACTACTAGTGGGCAGGTGTCCACAACACAACACTGACGTAACTGGCACAGTCTGTCCCACCTTTGCTGGAAGCCTGTACTAAAAATAACGAAATAAATAAAACCACAGTGAGGCTTGTTGTCATGAACGAACTAACTGTAGCCCATAAAGATTGTTATCTACAGGTTAGAGTAAAGACATTTCTTTGCAGTATGGAGAAATTTGTGGTGCCTTCCCCGTTCTAATCATATCTGTGTAGGTAACAGTCTTCTAGTTCCAGGGTTGCCAGGCTGGTTTGTGTGTTCTTGTGGTGGGAGAAAAGGTTTCTATTATTGTTGGTTTAGCCCTGGTAAGTCATGGTATTGTGATGGGGAAGATATCTTTCCCTTCATTCAGGTAATGGATTCTTAGGTAGTAAGGATGCTGTCCTTGGAAAGTTCTTTACTTTGCAGTGTAGTGGAGAGCTCAGGAAGAAAGATTGTTTGGATTTATTGTTTTTATTAAATTATCACATGTTCTACCACACTAACTGGCTTTGTTTTGTTTCTTAATCACTGCAATGCAAAATAGGCTTTCTGTCCTTCCAGCACCTAAACATTTTCGTATTGCCAACACACCAGTATTTTCAAGGAGTCTATTAAGGTATCTCAAGCACAGAAAGAAAAGCAGATGCGAAGGTGTTTGCAGGATCCCGATATTATTGTGAATATGTGCAATGTAGAGCTACTTTAAACAGATAATTTGAAATGCTGTTTTTGGTATACATTGACTTTTAACATTGTGTTTACCTTTTAGATGATGCTTCCTCTGAAAACTTCCCTTTGGCATTTCCAGAACTAGATCAGCAGCTGCAGGTAAACTTTATTTTTTAACTTCAGTTCTACTTCACATTCACTGTGTTTGTTATAATAAAAAACCCTCTGGTTGCTACACTAAGGTGAAACACAGTGGTGCTTCTCTAACCTATCGACATTAAATAAGACAGTATATTTCCATAGAAGAAAACATTGTCTTTTCAACATCTGCAGAAAAAATGATTTGACATTTTTCATCCAATTGCAGGGAAATGACTATTTTAACAATGTCACCTGCTTTTTAATTTTATTTTATTTTTTTTTTACAATTCCTGTGTGAAACACAGCATGTACCACTGCACTGCAATGAAGAGAATTCTTGAGGTTTTGGTGGGAGAAGGAATGAGCCAGGTATTGTATTCTCATGCCTACAGGCTCTACTAAGACCAGTATGATTAGCTTCCTTTGAAGCAGTCCAAGAGAATGCAAAGGTGTGTTTTGTAGTGCTGTTTTATCTCTAATCTTGGGTAACTAAAGCCATTCATCAGGACTGATGAGAGCCTCCTCAAAGTTACTCTAGTTCATACTGCATAGCCAGCAACCCTAACGGTTATCCTAGCAGGTGCCTGCAGACGGAACGGGATAAAAGTGGTAAATCCTTTTGTGACCGGTCCGATTTGTCAGCATAGCACAATGGAGCACCAATATACTGGACAATCTGATGGCAGTTGATGGCAACTCCATGGTTCACCGGGCACAGAGCCAGTTCTGTATCCAGGGATTATTTCCCTTTCCTCTGTGGTGGTTCTGGAGTGTTTGTTGGCTTTTGTAAACTACTTCAGATCATCTGTTTCCCAGGAGCGTTTAGACTTCCTCTGATATTTCAATATGAAGGCAGTTGTTTCCTGAGTGTAAATTGAGAAAGGCATTAGCAGACTGTGTTGTCCAATGATGTCATCCTTCCTGTCCCCATCAAGTAGTGAGACAACATTGGAGGGCTGCTGACTTAAAGGACTGACTTTTCTTTCCTGCTGCTCTCATCAAAAGGATGACTGAGGAAGGAATGGAGGATGACAGAGACTCTTCTTGCTCTGTCCCTCTGATCCTGCGAATAGGGGCAGGTTCCTTCAGCACAACTAGGAAAGACTAAAGGAATGAATAGCAACCTAAGATTTGGGCTGAAAGGAACATGGTAGTATGTTGGCCTCTTTATTCCACTGATCTCCCAGTGCAGCAAAAATGATTGGTATTTTTTTCCGTTGGAAGAATTCAGTTTGAGAAAAGCAATACTGTTTCGTGGCTGAAGCACTGAATTGAAAGTAAAGAACCTGCATTCTGTTTCCAACTCTGTCAGTGACACATTGTGTGATCCTGGAGGAGTTGTTTCATCCCTCTGCTCATCTCTGAAAGGAGATTAATAATTTTTACCTTTTTTGTTAAAAAGCATTGGGATCGGTGGGTGAAGACTGCTCTAAAAGAGCAAAGTATGATTATATTACTGCTGTTGGTACATAAAACCAAAATTACTAGTGTTAGACGTAGGTACTTTACAGGCCAAGTGATGATTTTTTTATTAGGACTTTTATGACCCATTTCTGGAACATACAATGTACTCTAAATATGTAATTTCATGATAGACTGAAATTGCTCCTCTGGAAGCATTCAAGTCTGCTTGATATAATAGTCCTTCAGTGAAAGTTTTTTAAGTACGCACTAGAGCAATTCCACTAAGTACACCCTCTTGGTCTGTTAAGTACCTGACATTTTTTTCAAGAGAATCTTCCTTTCCTCTCATGATCTCAATATGATAACAAATTCAAAGAAAAAAACAAAGGCTTTGATTCAGATTACATTCTTTTTATTATCCTTCAGAAACTTTTTTTCTTAATATTGAGGTAGTTTTGAGAGGATAACTTATGAGGACTATCTGGCTGACTAAACCACTCAAAAGGATAAAGTTAGCGGTAGTGCTTCATCCTTTAACTTTTCAAGCTTATGTGCATATTTATGTTTAGACGCCTTTATGTTCAACCAGAGGCAGTGAAAACAACACAGGGTTCTGAGCTGATGCAGAGGTAACAGTGCATTTAGCTTTAGGAATGAAAGCTTGAATTTCCTTGCTTTTTTCCATCTGGATCACAGCTTAAAGTTATAACTATTTAACGTAATTACATTATGTTTATACTGCTTTAAAATTTCAAACAAGCAATAACTGTAACAAAGTTATAATTTACCTAATTGCATTTTCATATTAATTACTTTTTAAAATTGCTATAATCCAAACTGCTAAGGGTGTGTCCGCCCTGTGTAGCATGTGGTTGCAATTTATGTTAGCGTAACCATACCAGCTTTGAAACAGGTAGCTCCTGTATTACAGATGCAAAATACAACACAGGCTTCACCAGGACCTGCGGGAGGACTGAATGGTGGTGTCTCTTGTCATTCCATCCATGCTTTTCTCTATCCCAAAGTTAGCAGCGCACATGAAGTGTCATGTAAACGAACCCTTTAATCAGCTGTGGCATAGCAGCCTGAAATGCTTGAATTTGTAAGAATGCTGGTACATATTTTTATAATAAAACTATCACATCTAGAGCCACAAGATTTTCATCACCATGCCATAAATACAGTCAAAAGCACTTGTATTTTATTTAAAGAAGCAAACTATAAATGCAGGGTAGGTGGCTGTATAATAATAGGCACTTCAAAAAAATAAAAGTATTAACTTCCTAGGTTTCAAACATACAAAGGAAACTTCTGAAACCTGATTTAAAAATACAACAAACAAACAAAAAGACCAAATTAGCTCATTTTCATGTTGGATTTTGAAAGCAGTTTGAAAGCTATGCAAGTTCACCAAGTGACTTGGAAAATCAGAGCCTTAGAATTTTATGCATGCAGGCAGCAGACCACAGCCTGAGTACCAAGCAATTTGCACCTCTGTTTTAGGCTGCAAGCCCTTGTCCTTCTATGTTAGGCCTTGGCAGACAACTTGGCTGTTTGAGCAGAATTACCTAGTGTTCCCACTTTTCCTACCACGATCCTACCATACCTACTTGTTGGGCACCAGTATCCGATGGCAGGGAAAAGTTCAGTGCAGCCTCCCCCGACAGGGTAATAAACCCCGCTGACCAAGCACCCATGCCAACTTCACAGAGGTAGAAGTAGGATTGGCTGGAGAAAAGGTATTTCTAGGAGACTGACTGCAAATAGCTAATTCTCTATAAGGACTCTTACTAGAGGACAATCCTAGTTGAAAGTTACAGCTTCTTTCTGAAGAATAAAAATGTCTAGTGTTCTGATCTACTAGCTAGGTTCAGACCAAAAATGTCTTTTCCAATTACCTTTTTGAATGTTACATTTTTCCACTACTCTGAGAGGAAGAAATTCCAAGAAGCAATTTGGAAGAAAATAATATCAATTCTCTAACTCACAAGTTTTCCTTTTCTTTTTTTTTTTAACTTAAAGAAAAATTAATGCATGGTCAACCGGACGCAAAAGCCCTACATATGAGAACAGAGCAGTTTATGCTATATGCAGGAAAATCCCGGTCTCTTGCAGCTTTACTATTAAAAAAACTATGAAGAAGTTCCTGATATGCTACCAGCGAAACGCATCTCGTATTAATAAACTTCTTGATTTCAATTCCTTTTGTTTGCAGTATTGGAAATTACTCTCTTCCCACTGACGAGCGACACGTTGAACGAGGATAAAGCGCTTGCTCATTTGGGCCTCAGTGTCATTTCCCCCCCCGCAGCCGCCCTTGCGTGAGCGCTGCGGTGGGTACGGCAGCGAGGGCAGGCTTGCCGCACTTGTCAGTTTGTTATTGGGAAGCGTTAACCTTTGCCTCCTGTAAAAGTTGGACTGGGCCGTGGACGGCGCTTCCTTGATTAGCTGCATAGTGGGTGGCGGCCCCTCTGACAGACACTCTACTACGGGTTATCTGCTATTTTTAGACACCTACATCAGCATCTAAGGCCTTGTTGTTTAGGTCACTGAATATAGAGGAAGGTATCTAGTGTTAAGTACCCGCATTACTATGCCCTGCGCCCTGTTCCAGCATTTCCTGTGACTTGCTCAGTTCATCTCCCTCTTCTCTGGCAAAGTCCTTATTCCAGGTGGGAGTTTCATCCTGCAGAAGGAAGAACACAAATCGCACAGAGATTCACAAGGTGTTCTGTAATCCTTTATCATGTCTTCTCATGAAAATGTGAGCTTGAGAGAGGCATTTATGTCATATTTTGTCTTATGAATCTGTTGAGATCAATGGAGTTTGATGACTGTAAAATCGCTACAACAGAGAAAAGGCTCCAACCGTTCATCATATCGGTTTGTTAAGTCAAGGGGTAGTTTTTTAGGCTTTCGTGGGAAATGTCTATACAAAAGACATAATGAAAATATTATGAAAGGGGCAGTTTGCTGTGTGTGATACAAGCATTTAGCAGAAACCTTGTTTACTCTGGAACTTTAATAACGGAACTATTGCTTCTACTGACTGCCAAGACTCTTGTTAGACATATACAAATTATTTTAGAAAGCTTAAAAGTATACCGTGTTTTTAAAGGGTAAAATGCTGTATTTTTTTAATATGTATTAAATTCCAAGATAATTCCTAGAGTACTGTGGTACTCTATAATTAGATTTGTTTGCCTATGAACTTGATAAGTCTCCTGTAATGCTGCTGTGATAACTATGGTCTTAGATTAGATTATGTAAGACATGGACGTTTACAAAGTCAGAGCATCATACTAAGGTTAGAAAAGAATGGAAAATGTCTCAGGAAAGGAGAGCAAAATTCTCACTTGCTCTCATCCAGTTGACTTGAATTGTTTGGAGGAAAGAGAACTGCTTACTTTCACAGTAAAACTAGACTACAGTAGATACATCTTAGACTAGATATCTGAAACTGGTTGAAGAGTTCCAGTTGCACAACAAAAAAGTAGCTGCAATGTGCAGCTGTCACTTTTGCTTGGAATAATGTGATTTCGTCCATCATGGGTGAGTACACAAGGCCATATAATGAACATGGTCCACATGCAAAATATTGGCACTGAAGTTCCTGGTTTTCCAGAATATTTTAGCTGAAAAATACCAAATTTACGAAAAGTGAGACACCGCTCTTTAATTAGACCAGTGCTAAACACTGTCTTCTAGATGAGTCCACCTGCTCAGCTGGCAAAATTGCATGATACCATTTTTTCTTTAAACTTCAGCCTTTTCAGGAGAAAGTTTTGATTATTTTTTTTTTCACAGTAGAACCAAAAAGTAAATGCAAGCAAACAAAGGTGAATGAAATTGTTTTAGTTTTTGAACACTTGGGTGACACTATCAACTATACAACTTCTGTGGATATGGAATGCTGATATTCATATGGCAAGGCAAAACACACTTTGTCATGTGAGTGAAGCAAAAAAATTTTACTGAAAACTGTCCTTTTGTGTCCCCCAGCAAAGATTTTAATTAGAACAGCTCCTTCAACATGTCTTAAAAAACAGGCAGAAATGCTCAGGCTCTTTCTATTTCTTCATGAGCTGCCCTTGCATATCATCTTCCAACATCTTTCATATCTGGGTTCCAAACAAAAATCTAAATAACCAGTGTGTATGTCTTGTAAAGATGTACATACCTATGTGCAGTTACAGAATAGCCTATAACAGGATCTCTTAGTGTCTACTTGCTGGATTCCGTAGAAAGTTTGTCAATGTCAGAGTGAGTTATTCAACAAAATTCAAGGAAATATCAGACCTTGTTGAAAATCAGGCATAGAAGAATAAACCACTAGTATGACTGACAGCTGTAACTTTTGCACTAGCTTTGTGAACAAAATCAGAGATGCTGCGTGCGCATATTTTGCCAGGACAGGAAAATGAGGGTGGATGACACTGAAGCCTGAAATAAGCAGGATTAAAAGTAGCAACTGTTGCCATTAAATATAACTTTCTTTGGCAGGGGTGTTTTTTGCTTATGTAGCAGGTATGCTTTTATATATATTAATTTATGGACAAGCAAGATACTTAATGAATAACAAGCTCGGGCAGTTATAAGGAGAAATTAAAGTATGGCTGTTGGCTTCTGAGTGAAAAAAATATATACTGCAATAAAGTTGGACTTTATTAAGGCCTGTTGTAATTAGTCACCTAGGTAAACTAGCAAACTCTTACAAAAAAAAAAAAAAATAGTATACAGAAGTCATGGATTAATACTGATTTCTACTGGGAATTCCAGTTCTTTTTCTCTGCCACGGGAATGCCACCAGAGCATGCAATACTTCCCATGGCCTGGCCACAGACATTCAACAAAGTCATTCCTGGTGGAATGGAGAGCAGAGAATGACGCTTGGATAAGCTAGGGAAAATGTAAATTTTATCTGGAATGGCTTAGAGGAATGCAGCTTTACCAAGACATAGGCCTTAAATAGTGTATGAGAGCCCTCTCTAAGTACATCTCAGGGGTAAAACAGCTAGGACAAAGAACCACCATTTGAATGAAAAATAGCGCTGGCACAATAAAAAACTGTACAAACATGTCTCCAGCAAAACCAAACTGGAAATGAAAAGGCGTTTCTAATGCTTGGTGAGGCCCTGGGCCAGTCTTAAAACCGAGGCAGGGCACTTCAGTTTTTTTAAGACGGAACTGGGCGAGCCTGTGAATTGCAGGATTTGCTTCTGATAACAGGGCACTGGACTTGCTGATTTCGCAGGTTCCTCCCATTCCCATTTAGCTGAGTATGGGCTAGTCCAGTAACTGTCACTACTCTGTTATTGTTTTCTATTCTCTGGAAATATGTTAATGCTGTAAATGCCTGCTGGCTAGTTGGAGTTACCCCTTTGGAATAACCAAGTTTGGCTCTGTTTCTGTGTTTGTTTTCCAGGAGTTTGCCCTGCCATCTTCTGAAAACGCTTCTCTTGATGGGAACAGATGCATCATTAATGCTTTGCACTCTTGTTCATGTCAAAAAAGTAGGCTGTTAGACATGATTAAAATATTTCAAAACCCACCTGGATGCAGTCCTGAGTAATGTGCTCTAGGCAATCCTGCTTTAGCAGGGGAGTTGGACTAGATGGTCTCTAGAGGTCCTTTCCAACTCTGAAAATTCTGTGATTCTGTGATTTTCCCTGTGCTTTTCTGTTGGCTTGCATTTTCTGGTGGGCAGCAAATAACTGACCAGACTTGTATCTCTCCATTTTTTCTTGTGATTGAAGTAGAGGTGTTTGTTAAATAACGAATGCATAAGCCTGTTTCTTGTCCTACTGGCCAGAAATTACTCATGGACACTGCAGGTACTATCTCCAAAACCTTTCTTACACATCTCAAAATTACAAAAGAGAAAACCAAATTGTCCAGTCATCTAGTTATGTAAAAGCAGAATCAAATTTGCATTTTAAAGTAAAAATACACTGAAAACTAAAAAAGTTCTTGATATAGTGCTTAGTAGCATCAGACAGGACTGAAAAGTATTGTATGAACAGAATATTAGTAAACTGATACTATCTTTTGTTGTCAGTTTATTTGCGTGATAAAACATCAATGTAATAAAAATGAGACTGAAGAGGAAACAATGATAGCAAGGGGTTTGAAAGTCAGCAACTGGTTCTAAGTGGGAATTAGATACTAAGTCTCAGCATGACTAGATAATTTTTAGCTCTCTATATATATCTTTTGAGTGGGAAGCTGGAATATAGTAACTGAATGCTGCTTTAATATTTAAACTGGTTTAAACCAGCTAGATTTGCGGAAACTAAGTTGGAAGCAAAAGCAAGGTGTTTTTTTTCTTTTGAAGTATCATTTGGGGACTTTCCCCTGGGTACTGTTCAAAATTGTTTTATTGTGACGCATTTGTTGTTTGCTGATCTCTGGTAGATACCAGAGATGCTACTTTGGCTCACCCTTGCATTCTTGGATTAGAGCACTGAGACTTCTATATTCTGTCTTGTTAAATTTATGCTCATTATTTGGGTGGCTATATGAATGGTGCTATTGCTCATCTACACTGAAATGCAATTAAAAGCCCTTTCCTGAGGACCAGATTCATCAAGTAATGGACTGCTCTTTCC
>NW_009646936.1:1874655-1877045 GCF_000708025.1 Charadrius vociferus | reverse complement strand
AGATCAGAGAGAATGAAACAATGTGCTGTGAAACAATTCTGCCACAGCATTTTCAAAATTAGATCATAGAAAATGAGTGTCTGTGTTAAAATTTCAGTGAGGAACCACATACCATCTGCAAGTACCTGCAAGGTCCATACATTAGTTACAACTGTGCATTGGGGTACATCTGAAGCTAACTTACCCTGTGTCCTGGATAAAGATATTTTTGATCTTTGTCTCCGAATATGTTTAGTAAAATTTAAATTTCCAGTTTAGCTGAAATGAAGGTTTACAAGACCCTAAATAGGAAAAGTCTGAAGACTTGTGCTTTTCTTTTTCTCACAATGTCATTCAAGGAATATTATACTACAGAGAAGAGTCAAAGTAGGACAACAAGAAATAAAAAATAATCTACTTATATTGAGAACGGCAATTGGGTGTTCTTTAACTGGACAGTAAAGGAACTATTTTAAGTGCTTCCTTTTGCTTCAGACAGGTGGCTCAAGCATGCTATTTGGAGTTCATTTACAGTCAATTGATTCATGGCTAATAACTTAAAAATACTACACTTCCTGAAAGTGTTATAGCCAAAATGTGACAGTCAAGCCTGAAGCCTGAATTAAGTTACCTTCTTTTTAAGAAACAAAAAGCACTGACATTTAACCAAACTGTATTTTCAAGATTGTAGTTGAAATTCATATGAGGAATCCCAGGACAAAGTGGTTTTATTAGCCATATTTATTACCTCTGGTGTGCATTGGAAAAAAAGGAAAATCTTGCTGCAATAATGTCGGTATTTCGGTTAGGAGGTACAGTGCCTTTGCCTTCACTGTGGCTTTTTTATCTATTTTTTTTTTTTGTTTGCTGTCATCCTTCTACTCTCAATCTCACCTGCGCTTCATAAGGAAATTTAAAATACTTTGCAAATATAGCTGATTTAACTCTCATAACGTTTCTGCCAACTAAGTACATCCCCTTCTACAGGAAATAGAGATGCAGAGAAACTGGATAGGAACTTGAGCGAACTACTTACAGCTTGAGGCACTGCTGGGCTAGAACCCATCCTCAAATCTTGGTTGCACTGGAGTCAGCAGTATAACTGCTGTTGAGTCCAGCAGAATCAGCCCCAGTGTCCCAATTCATGGTCCTGTCCCATTTAGTAATAAGCTGGAATAAGCATTGCATCTATGAAAAAAAAAAAGAGTGTTTAGTCAATAGCTTTCCATGTCTTTTCTTCTCATCTTGCAGAATTGGAGTATAAGAGCTCGTTTGCACTCAAATTACCCTTCTGCTCAGTGCTGCAGTTTCTGCAGTGAAAGCACTCTCATAAATTTTATGGGTCTAACCAATGCATCAACTTTAGCATTCTTATTTCACTGTAGCTGAAAAAGAGGGAGGTAAGGGAGAAATCTTTCTTTGAACAATCTTTTGGGATACTTTGCAAAGTTGACAAGGAAAGTTCTTAAAATCCTTACCAGGTTTGATGTTTTATGCATATTCTTATGCAGGGAAGTGGTTTTTTCCCTTCTGTGAAAAGCCATCACTAGGAATATTTGGCCATATCCTGCAGTTAGGGGGAAAAAGTTCTTTAAGTATTCTCAGAGGAATTAAGATAAATATTATATCTTTCAAAATATGTGTCTCCTGGTTTGAGGCTTAAACCACGACAATGTGTTTTTCTTATTATTTCATTCAAAAGCAGTATTTTTTTTTTCTTCTTCTTTTCTTAAAGCCACTGCCTCCTTGTCATGACTCTAAGGAATCTATGCAGGTTTACAAACAGCACTGCAAAATAGCAGAAGAGTACCATGAGGTCAAGAAAGAAATTGCTCTGCTGGAAGAACGAAAGTGAGTAACTTTCCCACAGTATTTACTGTTTTATATTCTCTTTGTAAAATCTGGTTTTAAACATGAGGGATTCACATGATATTTTCTGACCTCATACCTCTGCCTGACGGTCACAGTACAGCACAACAGTTAGGCCATTGATCCATAGGATCAACTGAGGCAATGAAGGACACAGAGCTGTCATAGTTCTGGGCCCTCAGTTGTACAGATGCCCCTTAAACCCTTCATTGACAGCCTCCAGGTCATGTAATGATCTAGTTCAGCTGGTGCGAGTCCTCTTTTTAATTTTAGGGATTTTTTTTCCAATTTATCTTTATGTGTTTAATGAAGAATGTAAGGGATCCTCCATTAGGTTCCGAGTACTTGAAAATATTAGTAAACATTTTTCTGTGAGGTGCATTGTCTCTATGTACATTGACATTTTAGATTTTCATATCCAAAATGCACAAGCTGGAGTCTTTTTTTCTTGTCTATGGCCTATACTCATACCCCTGTTATCTTTGCATGATTATTAAAATGGCAATGTGCACTCTGTGACTCTCAGTCCCTTTCCACAAGAT
>NW_009646936.1:1846229-1874631 GCF_000708025.1 Charadrius vociferus | reverse complement strand
TTTTTAAAAAAAGTAATGAAACTAAAGTAATTTTAACTCAAGTAGTGAAAGTTTTTAACAGACAACCAACCCCAAGGAATAACAGTTACTGCTAAGTAAACTGCCTCTTTCAAATGCTTTTTTATTTTTACATTCATGCTGAAGGTGACTTCAAGCAGCGTTGCCCTCCTCAGAGAGAATTACCTCAGTGTCGATCTCTGAGACTTCTTGTGAAAATGAAGACCACACCATCATTCTTCCAAATGCTGCCTGAACAGAAACGTTTGTGATATAGCAACAGGGGCCAAAAGAGCTCTGTTGCAGAGTGGCCTTTGAGTAGAAGGTGGACCGCTCTATCTGTTTCATAGCAATCTTTGCACAGCTGATCATGCTGTTCAGCCACGTTTGCTTCCACTGGAGTCTTCAGCTGCAGAAGCAAGCTGATGGGAGGGAAACTGGTGAAATCCTGTAGTCTTACAAGTAAGACAGCCAAAGATCTCCTTGAATCCAGACTTTGTCTTTATCAGGGTTGATGGCTACAGGCACAATACAGTTAATTGGTGCCTAAAGTGTCCAAACTAGCTGAGGTTTCCCGCTACAAATCCCCTTCCACTATAGGAACTGCATAGCACTGAGTTGCTGACAGACGGGCACAAAAGTTAAAAAAGAGGAAAAAATAACCCAAAGATATTAACATTACTTTGTCCCATTTGATTCATCATTAATTAAACTTGGCCAATCAAAAATAATCGGTGTTTTTAAAAAGATGTAGAGAAGATAATGAATTAAAATAATTTTGCAATGATTTGTAAAATTTGATTGTCTAATATGAGATGCTTACATGTGTATTTAGCAACCAAGTGAATTCAGGGGAAACCTTGTGTGTTTATCTTCTCTGAAAATCGAAATGGAGTATAAAATATTAAATGGTTGTTTAATTGCTTAACTTTAGACATATAAACTCAAAAGGTAGCCTTAGATTGTTTAGTTTTTAGAGTCTACTAAGATAAATGCATTATTATTACTGACACATCCCTGAATCAGTTATGCACATTTATGAAGCAAACTTGGAGCCCTTGAAAACTAGACTTAAAAATTTATATTTTTGCATTTACTAGAATGAAGAAAAATGCTGTTTGAATGCATTTTTGTTTATCTATGGAGTCTGTGGTACTAGCTGAAGTAGAAATATTTTGCTTCTTGGGAATAGCAGATACATGCATAAAATTATTTACCTGAGCCCAAAACTACCCTAATCAACCTCTGAGCCCAGAAGTCAGCCTTTCAGCAGTGGTTATCCTGGATGGATTAAGGGGCTTCAAACTGGCATTTTCCTTCATTCCACCAGTGGATGTCAACAGTAGAACAATGTGAGGAAGCTTCCACCACTGCTACCTTTGCTGAACCTGTTCTGTGGATAGAAGATTTCATGCCCCAGTAAACATATGTTAAAACAAAAGTGGCTGAATAAGGCAACAATAGAGTTACATTATTGTGATTCTTTTGTGCCTTCTAATTACATATTTGTATGTAATTAGCCTAAATATTCACATGCTGTGTAGCTGTGAAATGCCTGAATGTGACAAATACCAGTGCAGCACCTTTCACCACCTTCCAAATCTCTTAATCTGAAGAAGTGGTCCTACAAGCACTGAGATTGAAGATGCTTAATTTCCAACAGGTTGCTGTGCTGTGGTTATTTGATGTTGAGGTTTAAAAGGCTGCAAGTGCCAACTGAAGGGTTTTTTCCTCCAGATGGGAACTATTTATGACTCCTCCCTCCGGGTAGATTCTCCATTTTGTAGTATTTTGGAGGAGGTCTCATGTGCCTTTTCCCTTTGGGGCGTCTTTCCTTTCTGTAGCAGTATGTTTTTATAAAACCTTCCAGAAACTAATTGGGACCTCTTCACTGCATGAAGTTTGGTTGAAATTGGAAGGTGGATTAAAAAGTTATTAGGACACATACACCGTTACACACATGTAAGCATATACATCCTGAACACATTAACCTTGATTTTTCTGTAAAACTAGATAGAAAGGGAATATAAGTGGTGGAGATGAATGAGTAAGCAAGAAGTAAAAGAGAGTTTTGGCCTAGTGATCACTGATTTATATCTAAAACTGTTCTCAACAGTTACAGTTTGAAAGTTAAAGGAAGTTTATGGGGTAACATGGGCTGAATGAAGAGTGGGTTACAATGGCTGGGGTGGCATGCATGTTGAATATTCCATTCTCAAAAGGGAAGGATGCTTTGACTTTTCTTAAAAGTCTGATGAGATGCACAGCTTTTAGCCTCAAAAGCAGTTATAATCACATTGAAAAGATGGAGCTTGCAGTGTTCTGACATTTGCCCCTGTTGCAGGTGCCTTTATCTCCTTCTACATTTGAATTTGAATGTATGGAAATAGAGATTCAGAATTGCCTAATACACCTGCTATCTATTGTCTGTTTCTTTTAAATATGATTTTGATAAAATGGACAAAGATAGAGTTTCATCCCTTGTAATGGGAACAAACAATTTGTGCAGTGTTCTTCAGCGTACATTTTTGAACCAAAGGCGACCAGAAGTGCTGTTGGATGGTACCCCTGTCAGTGCTCTGAACTTCCTCTCCACAGATCAACTCACCTGTAGAATTAAAATGTTAAGACCCAACTGGCAGTGTCTGCACCTGCGGTGCCTACTGGTAGTACACTGTGCACACAGAATGCTTGAAGACAATGATTGCCAGAATAGCAGAAAATGGATTGAGCAAATATTTTTGATTTGTTGGCTAAGAGGAAGAAATGATGTTAAGCTAACCTGGCATAAATGTCCGTACAGGCACTGGTGCTTTTTAGTAAAATAAAAAATGGAATAATTCTACTTTAAACAATTTTTGTTCCAACCTCCAAAGTTCAGTGTAACCTTTTATACATGAAATAATACATGCAGGTATGTTTCTAAAGGAAACATCTTTAAGAAATCAAAAGTTGAATAACATTGTTTTAAAAGAGTCAAAAACATTTACTGTTTTGCAACTGTTCAAAGGCTTTTAATTCTGCTTAGCTTGACTTATCTCTCACTGTAGTGTAAGGATCAAGTATGTCCAAAGTATAGAAAGGCAGTGGTGTGAAATGACAAAGGTTGCTTTTCATCAAGGCAAGAACAGAGCTTATTTGGCCCTTTTTCTTGTACGCAATGTAGATGGCAAGATAATGTAGTAGACTGGGAGTGGGAGAGAAGACAACAACTATTTCACAGGAAAATGGGAAATGTGAGAGAGAAAGGGAGCTTGCAGGTTCAAAAAGGCAAAATCAAAGGACAAAGCAAATAAGAAGGGGAAAAGCAGTTACTCCAGACAAAGAAAAACAAAAGGAAGCAAGAAATTGAAAGAATTTAAAAGAACATTGGGTAGACTTTCTTTGGTAATGTAAACAACCATAGCTTTGTTTGCTATCTTCACTCAAACTCTTCCCATTTATGCCAGCAACATATAGTACAAAGGACAAAATCACTCTGGAATGGGAGACATGATCGAAAAGAAAGAAAAGGGTGTGGAAGCGAGAACACACCATATTTTGGTCACAGAATGTCATTTAATTTATGTTCCAGAAACACACATGTATTTCCATAACAGATGTTTTTGGGTATCTAAGTTTGGGTGAAAGGGATGGGATGGCTGGTTATTTTGAGCACTTGTTATATTGCTATTACTAGATAATGACCCTGGATTATGTAGTTAAATATTAGAGTTGCCATGGTTGCTAGCTATATCTTATATTCTTAGCACTGGCTGGTTTTCTCTTTTTCCTCCCCCAGACAATTTTAATATAACTCTCCAGAAAATATCATTTGATCCCCACCTGGTTTAGGATCACTCCTTTTCTTTGCCATGGATATGATTTCTTTTCCTTCTTTTACACATATTACAGTAAACATGCAGTGGAGATGTCTGCTTAATTTTGTGGGATCCTTCCATATGATTTAGCATGCTCTTGTGACCATAGGACTGTTTCTAAGGTCTCGAGTCCAGGTGATTTCCCCAGGCACACTATTTCTGGAGTGTCTTTCCCAATGCTGTTGAGACAAGTTGTCTTCAGACTTTCAGGTACTGAAGAAAATAATTGGTGTAAACCATAAAGGCAACCTTTTATCTTAATAATTTTCCCATTCTAGACCTGTTTTTTCATCATCTCACATTTATCCAAAATACGTATAACTTGCCAAATAGCGAAAAAGACAGCTTTTCTAACACAAGGAGAAACCTCAACTTGCCCTATTAGTGTGATGAATACTTACAGACCTTTTATGTGCTGGCATCCAAGACATTTTCATTTACATTAAAACAGGCTGTCTCATTGCTTTAAAAATTAATTTGTAGACTTTGAACATGCAAGGGCAGTCTCCTCAGACAGCAATTACCTTGCAGGCCCTCATGATTCCTCCTGACGTGAAAGCCATATCAAATACGGGAAGAGTAAATGACCTCATGGCTACCAAAACACACAGACACGTGTTAGCTGGGAAGAAATGTGTAGTACCACAGATGCATAATCCTGAATACGTTGTTCACAACGGGCGAAAGACAAGTCTGCCTCTTTGCACTGTGGAAGCTGTTTTGCTTGAGTCCAGTCAATATTCCAAACACACTTATCTCCAAATAGATTTATCTGCTTTGTCTGTCACTTTTCTTGGTATTTATTCATTGTGAATGTAACTGTAAAGGAACTCTGTTCTCTGCATGGTCAGTCATTAAGGCCAGGACAAGAGAAATAATTTCCCAAAGACCGTGCTGGGTTTTTCTGCTGCTCTGGTATGGCTCATGGTTTATTGGTTTATGCTGCAAGTCGTCTTCCCTTCCCACCCAAACCCCTCCCTGAAAAAGAACACTTAAAGTGTACATTACAGATTGACTGAAAGCTTGAAGTACCTCAGCGCCATTTTAGAAAATACCTTATCGATGCTGTTAATATTTAAACTCAGGGTAACCATTAACTGAAAACACAGATTACACAGTGCTAGATCTATTTATTAAGCATCCATAACAAAAGCTAGATGGTGCAAGAGCTTAGTATGGTGTTCTTTAACCTCTGGAAGCTAAGTTCAAATCCTGGATTAGATCAGAAGCAAATGTTAGTTACTGTCCTCATCCTTTTGTGAGCTTTGTAAACCACACCATTCATAACATTTAGCAATTCCCTGGTACTCTAATTTTAGATCTGTGTGGCAGGCTGGCAGTATTTGCCTGAAACATCACCCTACCCTGTAAACAGGTGTCCATCCTGATGGGAAGGGAATAAGTAGGTTCTGCTGACTCAGAAGTGGGCAATTTTACTACCTCAGTGCAAGGAAGCTGCTTTCCGCAAGGGAGGTCCTAGGGTGTGCACCACAGCCATGAGTATAGTTTGATTTTAATGCATTTATATTTTGTTTAATAGCAAAGCTGAATCCCGGGGGGGGGGGGGGGGAGGTTATCAGTACTGCTTGAGTATTACTGGAGAGCAGCACAAAAGCCATGCCTGCACATAGCCTCGTCTTATCAAATCAGGACTGACATTCGTTAATAGAGCTGTCTGAGTTTGCACACTGTCTGTCTGTGCCCCTCCTGGCTCAAGTCCAAATAGAGTAGTTAGTACCTTTCTTTTACACGTACTGAAAGTCCCCGTGGAAAGGGTTTACCTGCTTTTAAGATGCCGATTACTTATTAGTGTGTTCAGTGCATCTCACTTTAAGAACCTCGTAAGCGTAAGAAAAGTAAGGAAGAATGATTCTGAGTTAATTTGCTTGGAACACTTCTGAGTCAACTGTCTGTAATTTGAAAAAGCTTAATTTAGGCCTTCAGTCCAGCATTGCACCAGTAATCGCAAAAAAATATTGCTGAAGCTCTCTTTTGGTGCCAAGAGACAAAAGTCTTCTAGAGGCAGCCCTAAGAGCCTGAAGTGAATGAAGCTGTATAGCTGGATTTGTAAAATCTCATTGTCCCTAAATGCATTTCTCACTCTCTAAAGCATACATGCAATTACTCCTTTGTGGCCTATAGTCCCATTAATCGGAGCTGGAATATCGAACTGTCTAGTAAGATCACTTCATCTCGGCCAATTTGAAAATTAGTTGATCTAGCATGGCCCAAGCAAAGAGAAAGGAATCTGTTAATGGCTTGCTGCTTTTAAATGTTTTACAACTTTATTGTGCCAAATGTTAATAGAATTCTGCTGAACAAAAATAAACTCTTGATATTTTCTCTTGAAGACTGACACCCTGAACTGCACTAACTGTGACTGTAAACAGCTAAGCCATGGGCAAAGTGTGCTGTCACTGAAAGCTGTAGTGAAGACAGAGGAAGATCAAACCGATCCTAAAGGGCAGCCAGATAAAAGTGTTTTTCAAAACCTGGGTGCTTACAATTTTGAGGCTGTAAGTGGCAGTTTTGCAGCTATAAGTAATGTAAGTGATCAGCAAATACTGAAATGTTATCGTTTCATGAATGCTCTGACCTGTGGCAATAGAATTAGTGATCTGCCACAATTTCCTGTCTGAAAACACTGGTCTAACTTGACAAGAGGGCTCCTTTAAAGACTGCAGCAAAAGCTGTCCACTTTGAAGGCATGACATCTTCCCACTGATGATTTACAAGCATTGTTTAGACATGACTGAAAAATATAGTCACAGGGCTACGAACAGTTAAAGATTAACTAATCTCTGAGACAGAAGGATCAAAAGAACCTTTTAGAAGAGATTTCCTGTAGCAGGGGTGAAAAAATGATTTGGCTTAAAGGGGAAAAAAAGCAGAGGCCAGCCTAGCCTGCTGGGTAACTAAGTGGAGAGCGATTAGATACCCTGTGAGTTACTCATGCCTTCAGTGTGTTTTGTTTTAAGACCTCTTTTATCTTAACTCGTGCTGAGGTAATTTCAGTTGATACTATACAGGAGACACCAGCTCCTGGCCAGCTCTGGGAACACAGGGCACAGTGTGACTCCATCCAGGAAGAAGCGACAGCTTGAATCCTCCTCTGTCTGCTCTTAAAAAGACCAGGAGGGGTCAGGTTTGCAGCTCTATCACTCTTCCTCAGCAGAAGGGCTGAGGTCTCAGCATAAACGCATTACAGAGACAATACATGTAGTTCAGATTTATGTGCCTAGTATATACCAGAATAATTTTTCTTTGCAGCAGAGAAAAGGAGACCAAGCGTACTTCACAGAATAGCCTTTCAAATATGTTTCGTATTGAAGGAAAAATAAATTGTTGTTCTTCAGGCAGAATATTAGCATGCGGTCTCCAGGAACTTGCTTCTCCCCTGTGAACTGCACGTTCAACTCTTATTGAAGTTAGCGATACTTGAAGGTCCTCAGAATTTTGCAGGTTTGGTCACTGAACAGCAAACCTATTGGAGATTTTGGCAGCTTCATCTTTCAAAGGGGAAAGGGGGACTCTAACAAATTAATTTTCTAGGTCTTTGTTCACAAGAGCTCAAGTCATGTTAACAGCCCATAGTCCAGCTTTAACCTAACACAGGATGACAAATTTTTGCATACTGCCATTTTTAATCCTTCATTCTTTTTCATAATTGTCAGAAAGGAGCTGATTGCCAGGCTGGAACAAGTGGAAAAGGAAAGCATGGATGCTGCTCAGCTGGCTAAGGAATACGCAGAACTGACAGAGGAGAACCGAACACTGAAGCTGGCCCAGACACAGTGTGTAGAGCAACTGGAAAAGCTCAGAATACAGTACCAAAAAAGACAGGGGTCCTCATAACTCTCAACTAGCTTATGCGAGGCAGTTAATACAGAATTGGTCCTGTGCTGGAAAGAGATTTTAAAATAAAGGTCTGTTTCATATGTTATAATACTTTACTACAGATACAGAGTATGTAGAAGTCTATATTTGATTTAATGCTTGCCAGCCAGTAGCTTAATATAATGGATATTTCATCCATTATATAATGGATATTTTATTTCAAGTAACATAATTGAAGTTAATCTATCCCCATTATATGTTCTAGTAGATCAGGTTTCTTTTCTAAACATATTTCTTCCAATTTAAGAAGATATGGACACACTAGAAAATGATATAAATAGTCTCTGTGTTGGGAATTTGGACCATACTAAGGCATACAGCAGGGACAATGTTAATATATGGAATACATGTATGTTAATTTTAGTTTGGTGAAGATTTTTTAAATTATTTTCCTCATGCCTAAAGCGTTTGGAAGTTATCTTAAAACAGATCTCCTCACTGGTAAAAACTATACTTTATTATCCCATATCAACTTTACATTGTTGTATAAAATCTGAGAAATTGCACATTAAAATTTGAAGTAACATAATTCTTTTTTATCAAATGAGTGTACTGCCAGTAATAGTTTCCAAGTTATGAAATTAAAAGGAAACAGATGAGATCAAACTTTCCTTCCTCAAGCGTAAAGATCGCTTGAGAGCCTTTTAATTGTCCTTTTTGGCATGCAAGAAATGAAAAATTAATATATGAATACTACCATCATAGTTTCAACTGAGAATACGTCAGTAGAAGCACTGTGAGGATATTTTGTTCTTATTTTCTGGTCTGTTTTGAAACATAAGTGGCTGTAAGTAGGGACAGGAATTCCGTGATATACAAATAACCTGGAAGTAAAATGTTAGTTTTACTTGCTCTATTTATCCCTGTATTTTCCTAGAACAACTGAAAATTCTTTGTTATACTTCCATTTCTATTCATACAGTATTTTTTTCATTAAAAGCGGATATAGAAAAGCCATTTTATGTTCTGAATGTTCTTAAATCACCCTGTATTTTTGACTCTGCTTGGCAGATGCAGCTTGTTACATCTTCATGAGGTTGGAATTCAACTTGATGTGTCATTAGTACTGAAATATGTCTCAGTAACTGAAAACTATGAACTTAAGATTTCCGCCAGAACTTTAGCTTTGATTATTATCACTAATCTATTATAAGAATGGGATTTTATGTTAATCAGAACAATTCCTGGGGAAGTCTTTTGGCACCTAAATGTTCCCCAGTAATTCCAGCAGCAAAGGGGACAAAAAAAAAAATACAAGCTGCCCTTTATTTCTCTGTGCTAATGACCTACAGCATTCCCTGCAGCACAGGCGTGAAAACAGGCTCGGCTCCACGTTGCTACAAACACCTGATATTACAGTAGGAGAGTATGAGGCGGCAGCGGGAGAGGACAGCCTTGTCTCCACTTCTCCTCCTGAGCCGCTGGAGCAGGGGCAGCGTACGTGCCCGGCACTGCTGACTGCCTTACCCTGGCCAAAGCGGAGACAAGAAGGGAAATCGCCGCTCCTGAGGCATGTGCTTTCTGCTGTGATGCTCCGCGGGCAGCGTAACACTGTATTTATTCCTCTTTCATTGTTATCTGAGGGTCCAGTTTTCGCTATATCTTGTGAAAGCTGGAGAGAAAAAAAACATAATGAATAAATAGCACTTGGAATGTCAAGCCTGGGAATGCTGGAAAAGCCGTGTCTGAATTTTGCACTGATGGGAAACATGGCCTGTACAGACTTCAGGGCTTTGCTTTGAGCACAGGACACTGCAGAATCTAGGATGTATTATTTTTGTCTGTATTTATGTGTTTTGAACAAGAGGATTCTCATTTTCAAAATCAATTTGTCATTCAGAGATTTTTTCCATCTAGCTTTGAAAATATCAGCCAGTCTGGTGATTTCAGTGAATTCATTGAAAACTGTACAGAGTACATAAAATTACTTCATTAACAGACTGTTTGTGGATGCAGATGGATCGGACAGCAGAACTTTGCTTACAAGTAATTGGGTTGACCTTGAAATTTTATATTTACGTGCAGCCATTATGCTTTAGATGTCAATAATAACAGATCATACTCTCGGTGAAAAATGTGAGATAGAGCCACAGTCATGTGGAGAAGGAAAGTTGGGCCTCATTTATGACACACAGCAATTTAAGACTAGCCAGGGAATATGGTATTTCTAACCTAAAGGTACTGACCAGTATAGAAGTCTTCATGAAACATTTTTCCAGGTGTGCAGACACCAAATTTGTAGTGTGGTCCAGCTATCAGCATGGATAAATATGGAACTCTGAAAACATCCCAACTGAAGCCAGAAATTTGTATTTAATCTGGACTGTGGTTATTTGCAATCAATTTTTCCTCCTACTTTTAGTTATAGCGAAAGGAAAAAAGAACTGCTTTGTATCAATATGTTTGCCTGCCAGCATGGATGCTTATGTGGCTAAGAACAGTGACTCAGAAAAAGTGCATCACAATCCAAATGAGTAAAACTGATATATAAGTACCAAGGAAGGAAAATTAAAGTATCTCATGAAAATGATTTTTTAAAGAAAAAGTATCAGGTGAAATGGGATTCAAAGACAGGAGGTTAGACAAATGGAATTTTCCAAAAATACTCGTAGGCAAGTGAAATTAAAATGCAGAAAAGTCAACATAACCCTGTTCACTGGAACAGGTTGCCCCGAGAAGTTGTGGCTGCCCCATCCCTGGAGGTGTTCAAGGCCAGGCTGGATGGGGCTTTGAGCAACCTGGTCTAGTGGGAGGTGTCCCTGCCCATGGCAGGGGGGTTGGAACTAGATGACCTTTAAGGTCCTTTCCAACTCTAACCATTCTGTGATTCCATGATGATGATTCTATGAACCCAGAAAATCATTCAAGTGTTACAAAGAGTAAAAATGGCCTTCTGAGAAGTAACTTGTATCTATCGTCCCTCTCTTGCTTTTTTTAATCGAGAGCATAATAATGATAAACACTTTCATAGTCAATAAATCTCCAATTTTGACATGCTGAATTTTTCTCTAGATGTTACTTTGAACTGCATAGCTCTGCTGACTTAATAGCTGAAATTAATTTTTTTAAAGAAAGTGTTTGCTGGTTGTATTTATGCTGTATTTTCCAAACAGACAGTATGATTTGTGTCCTTCTGGAATTTAAGGAAAGAACTTAAACTGGCCTGCTAGCTAGGTCCATTGTAAGTATAGCACCGTAAAAAAGAGTTTCATACAATTATTTCAAAGATATTTTTACATCGTCCTTCGCCCGGGAACTTAGAAGCCAGTTTCAGCTTTTGAGTTCAGCTGCTAATGAAACCTTCAATTTTATAACTTCTGACTACAGCCTGTGACAATTGCGGTTGCATTCAGCAAAACAGTGGGGCAGTCCGAGGTTTTCGCTGCCCATTCATCAGTGGTCAGAAGGCAAGGAAAGACATGTGAAAGGCTCAGATGACAAAAGAAGTTGCTAAACACATACAGCTACATAGACACAGTCTGTTACACAGATAAAGCGTATTGCTGTTAGCCAGGTTATTCAGGTTAGCAAAAGTAAGCATGCCGCTAGGATGACAAATGCATTTGCTGCAGACCACTTAAGAAAACAGTGAAGTACATGGGTTTAAAATAACAAGACCTGTGCTTTCCATTTCCTATTATTACTAGCTAACTTCCTTCCATCCTAACAAACGCTGAACAAGCTCAATTTAAGTATTCCAGTTAGCAAGGATATGACTCATGCAGTCCTGACACAGCCAGAGGCTAGGGCGATTTTACACTTGAAAAGGCGGGGAGATAAGGACCTGCAGGTTTGGGTTTGGCGGCTTTGTCTTAAATGTTTCTCTTTCCAGGATTATCTTTATTCTGGCTGGTTTTGTGAATTAATGATCTTTGGAAGTCTGTCACCTCCCCCGAGAGGCTTCATTGCCATCTAGGCCTTTGTGAGCAGTACAGGTTGTTCATGGCGGGTACAAATACGCCAGAGCAGGACACAGAGGTGTCCCCAGCCTGCCTTTGGGCCCGGTGATTGGGGAGCTCTGGCACGTGCCCATTTGCTGCTCCAACACCAGTCACAGGCCACCTTGCAGAAAGGAGCTAGTCGCAGTCTTAGTGGTGGAGTCACTTGGTGTCTTTTCCCACAGCAGAGTCTTTGCTTGTTCAACGCACAAGACGGAAGCGTCTTGAAGAGCAGCCTCGACCTTACCCTTTCCTCCACCGAGTCCCTCAGTTTTGCAACGTTAAACTGAGTGTTATTGAGATGGTCCTTCAGATGCCCACCAAAACTGTGCAGCTGACGTTTTAAACTCAAAGAAGTCAATTACTTTATAAGAATGAAAAAAATGTGCCTTGCTTGGGAGAGTGCCGGTCACCTCTAGGTTCTTCAGTGCTCTCTACAAGGAGTGTCACGCGTTACTCATACCCGTATGAATGAAAGATGACAGTCATTCACAAATGACTGTTAACCTCGACCCGGGCTTTCTAGACTGCACAGTCCGGTGGTTTACACTGTAGAAAGCACAAGATTTAGTGTATAAGTCACTCAGCTTTTCTACACACCAATCACCAGTTCCCCCTTCTAAACCTCAGTTCCTTTAATTCCCCCCACCCCCCCGCCAGACCACAGCCCGTGCATCTGTACCCCCTCCTGAGTAAGCAACATCAGTCTAGAGCTCAGATCCAGTTGACTGGTGATCTCATGACGTGGTCTGATGATCGCCGTGTGCCTGAGACGGTTTCCAAATGGCACAGCCGTACCATGTTTTGGGATTCGGTGCTGGTATCCGGCAGCGAGGCACGCTGCTGGCCGGTGGGCGCTGGCGGTGAGACAGGCTTGCTTGCTCTGAATGGGTTAGGACAACAGAAAAGCAGGTAGTCTGTGGATTTAGTTATTTGTCGGAATTTTGTATTAAATTTTAATACAGAAATTAGGGAAATGAAATGAGGATGTGTGTGCTGACGTAACACATGTGCAGCCAGATGCCAGGCTGTGCCGTGGGTGCTCAGAACGAGTAAAGCGATACGAGAACTGTAAGTGATGGAAAGGAAGTAGTTACAGCTAGGAAGAGGAACCGGTGAGTGAGCTGCGGGCCTTAACTGCTTGCTGTCTTGCTTTTTGTGGCTTGCACCGGTGGGATGTATAGGCTGTTATCCTTAGCTGAACATTAAGAAGGTTTTTTTGGATGTTTCCCAAAGCTTTTCCAAGCCTAGTCTACACAAACATTTTATACGGGAATATTTACTTGATTAAGGTTATGTTTTTGTGTGATACGTCTAGTATCAACACAGCTATACTATGATACAAAGATGCTCGCAGTATTGCAGATGGTTCTTCTATAGAAAGAGGAATAACCAGTATCACTATGGGACTCTATTCCCCTAATCATAGAATCTTAGAATATCTCGAGTTGGAAAGGACCCATAAGGATCATTGAGCCCAATACCATGCCAACTGCTGTATTTGCACTGAAGATAAATAAATCGCAGCCTTGATAAATAGCCTATCTATAGTAACCACGACTGTGAAGCTTGAGCACTTTGGTGCTGAAATAAATGCGTCCCCACTAATGGGCTTCTGCTGCTTCCATTGCACAAGTAGAGTTTGGTGCTTTTATTAACTAGATTATTTATTAACTGCTTATTTATTAATTGCTTTTATTAACTAGATTTATTAACTAGATCCCCAATTACCCACACAACGGGACTGACACGACGTTCAGCGATCGAAAACCTTCCACTTCTGTCCTGTGACTTTCCTACCAGCGTATGACACACCTCAGTGCACAACCCAGATTGCCCTGTGCCTACAGACTTTCTCCACAGCCACTTCATCGCAGTGCTCTCCCCTGCTTGGTCCTTTGACTCTCGCCTGTCACATTCCTTTGCTGTGTTGGGATAGCTGAAATAAGTCAACCGCTCTGAATTTTTCAGGGTAGTCAGAAGCAAATGCATCATTTAAAAACATTACCGCCTAAAAACCTTGACTGTCTTGTGGTCAGACCCTTTTGTATTCATGTTTGGCAACTATGTCAGTATATAGGTTTGCTGATTAGATGTCCATACAAAAAACATACGAGGCAAATGTTAATATTCATGCAAGACAGAGGCACGTTCAAGCATACTCCTATAAATGCTGTTCTAAATATTAGGCTTATTCAGGGACCTCACTCCCTGGTTGTGTGTCTAATCAGAAAAAAAGCCCACTACTCACATATGAAATAGTACCTCCTCGTGAAGTTATCTGCACCAAGGAGAGTATGAATAGTTATTTTTGAATTAATTTCATGAAAGGAGTATTCTTTCAAGGAAAAAAAAAAAACCCACCACATTATAGTTCCCAGATAATATAAATTACATACAGCTATGCACTAACTGCTAAGAATGTGCTTATAACCCTTTAAATAGCTCTCATTAGTTTTTGGCTCTAAAAGATACCCTTACATTTGACTGTATGAGCTCCCTCTGGTGGGTAATGTGACATCTACCACTGTTATTACGAAGCAAACGGATACCTCAGTAAATGTTTTGGGTATACAATTATGTTTGTCCAAGTGGAGTTTTGTTTGTTTAAGTGTTTATAGCTACTAAATCTTTATATATATAGGTATAGGACGGTATACTAATTTCTCACCATCTGATCACATCCGAAAAGACCAAAAGAGTGATATCCAATATTTTTAAGATACGAGATACTTGCACAAAGGTGTGCTTTTCAATAACAAACTGGACAACAGCTAACATGGGCACCCAAGTTAAATGAGTTCTGTCATCCTAGAGAAGCTGAAAGAGTTGATAATACTTACAAATCATATTGCAATGCCTTTATTTTTCCAAAGTACTTCTGCTGTGTTCAGTTGGATTTATGTGCCTGGAAATCCGGCCTATACGGCTTTACTTTTTCAAAGTACTAGACAGTACTAACTGATTGTAGACACTTTACGTAAAAAATATTTATTTAATGGTACAAAACCTAAGAATTAAATATGCTTTAAATAACAGAGTACAGAAGAGCTGACTAATGTACCTCTTTTTGCTGGCAAATTTTACTATGCCTTAAATCTCAGACGGCCTGGGATTCACGAGTTAAACTTTTCTTAAAGAAAACACAAGTGTTATCTTCCTATTTTTCTCTCCGTATTTAGGTTAAGTAATCTGAACACGGGAAGTGTTAGACGTCGGAAGAGTGCCCTAATGCACGGGCAATGTTCCAGCCACAGTTCGAGTTTCAACGACCCAAAGTGGTTGTGCTGGAATATTAGGATTGTTTTACCAGCAATGAATCCAGTGGCTCTTGCAATGAATCTGGTGGCTTGTTTATTTGAACAACCACGTTTTTGGAACATTTTGGAAAGCAAAAGAGCAGAAAAAGCATGCTAATGAGTCTGCTTTTCTACTTGGGCAGTTTCAGAATTCTCCTTTAATTAGGGGCTGAAAACTGGCAAGAGACAGAATTAGCTACACCGTATTTAAACGTGAGGCATGAAGATGAAAGAAAACATAAGCAGGATTTTACCAAAGGCAGTGGACAACATTTTTACTCGCAGTTTTTGATAGCTATCTCCTGAGTATGACGTGCAGAGTTTTCAGATGTTTATGATCTCCTAATCCTGTAATTTCTATTCAAGAGACTTTTAATCCACAGTTTGACTTGCCAGAGTGCTCTGATACAAATCTACGACTACGTTACCGTCCTTAAGGGAATCGTCACTGATTTTTCAGCATGAGAAAGTGTCATTTAAAAGTGCTTAACACTGCTGCTGAAATGAGGGTGTCCACATCTAAGTGAGCAAAGGCTGCCTGGCAGGTAATCAGCAACGCCAAGAAGGCACCACATGGTAAACCTGATTTAGGCCCTGGTTCAACAGAGCACTTACCGTGAGGCACCGTGGCCACATCAAACAAATCTCTTGAACACATACCTAACTTTAAGCCATGAGTAGTTCCCACTGATTTGCCAATAGGACTGTTCACAGTGGTAAAGTTTTATTCATGTACTGAAGTGTTTTGCTGGATCATGGCCAGAGAGACTAGCACCTCAGCTTGAAACTTGACTGTTAAAAGTTCATTGGAATTTAATTACGCCCTTAGAGTGTTTGAACACTGCACTGCGTCAGGGCCTTTCCGTTGAGCCGTCTGTCAATGAGCTAAACGGGTCCTCACAGCGTCTAATGGCAGGGATGAACTTCATGCCGTGCGGCGCGTACAAAACCCGAGCATCTTGCTTCAGCCACCTTGGGCTGGGTCTAGGTCCAGCTGCAGCTGCTGAACAGGCCAGATGCTGGCATAAGATGTTAAAAGTAATGAAGAAAACATTCTCTTTTGCCATTCCTGGTAAGCACATTTGTTCCCACTCGCCCAACTGCAGCCGTGCCAACCCTTACGAAGTGGCTCCGTAGGGTCATTATATGGAACTATACAAGTTTTTTTTTTAAAAAGCAAGCAAACACAGAAGAAATGTCAAATATTTACAAAGCACTAAAAACACATCTAGAAATGGCTCTTAAGTAGAAGAGTAATAGCATAATACTGTTAAAGAATTTTAGAAACACTCCTCTTGCTTTCTTTTCTTTGGAAAAATTTAGCAGAAATACTGGACTAGGATGAAAATGCCATGAGTGTCTCCATCAGATGGGTCCCATTCCTCCTTTCCTCTCCCTTCACATACCCTACTCTGTTCTTCCAGTAAGAGGAGATCTCAGCTGCTTCAAAGATGAGACAGAGAAATAAAATATTTCTCAGAGTTGTGGTTGAGGCACCCTTTTCTCAGAGAAACTCCACTCTGCTTTTGATGTAGGAACTGGGCAGAGGAGAAGTGCTTGGGTTAAAGGTGTGTCCTCTGCCCTCCACATGAATGCCTGCTCAAATCTGGATGTATAATAAGCATATGAATTTTTCAGTTTGCACAGGGTAAGTAGAGACTTCGAGCTAAAATATTTCCTAGCTGAACTTACTCCATAACCCAAGAGTTTCAGTCATTGGTGACTGTTCAGCACACAGACTGCTCTCCCCCGCGAACGCATACTTCAGACAGGCATATATGACCACAGACAATTTTGCCTGTGATTTCATCTCACAATTTGACTCTCCCATGCTGTCAATACCGTTTCTTTGGTCATTGTAAATTGTGAAGGAGGAAGATGTCATGTTCAAATGCAAAATGATCAAACGCCTGGACCGAGGAAGGAAGAAGACCCTGCCTTTAAATTTGGCTAGAACCCATTGCTGCTTTTCTGATTTGCTTTATCATCATTGATCGCTGCTTATGAAAACCAAAGCTTTTTCTCCCTTCCCTTCCCTTCCCTCCCCTTTCCCCTTTCCCCTTTCCCCTTTCCCCTTTCCCCTTTCCCCTTTCCCCTTTCCCTTTTCCCTTTTCCCTTTTCCCTTTTCCCTTTTCCCTTTTCCCTTTTCCCTTTTCCCTTTTCCCTTTTCCCTTTTCCCTTTTCCCTTTTCCCTTTTCCCTTTTCCCTTTTCCCTTTTCCCTTTTCCCTTTTCCCTTTTCCCTTTTCCCTTTTCCCTTTCTTTTTTCCTTTCTTTATTTTTTATTCCTTTCTTCATTTTTTTTCCCTTTCTTCATTTTTATCTAGTCAGAAGTATTAAAACATATGCTTACAAAAGATAAGGAACTTAAAGCAGAGTGCCTTTGTAAGGGAGATAGGCGGTGAGCTCAGACCTATCATGATATGTACAGCTGAACAAACAAAATGACTATTTCAGTATGATCTTAAGCATTTGGAGCTTTTTGTCTGATGACAAACTTTCCTATTTCAAGAGTAGGAATTACTTAATATCTGTCTGAAACAAGCAGAGGATCTATGAAACTCATCATCTTCAGGTAGTCTCAGCCTTACTGGAGCATTCTGGAGGACTGTTACTTAAAAATAAATGAAGAAAAACTTCCAGCCCCATTTAATTATTTATTAAATACATTTCTAAATACCATTTTCGTTACAAGAGTCAATGCCACCTAAAGGACGAGGTTAGAAGGAGTAGTCTACAGAGGGCTTAGATTGCCCACTGTATAATTTAAGTAAAGTTTTCAAAACTAAGTAGTGTTCGGGTAAGCAGCATGCAGTAGTTGTTCAGGGCTTCATTCTCCAGAACTGGGTGATAGGCCTTTTTGAATATCTTATTTTTGAAATAAATCAAATTTGACACATCGCAGCAAGCCAGGCTCCACCTTTGAAAATTTAGACTGTATGAAGATCTCCTCTGACATCTGACAAAGACTTGGACAACCACAGAAAGCGCCCCAGTTCAAAAAAGACGTGAGCAATTCAGATTGCATGTTATCTGGGGCTGATGCTATTCTGGGAACAGAGGCAACAGCAGGCAGTAGGGGTTTGTTCAGACTGTAAGTGCCTCCTATAGAGGTCTTTTTCTTTTCCACTGGCTGCATAGGGACCTTGAGGTCCAATCACCCACCAGCTGGGTCTCCGTGAGCCTCTTCCTTACTGCATATGGCATCTGTATAAAAGAGCCATTCATTCACTTAAAACTTGGCTCTCTGCTCTTAAGTATTAGCCTGCTGGGAATGCTGTTAAGACTGAGACTCCTGGTACTCTGAGTCATGCCATGCGGACATAAAAAGTACCTAAAACTTGGATTCTGAGTTGCATCAGCACGAAATTGTTCTGTCTTCCCTTGAAAAACCCCTCTCAAAAGCGAAATACACATCAACAAACTGTTCTGCCAACCAAACAAAGGTGGGTATGGCACAGGTACAAACTGAGCACACATGAAAGGGAACTTGAGATCCCTACGGTACGTCTGCGCAGCTACAGTCATTGCTCTCTCGAATTCAGGGGTCTAACATAAAGCCCCGCTGCGTGCCGCACGCAGCACAGCAGGTTTGGGTGCCTTCCCTTCCTCATGGAACCACCTCCAACTTTTGCAGGGGCAAGTGGAGCAAAAGGGACTGCTCCACACTTTGCCTGGCTGCTTCTGCCTGGTGCTTTTCATGCGACTGGCAAAAGGCAGAGAGGTCTTCAGAGGACAGAAAAGGGGGCTGTTTGTCACCAGGGCTCCAGAGGCACCATCAGGTGGCAAAGAAGCAGCCAGAAAGACTTCAAGCCTGCAGAGCAAATGCTCCCGCAGTTCCACTGAGGCTCTACAGCACTTGACAGGAAGAGGAGATACAATGGCAAATGAGATGGAAAATACAATGGAAACATTCCTGTTAAAAAACAGTTTTAAAAAATATTACTGTGGTGCTGCAATGAAGATGTATGAGATACAAACGGACAATGTCTGTACTACATGGACAACTACATTCAAGAAGAACTTGAGCTTTTTCAGGCTTCAGCCTGAAGCTTCTTCAAAGTGGAAAAAGATCATTTGGTACTTATGTAGTCTCTGAAACAAAAACGTTTAAACAAACCCCAAAGAAATGGTATCTCTGTACTGCTTCTGGTCTGAAGCCTGAAAAATGGAAATCCTGGAGACAGAGAGCTGACCAGTGGCAGGACACTGCTTTTTTAATATGCTGAAAGAAGAAATTACTTGGTGTTTTGAGCTAAGAAAGATGGGAAACATACTCTACAAACAAGTTTGCTCATCTGCAGTCTTTGACTTTCAGAGGGTTGTGATGATGTCCCAGCTTAAGAACAGAATTTTTATTCTATCCTAGCAGAGTAATAAAGATCTGTAAAGAAGATAGATATGTGCTTTAAACCTTGTGACAGTGTACGTGGGTGTTTTGGGGCTTCTTTGGAAAACTGTTTTGGACTGTTTCCTTCATGGGCGGAGGATGGGGAGAAAAGCACGCAGTGATTTCTAACCTCCCCCCCCCCCCCCCTGCTCCCCGAGTCAGTCTGTAGGACCTAAAAACTCAGGACGTGTCTGCTGACATACCTCTGCTGCTGCAGGAACTCCTGGAGACTCCACGCAGAAGCAGTGCCTGGGCTCCATGGCATCCTTTGCTGTTCCCCCACCTGCAGCCCACTTTGTCTGTTCACTCTGAACAGCTGACAAGCTGCTCTGGATTGCTATTTTTTTCAGTTGCTATTCCAGGTGATTCCTTCCTGGATCTTGTTACTAATTTTCTTTAAAGCTGGGCTATAAACTCTGTGAAGTCAGCTCTGATTTCATCCTGTCTTCTGCCTAATCATTTCTGGAAAATCTGCATGCAGTTTATCCATGCATCATTGGTATGAACCACCAGTCCATTTTGATGAAGCAGAAATGTTTAATTTTAATGCTGTTTATAAACAGTCTTGGGACCGAACTTTACTGTTACCTGTTCTTTCAGCTAGAATGCTCCTCATTTCCTTTTGTGAATTGAACCATTTCATTGTGGTTTTTGTCAGAACTGCTCCAACCTGCTGTCAGATGGTTGTTTCCACAGGAAAATTAATTTAATAACCCCACCAAAACTTTGTTAAAAATGGAATTTTTTTAGTAGCAACATAACTGTTAATTTATTAACAATCAACTAGCTTTCTTGATGGGCAGCTTTTCCCTGATTGTAAGAGTCTTTGGCCATAAACTACTTGTTTTATAATTACTCTGCTTTCTAACCTCTTGCTGACCAGTTGGAATATTTTTCCTCAATGCTCTTTTAAGCCCCTTCTTTATTTCTTCTTCTTCTTCTTTTTTTTTTTTTTTGAACCAACATCAACACTTTTCTCCCCAGTATAATCACATAATCACAGAATGGTCAGAGTTGGAAGGGACCTCTGCAGATAATCTAGTCCAACCCCCAAAGCTTATTTCTCTTTAACCACCTGTAGGGTAGGGAGAGTACTTTATCTCTAGTCAGTCTGGTTTGGCACTGATAGTCTGGAGGCACCTTTCCTGCCTGGAACACATTTTCTCAGAAGTTTGTTTCCTGCCTTTATCTGATAATGCAACATATTTCGTACTTGAACAGTTTCTATAAGCAGGATGAGTTTAAATTCAACAACCAACAACACAACTTTTCTCAGCACTTCTTATTTGTTTCCGAGAGGAGTTTTTGGCTAACTAATTCTACTTCATTTCATCAGTGGGTAATCTTATGCTTTCATTGTAAGGATTTTCCAGGGCATTATCTACCTAAATACCTTTTTTTTTTTCCCTTTGAATGAAGCTTCATTTTTAATATATATATATCCCACAATACTTGCTCAATTGTGGTGGCCAATGAATCGTGTACATCTTGGATGTGGAAGTTGGCCAGCATAGTTGGCAATACATTGTATTTTGCTGTTTGAAACCTCGATGGCATCCAAACAAGCTCAGTTTAATCTGAGCTAATTTTCACATTTTTCATGGCCTGCTGCCTATTTTTATAACGTGTCAATTACAAGGTTAAAATAATGCAAATGGATTAAAACAAAATCCTTGTGATGTGTTCAGGAGGGTAGCTGTTTGATGAACAGAAACAGGCTGGAGAACTAATGAACAGAAGGAGATGAGAAGAACTAGTGAAAACTGGTGATGGCAGTTTTGCTATCGGTGACTTTTTAGTAATTGCTACCAAAATCATTCAAAAAATGCTTAGAGGAAAGAAATGCAAAGCCTTGGCAACTTTGAAGACCATGTCCTCATTACTAGAAAATAGGTTAAATAGGTGAAAGCACAGACGTGGAAGATGAACGCTGGTTCTCTCATGTTGCAAGTGGGTCCTTGTGCAGCAAAATCTGTGAGCAGGGGGAGAGCAAACAAGAAACAGGGTCCTAACATTTGGGTACCAGGGCTCCACACCCAAATTTTATGCTTACATTTTTTGACATAATTTGCAGCCCTGAGGTAAGGGGATGAGTACTTTCTGTTTCCAGGTAGGTGCCCCAGTCAGAAGGCAAGGTGCTGCATTTTGTGGGAGGCCTGTGCCCACCAGATGAGCTATGTTCACAGACTGGGGACACTGGAAATGCCACTTGGCATTCCCGCACCCCGAAATTCAAGCAGAGCCCTTAAACAGGGATGAGGCACCCAGTTTCTTAGGCTGCGACTGGCCTGTGCATCCTGAGAAGCACAACCAGAAGTACTGAGAAGATGCCCAAGTCAAACAGGGAAGGATGGAGTAAACTGAGCCATGTTCAGGGGGAGAAGCAAGGAGCGTATTGCTTGCTTTAACATTTTGGATGTAAGCGGAGCTCAGTTTTAGATAATCAGGTGTATTTGTATACCTAGATATACCTAGGTATATTTTCAAAGTCCTTCTACAGTCCAGCACTTGTGATTGTGCCACTCTATCACCAGCTCATGACTGCCGTTTTCACTGCCGTACCAAACACAGTATGTTTAAAACACAGCAGCTACTTGTTTTGTGAAGTTGCCTCCCTCCCCTTTTTCTCCAGTTAATATTTTACATCTTCTAGCTCCTCAGAAGAATCACTGAAGAGCAATGCTTGCAAATAAAATGCTGTTCTTTAATTTTTCAATGCCAGCTTTTGTTAATGTCTTTGCTAATTATTTAGGCATAAGCTAGATGTCCTACCTGTGCTTGGGGTAGAAGTGCAGATGGGTGCATAGACCTCAGCTAATACAGTGACCCTTCCGAGGACAGACACCGAGCGCAGCAGATTGCCTCAAGGCTGGGCTGTGCAAACCACTGGAAAGTTCCCAAGCTGTGAGTCTGCCCAGCTCTCCACGGGGACACTGGCTTTCAGGTTATGACAAAGGGCCTGTAGGATCGTGCTTTGCTTGTCAGAGAGCCCCATCACAGGCCTCATCTGGTGACAATGCTGTCTTTCTCAACTGAGAGACTTATCATCTTTATTATCGCTCATCGGGGTACACTGATTTATAGTACCGGTGGAGTTGTGTCACCTTGCACCAGCACACATTAACTGACATCCTTCTGGTTGTTCCCCTGTTCTAGTAAATCATAGCTATCTGCAGCAGTGGATGGCTGTGATACAATACACAACATTATTCTTTACATAACTGTTAAGATGCCATTTCATTTAAGGAATGTCATGATAAATAAGATAAATGAGACCTTTAATTTAAACATAATTTCATATTTAATATTGAAAGTAACAAGATATGAGTTAAGAAGCAGCTTCTAAGGTAAATGTCTCGATTCTTTCCAGGGTCAGCAGCATAAAAACTTGGCAGAAGCTGTATTCAAACACTTGCACCACTTGTGATAACCCGTAGTGTTATTTCAAAACCAGAAAGCACCTAGAAATACAACTGACTCTTCAGTCAGCAGTTTTTTGTGCTGCATCATTTCCACTGCAATTGGCAAATAACGAAAGAACAAGCAAGCTGTTCATGTCTTGACAGAAATAAGGCTCCCTTGGCACTGTACAACTGAGAACTTTTAAACCCAGATCTATAGCCCGACGTGCATTTGAGAAGTTTCTACCAATTTTTAAGTGTTTATCTGAAGTGTTTCTCACTTTATGCAACAGCAAGCATTGATATCAATGACAGCCAACTTTGTATTAATAGAAACATGTGAAGCTTAGTCATCGTGCCCTTACAAATACAACTGCCAACAACATAAAAAACAGTTTTAAGTTTCTTGTTGGTAGAAGAACAGCCACTAATCCGAACAAACATGACTGTGCTGACGCATGACCTCTCTCAGTTAAAGTGACAAGATTTGCACAATGAGAGACAGAACGGGTAGAACCTCAAACTGCGTTTTATTTATATATCAGTTTACATTTTAGCTGATCTGAATGCACTTTGACAGCAGGTTTAGAAGCCTCATATAGGGACCAGTGGGGAAAAAAGTAATTTTCCAAAGACAGTAAAATTGGTTATTATTGATTATTACACAAGAGCATTTTCTAAAACCTGGTTTCATACAAAATATGTGGTATTCTTTGTTTTTTAAGGTCAGTGTTTGGAAGTTTCCTTCCCCCCATTCTGCTACATTATTACAGTCTTCTAAATCATACTGTGCCCTCAATGAAACTGCCAAGTGGTATTAAAATAACATAAATCAAAATAATGGAGAAAAAAAACCCTCTGATATTTCCTAATATGCAACAGAACAGGGTATGTTTCAAATAGATTTTTAATGGCTTGCTCATTCAGATCTTAGTGGGACTCCTCCTCCACTTATTGACATGTACTCTGTTGAATGTCTTCGCAGATGAGGGACTCGGTGTATATTCCATTTTACTCTCTCTTTGGAGTACTTAGCACACAACCTTAGAGTTGTGTAATTTTGCATAAACATTACTTACACAGGCTATAAATGCCAATCCCAAAGCCTACGTTCCCAGCTGGAGTGGCAGCTCATTTGCATTCCTGAATGCTTCTGTTTCATTTACTGCTTTGTTCCAGAAACGTCATTAAAAACACTCCTGGATTGTTCATCCTTACCTACGCCTTACAATCTATTAATAAGGCAATAGTCACTATTGTGTATCTACACGCAATTTCTGCATGTATTCATTAAGTTCATAGAGAAAAATACCTAATTTGTGTTCTGCTCTCTGCATGCAAAAAATTGCATGTTTTTATCACTTAAACTATCATTTGAAGATTTCTTCTCCTAGCATTGTGTCAGCTGTGCAGTTTCTGCTACATTTCTCTGCCTGAAAGGAATATGCGGTATATTGTATTTCATGATGTCATATAATAACCACTGTACAACGCAGTCACTAGCTGCCTCGGTTCAGTACGTTCTCCTCGTTTTCTGAGCCCGTACGTGAAATGTGACAGGTGGTGTCATTTTTTAACAGGTAGTGATTCATAAGCACCTAACTAAAATATAGGTATTTTGTTCTTTCTTAGAGTGACTTCATGTGAGATAATTACCACAATTTCTGATTTACAGCGTTTGTCATGAAGTACAAGGTATTTGTATTTTCTCAGACAGTAACTTGCTTTCCCATGGCGGGAAAGCATGCAAATGAGCAGAGCTGAAGTTTTGTATCTTATCAGGACCAAACATGACTGTGCTCTGCCGCGGCTGCACGTAGAGATGTAAACAGTTTGACCGTGACTTGCAAAACTCCACCTGAGCCCCAGAATCCCAAATTTTCCAAGTCATTCTGAGGTGGAGGGATGTGAGGAGAAGTAGGTAATACGCACAGGTACAATACACCTTGGAGAACATTGCTCCTGTGAGCAACTCACAAATCCTAAACTGACCCTGGGTGTTTTGAGAGGTTAGTCAAGAGGAGACTGCTCTGCTGAGCGCTCCCTCCTGAAGCCCCAACAGTAGCAGCGTGCTTGGCAAAAGCAGGTAGAGAAGCTATTGCTCTGGAGATCCTATAAATGGCCACGTCCCTTAGAAAGGCTGTAAGGGTCTTGACCTCCTGTAGAGTACACCTGACCACAGACAACAGTCTTGCACAAAGTCCTAGAACAATCAGCTATGTACTGAGATAGTCTTTGCATCAATATAGCCAGAATTTGCTAGATAGACAAAAAGATGGTGATTGTGCACAGGAGAAACCAGATCATAATGGTATACAAAATAATATGAGAAAATTAATCTCCTAAAATAAACAACAATCAGAAAACACCTTACAGGGAATTCAAGGTCATGTTTGTGATTCTTCTTATCAGGAAATAAGTCTGTGTGCAAAGAAGCACCCACAAGAATTTGATTCTCTCCCACCCTTCTGGTGGAGTGGTAGCCCTTCACTGCCTCTGCCTTCCCTCCTCTTCCTCACCACTCGGAATGCTTGTTGAGAGGTAATGCAGCCAACATGTAACCCAACGGGTCTCTTCTGAGGACTGACTACCCTATGCGAGCTCTGCAAACAAGAGATAGGGGCTCATTTCAGGAAAGATACAAAATATGCCATAGGGATTATCACCAACGCGCTCACAGGCTGCTTTTCATACCTACATTCAAGCCTAAGATACGTTTGTCCAGTTTGGATATTGTATCTGGCGCAAGGCATAAGGTAGGCTGCAGCATGGTCCAGGATGTCTAAGTAAGTCTTCACCGACTTTTTCAGGTGTTTTTGCAGAGTGTTCTGAAGAGCTTCCAGGCTAGGCAAGCTCTGGCTGGAACAGCATCCAGGCTCCAACGAACACCCAAGACCTGCACTGTCATTAAGTGCAACATTTACACGTTTGCCTGAGAAAAAGCAAGTCGCAAAAAGTGTTGTAATCATTTGACAGTAGCAAGAACAGCACCAGAAGTTTTTGCTGAGTAGATATGTCAGCTTTGTCCCTGACTAAGCAGCTTGGCCTATTTCTGCCCTCCTTTAGTACTTCATCCCCGTTAAGGGAAGGCTGAGGGGGAATCTCATCAGTAGGTACAAATATCTGAAGGGAGGGTATAAAGATGACGGAGACAGGTTCTTTTCAGTGGTATCCAGTGACAGGCAATGGGCACAAACTGGAACCCCGGAGGCTCCATCTGAACATCAGGAAACCCTTTTTCACTGCGAGGGTGAACAAGCACTGGCACAGGTTGCCCAGGGAGGTTGTGGAGTCTCTATCCTTGGAGATATTAAAATGCCATCTGGACTTGGTCCTGGGCAACTGACTCTAGGTGGCCCTGCTTGAGCAGGGAGGTTGACCAGATGACACCCAGAGGTGCCTTCCAACCTCAACCAGTCTGATTCTGTGAAGGGAAATGGGAAAAAAACCCAGTGTGTTCCTGAGATAAACTTTGAAAGTAGTTTCAAGAAGCTCCTACCTTGTGCCACGAGAAACCCAACTCCAAAAGGTTCCTAATAAAGGTCGCAAGTCTCCTCCAGTGCTGGCAGAACTAGTCTCCACAGGTGTGGATCATCGGCTGTCCAAGAAAGGGAAAGGGAAAGTAGGAACAGTAGGGAACTGTCTGACTACTGTGTCCTAGCTGATACCTCATAAGACAAAAAATTAACAAAGAACCAAGTTATCAGGAAATGACACTATATAATCTGTTGCATAATTTCTATAACACATTCCAGATCTGCAAGTACACTTTCCAATTGTCAACTTGCTGCGTTCAGCAACTTTCATCCTCTGACAAAAGACGACCACTAGGTTTTGCATTATCTAATTCTCTGGTTTCGAGAAGAGACTCCATGACAGCCAGACCCAGTACAGAGAACTGCAGGTATATTTCTCTCTTTTTTCGCATGTTTACGGTGATCTCTCCTTCTGTGTCTTATTTGCACCGGGTTACCTTTTGCTGTGCGTAGCAGTTTTGGGCTCTTTGTGACTTTCACAGAACTAAGCTAGAGATAAAATCAAAAGTAGACTTTAAAATTGGCCTCATTTTCCTTTCGGTATGAGTTGTGCACTTAAACCGTGACTCATCATGGCTTGCAGTCACACCCAAGCGCACGATGAGCTGACTGGCCTGTCGCTTGAGAACAGGAGGGAATCCAGATAGACACAGCAGATGGGTGAAGATTGGCTCCCTCCTCTTACTCGATCACCACAGTGACAAACAAACTAGTAATCGCGCCGGTTTCTCAATTGTGGCTCCAACTTGCTAATGAGTCCCAGAAACTGAACAGCTTCTGTTGTAGGGCATTTAACGTGCAGCTCTAAACAGAAGCAGGCACTGAATCAATTTTTCCTCTGTTATGACAAATGGGAAGATGTGCAACCTCAGAAAAATAACTCCCCTTTTCAGAAAGCTGTAAGAGGAGAGTTAATATGTCAAACACTCAAAGTGTCTTCTTGGCAAGTCATTGTGTGATCAATACAGAAGTAGTAGGTTACAATAAGAACCTTATGCTGTGAAATTAAAACCTAAAGTATTTGAATATATGGTATTCTTTCCTAATTTTGGTATGCTTTCCAGTCTTAGACAGGTCTTCAAATACATCATTCGCTTTTGCAATCATCCTGTGTAGCAAAAGCAAGCTGGGTGATCCTAAAGAACTTATTTAGATGAAAGAGTAGCTTAATTAGGTACTTCAAAAAAATTATGTTATACCATGCTGCAGAAAATATGTTATCTCTTCTTTATGACACTGTCAGTCACCTCCAAAAGCCAGTGCAATTTCACTGTTCACCATTTTGGTCCCGGTATACTTACAATAGCCTTCAGACAGCCTAACTGTAAGTCCTTCAGAAGTCTTCTACCAAAAGACTTTAAAATGAATCCTTTTTCAGACGTTAGACTCAAAAAGCAACAAACATGCTTAGATATATTGGAATGACAACTCATTTCCATACTTTCTTTCAGAGGGCTTGAAATGTTTCTGTCTAATGCCAGAAAACCTAGCCTTTTGAATCATTTAACCAGTGTTTTTGTTGTTCATCTGCCTGTCTTGGTTGCGTCTGACCTCTAGGATGATTGTAATAGAAAAAACATTCAGCTTTTCTTTCCTTTCTTCACTATGACTCAACATCCTTCTCCTCTAAGGAGTATGACTACACTTCTTAGGGAATCGGTCCAAAGTTTCAACGTTTCAAGTACTGCAGAGATTTATGAATCTGAATGTGTGTGAGAGAGAAGCCACTTCTTTCCCACTTCCAAGGGTCTCACCTACAAATACTTTTGTCAGTTGAGAAAACTCAGGATATCTCCTTCCACGGATATAATGAACGTTCCCTTGGTTTTCATCTAGGGCGGGGTGGGGAGGGTTTGCATTTTACTAGAAGAGCAACAAACCAGTACTCCAGATAGCCCTGGTAATGTAGCACAAAGAAGCAGACTCCTCAGTCAGAGCAGTTTGGAGCAAAAGTCAGAGAAGAGCCCCAAACCAGACACGCATGGGAATAATGCACTACCACCATTATTAGTCCTCCTAAACAAGGGTGTGTAGAGGAACCATCCCAAGTTGCTAATTCAGATGACTGTCAATATACTATATTATA
>NW_009646936.1:1838974-1846215 GCF_000708025.1 Charadrius vociferus | reverse complement strand
CACAAAGATTATTTTCTGAAGAGATGACTTTCTTCCCCAGCATGACCCTTTCATAGGGGAAGGGCAGACGGAAACGGTGGGGGCTGCTACGCATTTAGTTTGTGGTCCTGTGAGTGCACATCCTCAGCCCCTCAAGCATGAGGTTTTTCACCAGGTCTCCCTCCATCTTCCCAGAACCTCAGTCCTTCCACAAATCTGCTTGCAGGTCTGCATCTGGCGGAAAGCTAAGCTTCTGCTGGTTTCAGGCTTAGCGGTTTTCTGCTGCAGGGAGCTAATTCATCTAAAGCCCACACAGCTGCGATCCCACAGCATTACTTGAGACTGCAAACACTCATCGAACCCCAGATGACACACGCTGGCTTTCCCACATACACCGAGGTTTCCTCCCAGGCTTCAAAAGAGCCACTGTGTGATAATGCCTGGTCTGGACAGTCTGGCTGCAGTAATTTCACCTCACCTCCTCAACATTTCTGGTCTTTTCCCAGATCCCTCAGATCAGGCATTGCTGTCTGACAAAATTACAGCCATTACCACTTTTACTCCAGGTTTCCAGGAAAGCAAATCAATTTTTCATGAATAAATCACTTGTTCTCCTCTTTCAAGCTAAGTACCCGGATGGGGCTTTTTTAGCTGTCCTGCTGCAATTCTCATTCTTTGGTCTTTTCATACACCTCCTATTTTCCTAGCAGACCTCCTATTTTCCACAGCTAGACATTTTTAAATCTGTTCCCCACCTTTTTTGCCAGTGTTTACACATGGTTTATAACCCCTCTCACAGAATAAAAAAAAAAACCTCATTCTTTTTCAAGAAAAAAAATAAATCCCTTTTCCTTCCCATTGAAATACTAGTGTTTTAAGGTTGCTGGCTTTTAAAACAATATCTGGGAAAAGAAGTCAGTTTTAACTAAGAGGCCAGTTTTCATTTTAAGAAGTTTTGATGAGAATGTAGACCAAATTAGCTTTAGATATAAGATAATAACTTTTATAATTGCCCTTTAAAAGACAGTTTACTAGAATAGGATTTACTTATAAATTTTTCTTTTTTTATAAACAGGTAATTTAAAAATATTTTCCTGTAATTAACTGTATGCCTTCCCAGGATGAACAAAAGACATTTGTAAGCAAGAAACCATGAAAAACAAGCACGTGTGTTCCTAAGAATTAGAGCAGTACCACACACATACAACAAAAGACAGTATGGAAATAAAGTCTAAAAGAATGTATTTGAAGACTTCAAAAAACATTTTAAAATAAGAGTCAGATTTTCAGGTTGAACCTATTGACATAGCCCTGAGGTTTCAATCACTTAAAAACACGACATACCAGAGTAACTCCTTGATAGCTTCATTTACAGTTAGAAAACATTATCTAAGTGTAGATTAAAAAAAACAACTTTTGTGGTTGCAAGTTCACAGAAGGGAGTGGTTTGGTTTTCATTTACCAGAGTGTAAATGGACTGGTCTTCTATATGACGCCTACAGAAGTCATACTTGACGTGAACATGTGTACAACGGGGTCTTCAGCCTCTGTCCCATGAAGCCAGGGTGGCAGTTTCCACCAGGTGACTCCTGACACAGCTTACGGTGCCACTGAGCACAGGAGTACACCAGGAGCAGGCCACGAGCTCAATTAGTTGTTCCAGAGAGATCAGACCAGTCCTGGTTGGGATCTTTTCCCCCACCATGTGCCATCACCGCATGCACGCCTTGCAGATGTGCAGCACAGCTGCTGTACATACATAAGGAAAATCTGCCACTCTGGAGAAATACTGGAATTGCTGCACGTGCCTGAATGTAATGTACTGCCTGTGGCAATATGGCCAGTGCTTCCAGGAAAGCATCAGACCTACTCCATATATGCAGTGCATTCAATCTATGCATGTAAACCTGATACATCTAGGACAAAAGCATGTCTTTTACACCTGATTTACTGCGGTGATCTGTATACTAATTCAGCTTACAACCAGAAATGCTAGATTCATTATGTATGCTTAATCAGTCCATTGCAGTGAAGGTAAGGGGCCCCAGACAGAAAACCTCTTCTGACACTAAGGTAAATGTCCTGCTCAGCCAGAAAAAAAAATGAACATTCCATAACGAAAGGAAGATGGGCCTTTAGCACAAATTTTTCTCAATGACTCCACGACACTTTTGCTCTAGAGGATCGACCCCAGCATCGTGCAGAAAGTGAGTATGGAGGCATACGTTTAATTAATGTGTAGTCCTCTGAGAGTTATGTCTCCAGCCTAACCTAGTTATCCCCATTCCCGCCACAGAGAAAGGCATGAGACAGGCATCTCCAAAAGGAGTTTCATCACACCTGTCTCAGACACCTACCATAGGACGGGAAAAATTACCCCATGGAGATGCCTATCTAGTTCCATTGACTGCATGGGAGCCTAGATAAGTAGCTTAGACTAGACAGCTGAATTTTAGATGGATAAAGATACATGAGATGAATCTCACCTTTAGTGTTGGGATATGTTGCAATTTACCTCTGGAGAATTTATTAGCCAAGTTTCTACGGATGAAACCAGCTTCAGGATAGGAAGAGAAGGCAAGGGCAGAAAAGATCCCACACAATATCAAAGATGGCCTAAATGTTCCTTATTTTAGGCTGTGCCCTGTAGTCGACGCAACTAACCTCCAGAGCTTAGAGCACTTTCAACTCTCTGGGTCATTACCCGCACATGGACTAGTCAGAGCTCAGTGGAATTGAGCCACAGACTAGGGCGAGCTGAGGCTGGTGCATCTAGTGTGCCAGAAGCCGTAAATGATGCCAGTGAAGAGACAGCTAGAGTCAGGCTTTGTAGGGCAATAACAGCATTTGATACAACGGGACTTAAAACCCCATTGTTAGCGTAGTGGAAAAAAAAAAAGAAGCTATTGCAAACAACAAGGGACATTTTGCTTTGGTTTCTTCTAATTATATTTGTTATCATGCTCACTAATTCTGTGAGCATTTATCATCTCAGTTTTTGTATTGTTTTATCTTTAAAGCATTCATTATTCATCTGCAGGAAGACATACTTCCTTGTTTTTCAGCTTAGCTCCCAGATCTCCTTTTTGCTGGTTTTACTTCTCCTTTTTAGGAAAAAAATGGGCTAACCTTTTTATTTTTCCTCTCTCCAGTTGTGTCTAATTTCAATGAGGAAAGTACTTATTCAGTTCTTCAGTCTGACTATGAGTGAGAAGCAAGCTATTACACCATAATTTCATTCCCTATTGTGTGGGAAGTCAGCATTGCATCATCCCTAGGATTGAGAACAAGAGATGAAGATCCCTTCTTGGCGGGTGCCGTTCAAGATTTGGTAGCCAATCTTCAAGCCAAACTAAGATCTCCTTTTATTTTGATTTATTTCTTTTTGTTTTGATTTATTTCTTCTCTCTTCTGCTCCTCTCTCTGCCCCACAAAAATCTTAAGACCAGAAGAAACCCAAACCTTCTAGTCTAGTGGTAGGTATTTTCAGTTTTCTGCTAATGCTTAAACGTTGAGAACATCCTGTATTTCTGCAACTCAATTTTTACAATCTAAACAGTTGTCTTAAAGCTGCTTTTTTCACATCTGATTACTAGGGAACTGGGAATTACAAACGTGTAAGAGCATGAGAACTACAAGTCATAGAAAACATAACGAGCAACTGTAGAAACTTAGATTCAGAACACATATTATTAAGAACTGGTAGTACCCAAATCTCAAGGAAAAAAGATACTATTGGGTTATCATTATCAAATAGATTTCCTTAAATTTATTTGCCAACAAATTGCTTATGTTACTTTGTTATGAAACTCTGCTTGTACTGGGGAGTATATTGACCAAGTATTAACTAAAAATAACTAAATTCTGCCATCTTAACCAGGTGAAAGGCAGGTATCGAACACTCAGAGGAAGAAAATCTATATTAGCCCCTATCAAAACTGAAAACCCCAGAATTTTGCTCAATACACTGTTCATGTGAATGGTAGAAAGAACCACACCCTCCCTCCATGATGTCTGATTTTGCCCAATCTTGTGTGAGATTAAAAACATCTTAGATGCTCATGTTATGACACAGTTGCATTTAGTAAACTGCAGCCACCAATAATTTCTTGCTTAATAAAAATATGGGAGTTGTAACACAACTGTTATTCCTGTGTTTATACATATGAAGAGAACGGTCAAATGAGTTATTTCCATTTACAAAGTACTGGATATAACTCGTTCCTTTACCAGAAATACACGCAAGAATTCCTAAGGAAAAGGGGGGAGTGAAGAGGCAATCCTTACTCCTAGTGGGGGATCCTTCTCACCCCAAAGGCATCAGACCTCCTTCAGAGAGTACTCACAAGATCTGTGCACAAAATGAACACGCAAAGACCACAAGTATATGTATTTTTAAATTAGTAACTGAATATCCAGATTTGCTCTTAATTCAGCAAATGTTATTGAATCTTCCTTTCCTTGCCTGGTCACATCCTTTACACTGCTGTTGTTCTTTATACTCTTTCAGCACCTCTTTTCATTTGATATCCTCTTTGCTTCCTGTGCTAGAAAAGAATGACACAGGTGCAACACCTTTGTCCTTGCTGTTAGCGTGGATGATCATATGGGTATATAATCCTGTTTGCTGCAGGCTTTTCAGAGAAAGCAGTGCTTGACTAATCTCTTGTACAGCCAACACCATAGATGGTTTACTTTATTGATGTTGACTTTATTTGTCAGTTACAAAAGACAATTGTTAGTTGTATAGGCCCACAATAAAGACTCTAAGAATCCAGGCACACACGTACAAGTAAAAGGAAAGGTGTGTTGCTTTGGAAGACAGCTACAGTTTATGTGCCAGGCCTACAGCAGGTGTAACAAAAAGACAAGACTTTCACCTGGTGCTTAACACCTACCTTGAGTGTCACCACTGGAGCAAAAAACAGCTTTTCTTTTTCAGACTTTTCCACCTGTATGCACAATTTTCAGAGTAAGTACTCTGAATTCTCAGAGAGCACAATTTTCAGAGTAAGTACTCTGAATTCTCAGAGCCTGGAGCAACTGGGAACCCTTAAGTAAGTAATCTGGAACTGCTACTTAGGGTATGGTTGCACATCTGCTTTTACAGTGCTTCGGGTTGTCATTTTTTATTTTGGGTACTAATGAAGACGTCTAATTAAAGAAATAGAGACAAAGAAATCCTAACAAAATGCACCTTAAAAAACTGAGACTAAAGGACTTACAAATGATCCAAGGAAAAGTAAAGCCTGCCTGTGAAATGCAGCCACTCCCCACTTATTAAAAAAAAAAAAAATCCTATTCAGAACGAGCTTTTCAGCAAGCAAACAAATTAATAAAACAGCAGGGATTTCCTGTCTGTTATCAGTTTTAATCTGGTATAATGACTTTTGAAGAAAGCTATTGAAAAGTTCCTTTCTAGTTTGTTGTGAAAATGAAACTGTTTGGTTCACTGGGCGGGGGTGGAATCAGTTCTAGATCCCTCAGACCTCCTACCTGTGTAATTTCTAACTGGCTTGCCACTGAAAGTCAATAAAAGAAGAATTTCATTAGCTTTACCATTGTAATGATAGTAACTCTGTAGAAAATAATATTAATACATGTAGGGATATGTAGGAAAATATATAAAAGTATGTTTTTAAGAATGACACTCCATGCTTTTCAAACATGAGCATTTTTCCCCGTTTTAATTTCTTTATGAATTATGCAAGGTCAGTCATTACACCCAAACATGAGAGGAACTGCCTCCCCTTTTATACACACCTATCATTATTAAATATTACCAGCAAGATCTTTGCTCATACATTCCCAAAAAAATCTCAGGAAGGCTAAAATGAAGTTTAGAATGTCTACCATAAAAACAGCTTGAGAAAGTTACGTGACACTTAAATACAGTGTAAGACAGATTGCACATTTCTTATCTGCTTTGATTTATTTTATGAGGCATAAATGCTATAATTCAAATGCAAACACAATTGTTAAACTTCGTTAAAATTTCATAACAATGAAGTTCACATTAGCATTCTTGGCAGTGCATCTTTTGTCATCACTTATGTTTTATTCAGGATATGCAGCTTGTGGAAGGAGGTTGCCTTCAGTGGTGTCCTTGAATAAACAGGTAGATGGAGTTTACACCCCTTTGATCTGGCCATCAGAGAAATGTCTTCCCTTTTAATATACAAAAGAGGAGAGGTTTTTTCCATCTTTTGATCGGTTTCCCTTTGCATTGCCTTCAAAATGATACTGGGAAGAACAAGCTGCCCTCTGGTTATTTTTAGCAGAAGAAAAGACGTTACCGCTACTCTAAGTTGTTTTGGAGGAGACAAATATCTACCAGAACCCAGAAGTACTGCAAATTCTCTGGTCCTAGACATGCTAACACACAGCAGCAGTTTCTAAGACATCCTCTTACCTATCTGAGACTGAATTTGTGCATACAGATGGTATCACACAGAAATACTTGTCAGGACCCGAAAACAGCATGCAAGCTACAGGCACACAGCCCTGGACATCCTACTCTGCCTTTCAATAGAGATACTCGCTCAACAGGAACTCCACACCACTCTCGGTTCTGCCACTGCTGTGTCTGTTGCTAGCTGAAGGCTATCTCTTCACCACAACTTGCTCCGCAGTATTTTTTTTTTTTTTTTGCTTTACTTGACATCTTATCTCCTCTCACACAGCGCAGTGCAGGGCTCGATAGCCGGCTGACAAACCAGACCCAGATGGAGGACGAGGTCTGTCAGCAGGACACTTCCAGCAAATCACCCTCACATCAACGCAGCCTGAGCTTGCGGAAAGCATTTTAGACCACATGACATAAGCTTAGCAAGTCCCTAAGTTATACCAGCGAAAACTCCCTCAGGATGATACCTTTACAAAACGCTAGTTTAACATTTCCTGGCACAAAAGCGTCACTAATCACGTTAATGGTCAAGCCCATTAATTAGCGGCACTTCCCCAGCACAGACCTCACGCCGCATTTCTAAGAGTAAGAGTTTTACACCAGCAAAACACGCGAAACCCCTACCGCCCCATCACGTCCCCCTCTCGGACGACACACGAGGCGACGGCTGCAGGGCCGAGCCGGGCCGGCGCCGCGACTCGAGCTTCCCACCCGGCAACGGCTGCCCCTTGGGGGGCTCTGTGGCCCCTCAGAGAAGCGGCGAAGGGCTCGCCCAGCACCCAAACCACCTCCGCGGCCACCACGGTTTTTCGAGTTGCCCCGGCGGGCTGGGAGGCTCCTCGCGGGCGAGGAGGCC
>NW_009646936.1:1698446-1838284 GCF_000708025.1 Charadrius vociferus | reverse complement strand
CTCCTCGGTGCCGTACTTCAGGTATTTTCCCCCCCCCTTCCCCCGAGGCCGTGCCCAGCGCCGCCGCGGGGCTGGGCAGTCAGTCAGGCGTTACTCGGCGCCTGGTCCCCGGCGTTTCCGCGGGTGCCCATGTGCTCCGGTGACACAGGCGTGACTCTCCCGCGCCGCGGTCCCTGGCCCTGTGCGAAAGGGGCAGCTCAGCCCTGCGGGAAGTGCGGCGGTAAACCCGCTTTGCCTGGGTGAAAGGGGCAACTGGCGCGTTCCGTGTTTGTTACCCTCCGTGGGAGCCGGGGGGAGGTTTATTTTAGGCCGTAAACAACGAAACCCAAATCCTGTCTGTCTTGTTCTGTACGGTGAGGTACTTGGCATGCTTTGGGGCATGCTGGAAGTGTAGCAATGGTAAGAGAATCGTCACCTGCTTTTCTGTCAAATTATGTTTGCGTTCGGCATTTTAGTATGGCAATATAACAGTAATGCCAAATTCATATACAACTGGGTGCTCTAAATGTTTGTTGAATTCAAAAAGGACAAAGCAAACGTTCTAGCAGTAAAGGTAAAGTGAAGATAACTACAGTTTCATCATGCGGTAATTTTTGACAGACATGTTAATTTGAGGCACTTCAGGAGGGCACTTTCAGTGTGTGAAAAACAGTTAACTGTAGTAGTGGAATAATGCAATTCAAAACCACTTTGAATTAAGGTTACGCAGCACTCTGAATACTCTAGTAATAGAATCAGTTCTTTAATCTCAAACATTATGCCACGCTGAAGAGGAAACGAAAGCATATTCCTGTCAAATGCAGTGAGTCCAAATTAAAGCAACTACGATATTCCAAATCTTATGTTGTGGCTTATGAGTTTAACTTTAAAGGTGCCTTAAATGGCGTAATTATTCTTGGATGACCCTACACGTGTAAGTCTGTGTCTATGTTAGTGAGTAGTGAGGCCCAAAAGTGGCAGATTTGCAGAGAGAAACTGTTGTTGCTGAAAACAGAATATCCGCATTGTATGCTTTTCAGAAGGGCTTCCTTTGAGCTAACTTTACTGAATTCCTTAGTATTTGGACTTCTTTAGAAGTACTTCTAGACTATGTTTCCCAGTTTAAATTAGTCTAAAAAAGAACCTACTCTTGTTGTCCTGGTCCGTCTTGTGAAGTGAATGAAAGCAGTTAGTTGGGAAGTTTGGGAAGTTTGCTTCGCTAGCATGCTCCTGATTCTAACCAAGTGGAGGTTTAACTTCCATCTACTGTATTTTTGAGTGTTCTGTACTCAAAAATGTGCAGGATCTTGGTGTGTTAAATATTTCTTTGCTGCTACTAGGTTCTAAAATCTTTATGCTAAGGATATTTTGAACAGTAATAAACATATGTTAATATAAGAATTGCCTAGTATTAAAAAAAACATACCCTTTACCTGATCATTTGGATCAGGTGGCACTCTCCTTTGGCATAGAATAGACATGTCTTTACACATGAGTTGTGTGAGTCCCAAATAACTTCCCGGTTTTGTAAGATGATAAGAGGTGTTCATATAAATTTGTCATAGATTTCCTTTTAATCATAGAGATGTCTGTCTCCCTGCAGTGGGCGTGCTGGTGTGAGGGGTAGGAGTGGTAGGTCAGTCAAAAAGATTCATGTTTGTGTTTGAGTGCTGACATTTTAGTTGACCCTTAGAATTCGACCACTGAAAGTTTCATGGGGGAGGTTTTAGGGGTAGAAAAAAACCTTTGTGTTTGTAGCGTAACTGCTGTTCATATGCAATCCTTAGTTAAACCATAGGTAACATGTTAGTTGATGCAAATGTGGGTAGCAACAAAACCTTAAGTGAGCAAAAAATAGCTGCTGAAACAACCATTAAGTTGTAGGAATTCAGCCTAGTATGACCACAGTGGGCATAATGTATGAGGACCCACCTGCAGCTTTCCCTGCCCCCAGCTCCAGTTCAGAGGTTAGCAGTGTGGCGAGGAAAAAAAAAAGTAATAGAAAGGCTCACTTTGCTGTAACAAATTGTAGGCTGTATCACAAAAGTAACTGCATCTCCAGCTGTATTTTTCAGTTAAGGCCCTTTTCAGAGCAGAGGGAAGTTTTGTTCTTGTTAAGTAATGTGAAAGGAAACCTTAGTATTTTGTATAAATGTGAGTTACCAGGTGAGAGTAAGGCTCAACTGACCGGTCAGCTACTGAAGCTTTAAAAAGGAGGAGGCAGTGCGCTATGAAGGACAAACTGACTTTAGAAGCATTGGCGAAATACAAATAAATTTAGTTTAATCATTAGACATACACTGGACAGCAGAAGAGGTAGCCTAGGCTATCAGTCACTCAAAATGCCTTTAAATGACAGCCTGTTTCTTAAAGAATATTCAATTATTCGTTAGAGTCGTGTTGAGATAATTTGTTTGTGAATGACTTGATTTGAACTGTCAAGATAATGTTTGTAGGTGTTTGTTTGGATTCCAGTCTTGGCCCATTGACTAATACTTTGATAAGTAAATAGATAGCGTTTGCTATCCCTGTTAACACTTCTTTTAAGATCAGTATTTTGTGTGGTACCATCCCCAAAATACTTATTTACAGTTCAGCTAGTAAGGCCATATCTTTTAACGCCATATATCAGGTAGGAAATGGTCTACAGTTTCCTGATGGGAAGACTGAAACACAGCTTCATGTGGTTTGGTGGAGGTCTTTAATTACCATTTGAAGTCTGGTCTTCTGTAGAGTTTTATTTCAGTTTCATAGACTGTGAAGAACAATTGTGGAAAAAAATTGGAGTTAAAAAGCTAATACCAGAAACGAGATTACAAATATAATTTCCAAAAAGTTTTTGCTTTGACTTACCAATATATTTGCTTCTCAACTCTTTCAGGTTGTGTCTTGCGTCCTTCTAAGTTAGAGTAAGACACATTAGAACCACAGATGGTTAATTTAGTATTCATTATAAATATTTTGACATACATACTTGTGAATGGATTCTGACAGTCATTAAAATAATTCATGTAGTTTAACTGTGGCGAGGAGTGGAATATGTAGCTATAAATGCAAAGGTATTTGTCCTTTAAGTAAAGGCAAGGGTTGACAGTAGTTGTTAGTTGTGCATGCTTTACACTATGCCAGTTTATCCCTTATTCTAAGAGAATATTTTATTATCTAACCTAGTTCTTATTTAAAAAAAAAAAGTTTCTACTAGTATTTTTTTGGGGTGGTGTATTTGTGTGGGTTTTTCTGTTATTAGGTGTTTTGGTGTGGGTTGTTTTTTTTTTTTTTTTTTTTAGATGAACCATGCCTGTAGGAAGTCTGCATTTTTGTTATCTTCCCATAGTTACTGTTTGAATACCAGCAGAATTGAGAGATTATAAGTGATGGGATTTTGCTGCAAAGGAGTCTCCAAAATCCCTTCAATCCTATTTCATTTTTTAGCAGTGAAACAAACCAAATCCCACAATTTGATTTTTATCCCTGATCCAAAATTTAAACAATTAGTGTTGTGTATAATAATGGCAAACTGCAAAGTAGTAATATTTTTTTTCTGGCTTCGATATGGATTGCTTGATATCATCCTCTGAGGGAAATGATTCAAATCTCTGCTCTGTGGGAAATTTCTATGATTAAATGGTATCAGTCCTTTGCTTTTTTTCCTCTAAAATCCCAGCTTCTGGAGTCTTGACTATGAGGAATCTCAGGTTCCATCCCCAGCCCCGAGTTCTCATATAGCTTGCAAATATTAAAAAAGAGAATATTCAGGCTTAAAACCTGGGAAACAAATTAAGACACTCAGTGCAGACTTAAAACTTTCCAGACTTCCCATGATTCTTTTTAATTCTCGCTTGTGACTTGACAAGAGTCCAAATGCTGTGGTAAGAATTATGTTGAAGAAATACAACCTAATAATTTTTTAAAAGTTCATTTATGTAATTAAGCTGTGAACAATATCATCAAGGTGTTTAGACTAATAAGGAATACAATTTAGAATTTTAATTATGAATGTGCTAATTATCTGAAGATGAGACCTACTTTTTTTTCCTAGAGGAGAAAGCATTGTTCTGATGAAGCAAAGCTTTTGCTTTTTTTAGTTACTTTTTTTCTTTTAAAGCCTTTTTGAACTAAAGGTGGAGAGGCAATAAACATGAGCACTAAAATGCTTGTTCATTCCTTGTCAGCATAACATGAATCAGCAGCTATTAACTGCTGCAGGCATTCATCTGTAACATAACTTTATTTCCTTAAAAGGAGAGGTAGCTGGGGGCAAGGACATAGATATAAAACTTCAGGAAAAAAAAGCCCTTGCAGTGTATTTTGAATAAAATGTCTCTTATCCAAACTGACATGTTTTAGCACTAGTAAATGATAATTGTCCCTTTGTACTTTACATCTGTGGACGACAGAATTTTTTTATAGGATAAAGTAAATGTAAATGTCTGCCCTAACGGAACTGACTGAGATAAGTGACCTGCTGGAAGTTACTCAATAGATGAATGTAGGCGTCAGGAATAGCACCTAGAGTTTGTTTTCTCCAAGCTATTTTTTGGGGGTCTACAATGCCTTTTTTCCAACTGAACAGGAATTGAAAGTGTTTTGAAAGTACAGATATGTTACAAGCATGGTGATAGCTGAGCAGAGCTTTATTGTCTGCTTGGTGATAAATTAATCTTGCTAGTTTTATCATTATGGTGATCACAAGTGAAATTGCATCTGGATGTCCAAGTTCAACCAGCTCAGATAGCAGTGATAGCAAAGTTGTCCTGCTGGGTTCTGCAAATACTAAAGGGGAGCTTCTCTCTGTGCTTTCTCTTATTTGAAGAACTTTACCTGTGTACAAGTGAGAGTTATTGTGGTTATTACAGAGGATTGATATCCAATATGGGATTAGTGCTTGGTTGTTCACTAAGTAAATAAAGAGTAAGGAACAGGATTTTGTTTACTTTTTGTAGTGAATTGGGTAACTTTTGGGCTGGATTATTGTCATGGTTTGGGCTGGACTGGCCACTGAAGTGAAATGGCAGATTTACAGGAAATTTATGGTAGCTGAAGGTCACAACCCAACACCCCCCACCCCTACGTGTAGACCGAGTTGATTGTGACAGCAGAGCCACATAATTGATACATGAGATGAGCTCTTCTTTTTAGGAATATCTGAAATGGATTTATTGACTGATGGAAAATAAGTGAGAGGCTGTTGCTCTTTGAAAGAAAGCACTGACTTGATAGGATATAACTCCTGTAGCTCATGTATTTTTGCTTGGCTCTTGCTAGCACCATTGCTGTCTTAGTAGAGCTTAAGACAGAGCTGTGGTTCACAGCTCAATTTGTGCTGGTTTATTGCCTCACTTGCTATTAAATGTGTTGCAGGTGATGGTAGCAAAGTACGGTCCTGTGTGTTGTTTGACAGTGAGTCTTTCACAGTCAATCATTAGGTTTGGATGGTAGACTCAAGTGAATCCAAATGCCTGTGGGTTCCCGTTGTACCTTGGTGACCGTTAGATACCGGCTTGTCTTTTCCAGGTCCTTAGATTTACTGTCAAGAGTTTAGATTATAAGTTTAGCAAATCAGCTATGTCTTTCTGAAAGTGCAAGCCTTCTAAGTAGTAAAGGCATGACCATTCTTGATTTTCATGGATTTGTGTGCTCTAATTTAGTATTTTTAAGGATAATTGAAACATTCAAACTCAGAATGTTCAAAAAGTACTTGGGTAAATGCGTACACAAATCATAGGTGTATGATAATGTAAATAGAAGCTGAAATGACAGTGGTTTGCACTCTCAAACTTGTATTTCAGTTTTAAGGGCCATTTTAGTATTCTTTGGCTGTTTGCCTTAAAGAGTCTCAGAGCTTATGGAGCCCATTTCTGTGACTCACTCATTCTTTCTAGTTGTGAATTTCTTCTGACACCACCAGTGGACCTTTCAAGTGTCAGCTGATCTGACATTCAAAACACTCTGTTTAGCATTAAAGCATATCCCTTCATATGTTGAAATCACACCCTTTTCAGTTTTTGTGGTGTTTGAGTATAAACTAAAGAACACTAAATTTATCTTTGTGTTAGCTGTCTTTTGTTGTTCTAAGTTTATTCTATGGTAAAGTTCCTGGCAGCTGTCTTAGGCAGGCAGAGACACCTCCAGCTGTTAAGCTGTTATTTTTGTTGTCTTTGTTCAGAAAGAATGATGTAAGTATACAGTAAACCAGCTACAGGCATACAGAATTGGTGTTATCTGCCTGTTCTTCAAAGTTACTGAAAAGCCTAGTTGTAAACTATATGACATTTTGGGGGATTTTCTGACATTGATGCAAAATGCAAGATACGCTTTAAATTCTCGTTTAAAGTCTAAAGAAGTTATCGCTATTAATTCACTACACTGAATAATAGTATGGTTTATTTATTTAGTCAGTTTGGTTGATTTTTATGATCCTGTATGTTTGGCAGTGATTATTATTAAAATATTTTGGACAGAACATTTGTGTGTTAGAAATTCTCTACAGAAAAGCCGGAATACTTTGGTAGTTGTTCAGTGGGCATCTGGATAAGTGGCAATGATTTGGGATAATTGCTGCCGATGTTAATATTTTCAGGGTGCTGATGGGTGGTACAGTTGCTTTATTATTCTAAGGTTTTTGAATGTTGTCTTAACATCTGCATCTTATTCCTATTGCTTCTGGTTAGCCATATATCTTTCCCCTTTGAATGGGATTTCTGTTTGTTACCAGCGTTTTTGCAACCATGAAGGACTTAATCGTTATGGCAAATGGTGAAGTTTGGGCTCAATAACACAAAAAAAGGCTCATGTTGAGTGTTCTACATCAGTATACATACAGGGTGTTTTGCTGTCCTTTGCATAATGAGGAAGATTACTCCTCGGCATTAAATGCTTGAGAAAGTGATACTGTGTCACATTCTGACTTTCAGGAGTGATTTTCTAGGAAGACCTATTGTAAAAGGCATTTACTGTTTATTTTTTTTTTTTTAATTAATACTATTTTAGTATATGTGTGTATATAATATAACATTTAATGTATTATCTATATAATACATTATTTCTATATTTACATATATCATTCCAAAGCATATATCTTTTTTTGTGAAATGCAGTACCAAACTTTTCCAGGACTTTGTAATTGTCTGAATTTTCAGAGATATACTTAAACATCAAGCAGTTCTTTTGCCCTATCATAAAGGTATGGAGGTAAGCTTGTTTCTGTGCATGCTTTTGTCAGCTACAGTGACAACTTGATACTTCAAAGCTTCCTTCACCTCTCACATAACACTTTTCTTGTTGACTACAGGATGTTTAGCGTAGACGTAAATGCTGCTGTGGTGCTGTTGAGCATGAAAGTTAATCTACCTTGAGCCAGATTTATATGTGTGTGTGGACGAGAAATACATCATACTATTATAAGTTTTATGCTGTTAATATGTTGCTACTCTTATGCTATCTATTGCAATGTAATATTGTCTATTATTATTTTCCTTCTGTAACTTAGCAACGACGTTTCCTTATAGTTTTACCTGGTCTCAGCCATAATGATTGTCACCTTTGGAATATATACCTTTTTTTAAAGTATCACACTGTGAGACTTTATGGTTTACCTAAACATCTGCACCAAGTGACTCTAAAGCAGAGATTGTGGGGGAAGAAAGAGGATCATTTAACTAATTTCTTTTATTCTGCAGTCAACTAGGAGTTAAAGAGCAGTAATAGCTACCAGTTGTAAGCAAAGAGATGAGCAAAGCTGTAGTCTAATTTTAAAGTACATGACACTCGCCATACTTCGCAATTACCTCCATGTTAATAACTTAAGCTAATGAATAACTTTAAATGCATGAGAAAAATGAGCCTTGGATGAGATCTATTTGACAATGAGTCTTGATAGGCATCTTTCTTTGATCTTTCTTCACTGTGTACTTAAACATATGTATATTCCTTTTTTTAAATGTTGTTGCAGTACTAATTTTCATTAAGATATTAAGCATTTTATATGTTCTTTAAAAATAAATATGTATATATCTAAATTAAAAGTAGAGATGTCTAAATTTACTGAAGGTATGGTAATTTTACAGGTAACTTGGGCATAGTTTTCCTATTGAATTGTATGCTAGTAGGGAGGGGAAAAAATGGAGTTAACTTCACCTTGATAAGGCAGAATAAGGTTTTATTCTGCCAGTATTTAGGAGAAAATATTTTTGCCCTCAGGTAAAACATTTTTTGTGTCAAAATCACTCTCCAGTAAAGAATGGACACTTCATAGTAGCATGTTTGGTTGTGTCTTCAGAGCAGAACGTGATTCGTTCAGATGCAAGTGTTTCCTTATGTAGTTTTTATACTAGCATGTGTGTTTATGTACATTCTGTCCTTTTTTTTTTTTCTTCCCCCTCCTCTCAAGACTATGAGATTATTAGGTGTGCGCAATTTTAGGTGAGAGGAATTTGAGGAATGCTTTTATACTGACAGTACTAGTTTTCTTCCACTAAATGAGGATTTGTAGTTAGTGAGCTTTCATGTTGCTGCTTCTTGAATCCTTTCAACCTGCATTGTAAAAATTATTTTAAGTTTTGGAAGATTGTTTTGGATTCTTATTTTTGATGGTAACTGCTGTATCAAATATCTTATAGAATATTCTTGCATGTTTTTGTTTCTTAGCATCTTCTGCATTCAGTCATGTGGTTGTTCATTGGCACTGACTTAGTGAACAGTGATTTAAAGACACAGTCATCTGCTGACTTTTGGAATACTTTTAGAAGTTATCTGTGCCTCCTTTTCGTTTTCCTTACTTAAGCATAATCTTAAAATAGGAATAGTATCGTAGAATAGGAGTTTTAGTCTGGTTTCCAAGGAAATAATTTGTGTTATCATTGGGTTTAGTGTCTGTTTTCCTTCTTTTTAGCAACTTGTTGCTGCTTGCATTTCAATTGTCTGAGAGGGGGAAAAAATCTGATAGACAATATTTGTAGAAAATTGTGTGAAATGGACACCTGCACTGGGCGGAGGAAAGCCTAAAAGGGCCTGTCCTTATAGGACAGTTGCAGCATGAGCTTGTAAGTTATAAAGCCTTATTAAAAAGCACCATTGAATTATTTTCTCCACTTCACAACTTTTCCCCTCTTTGTCCATCTGTAAGTGAAGTGAATTTAGAGAATTTCTGAGTGGTCCGGGAGAATAAATTCCCATTTTTGCAGTCTAGCAACGCTACTGAACCTCAGTGTTAGGTAAAACAGAGTAAGTGTTGGTGATGTGTGTACAACAAATGTACATATGGACAAGTGTATTTTGTACTCGCACGCCACTGTGGAAAATCTAGTTGGTTGTCATGACAAATACTATCCTAAATGTGGTACCATGCCTTTATTACACAACTGGAAAACAGAATTAAGACATTCACAAGTTTGACCTCTGTCAGTACTTCTCTAAAGTGTTACAGCTTTTTACAGTGGTTATATTTTCCCTTTCCTGTTTGATGCTTTTTGTTTTCACCAGCATTTTCAGTCTTCTGGCTCTTTTCCTTTTGATTTCTCTCTTTATCAAATATGACAGTAATTAGATTTTACAAAGAAAATTGAGAGAAATTTAGTGTTTGAATGTGGTGTTTGTGGGTGTGGGGTTTTTTTTGTTGGTTTGGTTGGGTCTTTTAAAGGTTCTTTTAAATTTTGAAATGCTTAATGAAATGCTGCATTTTATATTTTGGATACCTCAAAAAAACTTGCATCCTGTTTAAATATAGTGGGGATGTAACTTGGCTGATGAAATCTTCACATTAGGAAATGCAACATTCTGTCAGAGTAAAGTATTAAATTGACTTATGCTGTAATTAAATATTTATTTTTACTTCTCCAGAAACAGAAGGTAGTGTTTCAGTGTTGAAACCTAATTTTTTTTTTTTTCAGCAGCAACATTGTAAGCTCACTATCAGTGTTTCAGGTAGGCTGCACACTGTTTTGAAAGCATGTTGTGTGCCTTGTGGAGGTCAAGTGAAAAGGAAGGTTGACTGTCCTCTGCATACCTATGTCTATATAAACAAACTACTGTTCCTTTTAGCCGTCCATGCTATGGAAGTGTAATGAGCTGGATTGGATGTTGGAACTGATTATTTTATAAGGGAAAACCCAAGAGCAGGATATATGATACATGGGTTGTCTATCTGAGAGATGGGAGAACTTGGAACTCTTTCTTTTGTTGTTGTTGTTGTTGTGTGTGGGTGTTGTTTTTTGTTGGTTTTTTTAGACCTGGTAACAAGTAGAGAGTCATGCTTTGTTAAACTGCATGTGCTGTAATATCTGAGGAATATGGTAAGTTAAGGATATAGAGCAAACAAATTAGGAATACATTATTTATATTGCACTGCTTAGTTTTCATAAGCTTTATAAGAATAGAACTTCATTAATGAACTGTTTCACAGGGAATTATTTCGTAATTCCCATTTAAACTGATTGGAAATTAAATATTTCCCAAGTAAACAAATCTCTGTAGTCTTGTCATTAGGTACATGAAAACATTTAAACTGTTTTCTTGCTTCCAAAAATAAGTCCTCTAAGGTTAACAGCATGTGGTATAGCTGTTGCTTAATGGGGGAAAACTCTCTGTGTAACCTTTTTTTCTCAGAACTTTTCACAAAACAAAATCTTGTATATTTAAGCAAATGTCCCAAAACAGACTTACTGTCTTTGTCTTTGGCAAGTTATGGTCTGTACATTTTGTTAGTAAAGTTGACTGAAGTTGAGTGTACAGTGTTCCACGGAGTGGGAAGGGCAGATAATACTGGTGCTCCGCACTTTACTGGCATCCAGACTGGTACCGTGCTACTACTGCCACTGGATATGTGGGTCTTTCTTCTCTTGTTCTGTTCAAAAGATCACTAAAAATGCCTGTATACCCTGAAAATTACTTGAGTAGTGAGTAACCAGGAGCGTAGCTTGCAGGGTGGTTGTTTTTTTCCCCACAGTGTTTAAAAATGGCCATGGCCTTCTCTTTCCCCATGTTGTGAAAGTTTTCCATATTTGAAAACAGAAGATTTGCATGGGCTACAGTTTTATTGTTGTTGGGAACTGGCATATCATAACAACTTCTGTTGAGCAATACAATGATTGGGTAGTCCTGTGTCAGCTGAAGTGAGTCTCAGAAACTGTGTTCCGTTACAGTAACTCTTGGGTAGAATAGTCCAGTGTAATCGAAATGCTTGGTTTGTTAAGGTAGCAGTTTTCCTAGCTAAGGAAAGCTACCTTGTTAAGGTAGCTAGTTTTCCATAGCATATCTTCCTTGCAGGACAGGTACACATCTGATTATGTGGTTTCTTGATTGAGCTTTAGGTGGGAGGACACTTCTTATTAGGCTCCTTTTTTTTTTTTCTTTGTTTTTAACTGGAAGAAAGGTTCAATCCAAAGAAGACAGGAATTTAGAAATACAGTGTAAAGATCAGACTTGGAAATGCTGTTAAACTTTGCATGCTCTAGGAGGGCTGACTTCTCTTTAGCTATTCCCCCCCCCCCCCAAATAGTAGGAGTTCAGGAATAGCTTCAGAACAGTTATATATGAGCTTATTTCAAGGTTTTAAATGCATAACAGACAACAGTAAATGTTATATGACAATAAATACTGTTATTTCAGAACTTTGTTCTTTTACAAAAAGGATTCCATTGCCAGGTGATCTGAATCATAGTGTTCCATGAGGAAAGCAAACTTCTAACAAGCAAGACAAATCAAATAGTGGTGAGCGGGAGAGGGAGAAAAAAGCTGCAGTAGAGAATTATGGCAGGTGGAAAATAGAACTAAACTGCTTTAACAAAAAAACACCAACCTACTAGAGAAAATTAGAGTGTTTTACCAATGCCTGATTGGTTTATCAGGCAAACTATTTTTGAAAGAAGATAGAACAGAAATATTTTAGTCTACTGGGTGAATCAGTAAACAGAAGTAGCTTACATAGTATTTTGGTGAATTTTGGCTTAATGAATCTGTTTTTCATTTCTTTTTACATTTTCATAGTATTCGAGTCAGAATATACTGATAACTAAAAATGAAAAAGAATTTTCAGGTATTATGGTAAAGTTATGACTCTTAATCACTTGCTGCGGAAAATCTGTTCCTTATCACTGAAGTCACATGAAAAATTGTTCCCTTTTTTGGTCTGAGACAAAGCGATATTTTAAGATGTACATGTTAAGGTTTTGGGTACCCAAATGCTCATAAGCATGTGTTTATGTATTAACATGTATGAATTGTTGAGTATTAATCGTGGTCTTAAAAAGAATTAGAACAGGCAGTGCATGTTTAACAGTTTGCTTGTTATGTTCTAGTATCAGTAGGTTCCTGTTGGATATGACTTTCATGTGTACAACTTGTTTTTCTTCCTGCAGATTTGAAGAACAGAAGCATGCTTTCCACTGAGACTTACACTACCATTTGTGATACATAATGTCTCTAAGTGAGAAGAATAGCATGGTTTTTGCATATGAATCTTCAGTACACAGTACAAATGTACTTCTCAGCCTTGATGATCAGAGAAAGCAAGATATTCTTTGTGATGTTACTATTTTAGTGGAAGATCAGCGATTTCGGGCTCACAAAGCTGTGCTTGCAGCTTGCAGCAGTTACTTCCTTTCAAGGATTGTGGGCCAGGTGGATGCTGATCTTATCATCACTTTACCGGAAGAGGTGAGCGTCACTCCCTTCTGTATTTTACCTGCCAGTGCTTCTAATCTGTTTTGTTCAGTCCTGTTCGAACAGAGAAGTTAAGGTAAGGGGTTTAAGAACTGAAGGGAAGAAATTTCGAAGTTGTAAAGCTGCCCTTGGTTGAGGTAAAGGCTAGACAGAGTGTATGTCACAGACTAAAAACAAGTGAATGCAGTCTTGGGGAACGCATAGGGGAAATCTTTTCAATGAAGTATATATTAACTTAAAAATTGAGCACTTGTTTCAAAGCATGTAAGTTTGTCAAAAAACAGGCTTTAAATGGTAAAAAGGTATTGTAGAACTAGTCCTCCTATGTGAAAAGAGAATACTCTTGGAATAATAAATAAAGAAATTAAAGCTTAAAATGGTAATAATTAATGGTATAATTAAAATGGTATAATTAAGATTTGGTTTCATGTGTCTGAGTAATAGAACCGTGCTTATATTCCTTGCTTGCTGCTTAACTGTTAACAATTTTCTTCTGCTCAGTTCTCCATCCTTTTTATGCACTGATCATCAGCAGCTTGATTTTTTTTTTTTTTTTTTACTGTGTTTTGCTGTATTACTTTTGAGACTAGGAAAATATACTGCAATTACTTGCTTTATTTTTTACCCTTAAATACATATTCTTAATTCAGGTTGAATTCAAAGGCATTCAGTGGGAATGAGCCAGAACCTGACATCCATAGGAAAGAAAATTTATTACTACATTTCTGGAGTGTGTAAGACACTTAAAGATTCCAGTTGATATTTAGTTAAGTTATAAGAGGCATGAAGCAAGCAACTGGATTTTTATATGAAGTGCTGTGCTTGTAGATGAAAAGTGAAGAGCCTCCAAGTACTCTGATTGTGCCCAATGGTAGCAGTAATCTGAAGAGTTGGTTGTTAAATAATCAATGGCTTTCTGAGAGGTAGTTTATGGTAATTAGCTTTGAGGGTGGGAAATAACTTGCAAATTGTTGACAACTCAACTGGAATTGTTGAAGTTGGAGGAAAGGTGCGCATCGGTGAATTTTTAGTGACATTGTAGATGACATTGTAGACTTGTTCATGTACAAGACCCGAGTTGAGTGTTAACACAGAGATGATGTATTCAGAAAGCCTGTACTTCAGTAAAGTAGCTACCTCACTGGCTTTGTAACATACTGAGATAAGCACAAGAATTCTGTTACCAAAATCTTTCTGATTTTATAGAAAATAGAAAACTAAAAGGGGATCAAGTGGTCTCTTTAAAGATCTTCAGTGGTTTTTGCTATTCTCTATTGATCAATGAACTTGTTACAAAACTACGTTACAGCATAATACCACTATGTCACTTTTACTCAACCTTTTTACTGTGTCTGTGTGTTCATTTCTTCTGTTGTTGTTGTTTTTGCTAGTGGCTTAATATGTTGATAGCCTGAACGTGTCTCAGATTAAAAGAAAAGTAATGATGGGAGCTGATGTGGAAGGGAAGTTAGATGCTGGGGGACACAAGGTCATGATTTGGCGTAAAAGAGGGATATCGGTGGTGTGTAAAACTTCTGATGTTGAAGAAAGAATTTTGCTTTGGGGTGATAGAAAAGAAAATAGGATATTGGAAGAACAAGAAATGTACGTCAAAGTTGGAGAGGGGCAAAATAGCCTCTGGTGCAAAGCAACAGTGTTCCAATGAACCCGTGAAATAAACCTGAGTTAGAAGAGACCAGAGTTTGGAAAGAAAATGGAGGAACATATTAATCCTGATATTTACTACAATGTAGACTTAAGAGGAGTCTTAATACAATTTAGTATTACCGATGCAAGAACTGAGTCTACTGAAGCAACAAGCAAAAATGCTAACAGTGAATTTCATCTTTTAATCATTTGATCTGATCACTTGGTAAGAGCATTTTAAGACTCAGCAACTTGAGCTTCTCTTCTGGGAACTGCTAAATATTTTGAAATGAGTCAGTTTATGAAGCTGCAAACGCTGATCACATGGTTTGACATGTGATTTTTTTTTATTATTTTTTTATTGTTATTTTTTAACCTCTTTGGATGATTAAAGTATTTGAAGTTTAAAATGAAAGACCAGTCCACTATCTGAGATAGCAAAATATTTTTGGAATCGAAGTACATCATATATATTATATTGTGAAGGCTAACTACTGACATCTTGGTATAGGTTTTGTGTTGTTTTGCTACCAAAGCTTTTACTCTGAGTTAAACTTTCAGCCCAAATACAAATTCAATAAATGGCTACTGCAAGAGTTACTTTTCTAGGTCAGTCAGACCAAGAGGCTTTCTAGTGTTCCATCTTGTTTGAGGGTAGTCAGCTAGAAATGTGTAAGAGAAAGTGAAGAGTACAGAGTGGTTTTTTCCACTCTTGGTCCTTCCATTTTTTTAGCAATAAGTGTTTCTACCTTACATAAAACATACAGTTTTGAAATACCATTGTGTTTGTTTCATTGTTTCATGTATGAATGTCACTTGTTTGTAAACCCACTTTAATGATTTATTGACTATACTAAGTTTGAAGACTTCTTGCCAGCTTATGGATAAACTGTCTTCTACACTCCCCTTCCCCACATAATTGAGGATGAATTAATGTGGTGGTGTAATCAGTAGTCTTCCCTCCAGATCCTATTTCAAACTGTATTTTAGGAATTCTTTAGGTCATAAGAGTTTACAGACAGTTTTGCTGAACTGTCTCTGTGCAGATCTCTTAAACTTCCTTTCATGTGTTTGTGTTCTTTTGAAAAAAGCACCAAACAACCACTAAAAAGAAACAAGACAAATCCTCAACTGATTCCTAAATTAAATTGCATGTATAGTGAAGTATCTTGCTGGCAGAATTCAATATAGTTAATGCATTAATATTGCACTTTATTCAGCATAAATCCTGTTCATTTCAATAAAGGAGGAGAGAATAATGTGGGCTTGAGTTTAGGTAGTAGTAATGGACATACTGCTTTATCCTTCACTTGCAGAGAAAGGCTACAGGAAGTGTCATGTAATTTGTAATATGGTGATCTGTTTACAGCTTTCTCCCTGATTCCTTAGTAATTTTTTCATGCGTAGAAGATGATCTTGTTCAGTTTGTAATGATAAAGTTTATCTCTAGATTCCCTGTTAGGCAACTGTTCCATGGTAAAAACTGAGGTGACAGCGATGGAAATATTCAATTAAAACTACCTACTCCAGAGAGGCTTTAAACTGAGAATAATTGGTTTTGGTGTAGTTTTTGGGTACAATTATTTGTCTGGAAGGAAGAAAGAAAGGCCACCTACTGGTGGCTATAGTAATAAATAATCATGTGTGATCAAATTCCATTTTTTTTCAAACTTTTTTATGTCAATGATGCATAAGACTGAGCAAATAACAGTAAGTGGTTTTTAAAGCAACAATTAAATAGCAGGAACATTTTGATCTTATTCTAGAGCAATTAATGTACAACTTTGGTTTGAAAAATACCTTTGTAAAGTTGGGATCCAGTTACTGGTTTTCAGTGTACAGCAATATTTTTCACTTGTTAGTGTTGTCAGAACATTTTAATAAGATATTGATCACAGTGAAGAAGATAATTGCCACAAGTACAGGATAAAATTGTGTCAGAAGATTTGTTTCAGAATGAGTGTGGCCAGCTTACCTCTGTGGAGCAAATCTACTGCTTTTGTCTTGTATTCTGTCCTTCTGGTATAGTTTGCTCACAGGTAAATTTGAGTTCTATGTGTTTCTCTATTTAAACCAATTTGGGCCATACTAATATTTTTTTTCTCTTTTTTCTTTTTTTAATAGGTAACACTTAAAGGATTTAGTCCTTTGCTTCAGTTTGCATACACAGCTAAACTTACTTTAAATAAAGACAATGTGTCTGAAGTTTGCAAATGTGCTGAATTTTTGGGTGTACACAACATTGAAGAGTCTTGCTTTCAGTTTCTCAAATTCAAATTTTTGGACTTTAAATTGGACCAGCAAGAATGTCCTAGGAAGAAATGTTGTACGCGGCGTTGCCAGAAAACAAACCCCAATATTAGCAACGTGGATGATGGAGACTTAGAAATAGATGATGAAGCAGAAGAACTTTTAGAAAAAGAATATACTCAAACTCCTGACACAAAGCTCTGTAAAGATGAAGAAAATGCTAAATCAACACCTGCTCTCCAAGATAATGCCAATCAAACGTGTGATCCTGTACATTTAGAAAGGGGTAGTGTTTCCAGCTTATCTTCCCAATGCCCAAAATATAGGAAATTCCAGAAAGCTTTTGGAAATGACAAAGTTCATGCTTCAGAGTCCAATTCCAGTATAAAAGACATTCAGGTGCCACCAATTGCAACTTTTCTTGAGAAGGAAATATCTGATAATGATGGCATACAAAAAGCTCAGGAGCGTGTACCTATGCAGCTGGTCTCAAAATGTGAAGAGACTCAGGTAAAAATGGAAGAAGGGGAGGAAGGCATTGAGAGAAACGAAGAGTCAAAGAGAGATTCTGTGACTCAGAATGTGTCGTGTCCTGTGGAGAAAATGGATCTTGCCGCTTTCCCCCAAAACTCTGCTGCACCTCATGGACTCAATTCTGTGTCTTTTTTACATACTTGTGAGCAATATGGTAACTTGAACTTCAGTAGTATGCAAAGCAACACAGTCTTAGCTGAAAAAACTGTATCAGATACTGGAGTTGGGAATGACAAAATTGAAAGTCAGGATGACACACCTTCAAAGGTCGATTTGTGCACGAGAGAAGCCACTAGCATTATATCAACTGGTGATCGAAGCAGTGTGGAGAGAGAGGTAGCAGAACATCTAGCAAAAGGGTTCTGGAGTGATATTTACAGCACAGAAGCCTGTCAAATACATTTACCACCTGCAGTTCCGAAAGAGCGCTTGGAGCCAGTATATTCAGGGAAAAAATCAGAGTGTCCATGGCTGGGTATCAGGATCAGTGAAAGCCCTGAACCTTGCGCTCAACGGACTTTTACAACGTTGAATTCTGTCAACTGCCCCTTTATAAGCAACCTTAGTACTGAGGGGTGCTCCAACAGCTCTGAAATAAGCAGTGGAGAGTATGCTCAGGGACAGCAACAAGAACAGTGTCCCTATAATTATGTGATAAGTTTGGGAGAGGATTCGGAAACTGACACTGAGGGAGACAGTGAATCCTGTTCAGCAAGAGAACAAGAATGTGAGGTAAGAACATCCTGGTGTATCCTTTGCTTCCCTGTCTCTTCAGGCCCTATTCAAAAACCTAATTCTGAGTCTCTTGTTTGTCTTTTTTGGTGGCTGCTTGTTTTAAAAACCTAGGAAATGAAACTTTAACCATTCAAAGATTTATTTGGAAGATCAGTGGTAACTCAGGGAGATTCATCAAGTATTTTTTGCTAGGATATTGAAGTGGTAGATTCTTAGGTATTAGATCGCTTCAGATATTTTTCTGGAACAACTTTATCAGAAAAGGTGTGTGCCCCAAGGCATGGGAGTTCTCTTTCAGAATTTTTTTTTGGTCTGATTTAGCTAAATGTAAGAAAACACTAAACTTCTTGGAACCTTTGTTTTATAGAAACCTAAGTTTTCTTGGTTTTATTCTGAGTAGTCTGGAGAAGGTGGGAGAGAAATTATACTTCAGATTTACTGGGAAATTAAGTTTTCAAGCTGGCTTCAGTAGCTGTGTATTTAAGACTGCTTTAATAGTATCACCTTCTCTAAAACTGTGGTTATGTTTGTTCGTCCAACTGCAGAAATTATTTGGCACTTCTTTCCTTTATGTCATTGTTTTGGTAGCGTTTTAGGTAGATGCCATTCTAAGTAGTCTAATCCCAAAAGTGTTTCCTATATACATAGAATGATTTCTGTCACAGTTCTTAGAATTGTAGAATTGCAATGTGACTCTGTGTATGACGGATCATTTAATGTCATGAAAATTCAGTTGTTTTTAAAGCGCTAGTGTTCTTCTTTTCAAGATGCAGTGCCTTACCGAGACTTAAAATAAGGGGAGGCTACCATCAATATGGAAAGTTGGCAGGCAAAACGAAAGGCCAGAATTTATTAAATATGTTCCTTGTCTTTATATTACAAAGAAGTGAATGGCATTATTGCCAAGGGCAAATTTGTCACCAGTGGTAGGCAAACACAGAAAGGGTATTTCTATTTGCTTTTTAAACTAAATTCAGATATTTGGCCACAGCAAGGCAACATGTTCTGCTACTTTATATACTCAAATGTAAGGATTAAAATAAAGTATCTTTTAGTTGGATACTTCATAAAATGTGGCAGTTATTTTATAAAGGTAAAGGTTTTTTTCAGTATCAATCAGGACTTCATGATCTATGTACGTTTCGAAAGCTCCTGCTTCTGTAGCTCAGGTGTACAGACAGTAGCAGGAGCCGGGTTCTCTCCCTTCTCCAGCATTAAGAATTACAAGACAAATATTGTAACCTCTATATTTTAAGTAAATACCTGTTTCAGATGAACTTTTCCTGCAGAAAACCGTAGGCATAAAAATGTATGCAGGATACAGTTTAGGGGAAACTTCAGACTGTATCAGTGGTTTTTGACACCTGTTTTGTGTACCACCTAACCATAACTTGTTTTCCTAGAGTGTTTTACCTAATTATTTGCTGGATGATTTTATCCTACTCTGCGCTTTTGAGGATCTAGTGTATATGTGCAAAGTACTCAGTTATTTTGCCTGTGCTTGAACTCATCTAGTTGAAACCTCTGGGTTTTATCTACCTCACGCGGTGGCTACATTAACTTGCTTTTGTCTCTGAGACTTAGGAAGAAAGATGGGTTGTGTAGTAATGAATGCTTAAAATGGAAACTTGTATTGGCCTGTTGGTGTTTGTGTGGGTCAGTTTCACCTTTGATTTACAACTGTGTCTTGCATTCTAGGTAAAACTGCCATTTAATGCACAAAGGATTATCTCGCTTTCCAGAAATGACTTCCAGTCATTCCTGAAAATGCATAAATTAACTCCTGAACAATTGGACTGTATTCATGATATCCGAAGACGAAGTAAAAATAGAATTGCAGCACAGCGATGTCGTAAGAGAAAACTTGACTGCATACAAAATCTTGAATCTGAAATTGAAAAACTGGTATGTATAAATATTCATTACTGTTCACTTGAATCTTTCTCTAAACATCTTGACTGGACATCTGGCAGTAGCATGAGAGTGAGGTGGCTTACTACTTTTTCCACTCAAGCTTAGAAAACTTTATCAGTCTTAGATGATTTCTTAATGGCAGTTCTAGTTTTTCTGCGCTTTACTCTAAAGTACACACATTTTTCACTTGAATGGAAACACGTCCACAGAATGAAAAGTGCATCACATCATAATTTTTGGTGAATGGTGTTTTTGAAGCCCATCAGAATTGAACATTGAGCTTAATCATGCAGAATGATTCCCAAACCATCATCCCACTCTACTTTGTTTTCTACATATTTCTCCTTTCTTGCTTTTCGCTCTTGTTCTTCAGCTTGTGGTATTGCTCATGATCAAGTCTACAGTTATGCAATTGTTAATTGTGTAAGTATTTTTCTTGTAACACATCAACATGGGCTGGTGAACTGTTTCCTGAGTCTTGAATCTTAAAAATGACTTTTGCAGAAAAGCGGAAGATATAGTAGAAGTCAGGAAGCTGCTTGCTCTTTTAGCAGTTGTATCAGGATTGTAGCTGAGGAATTAATGCATCCTGATTTCTCTGTTAATATAATTTGTCCTTCTTAAAAGGCAATAAAAAGATAAACATGTAATTAAGAGAAATGTGGATAATCTGAAGTTCTCCTGGCAGGAAAATGATTGAGAGTGGCTTTTTTCTGGCCTTTTGTTTCTGACCTTCTCATCTCAGTTTCATAGTTGATCATACCACGTGCACTAAAGTAGTTCAGTTGTTTAGGGTTACTGTACTCTTTAATTCTTGCTCATGGAGCATTTTAGACTTTGTGTTTATGTACATGAATTTGGTATTTGCATCAGCTAGGAACACACGCAGTCGTGTTGCACCTTTTTCCCTTATGACTTCAGAGTGAAAGGAATATAAAATTAGAGCAAAGTGCCATGGGCTAGAAGCTTAATTTCCTGCAGTGGTCTGTCATCTTTTACTATGTGCACTTCTACTTCAGCATCAAAGGAGATAGACTTTGAAGGAAGGCTTGCAGTGCCATACAGCCCTGATGAGTTGACAGAGCAAGTCATTGAGTCTGCTGAATGAAGATACTCTGAGAGGGAGGAGAATCAGGTGACCATGTTAGTAACAGTTACATTATTCTGACTAAAGAGAGAAGTTGCATTTCTGACAGTTCAGCCTTTCTGCCTGTTTTTGTTGTCATATTGTCATTGCTGTTTGTTATGTAAGTTTGTCAATATTCTGTTACACTTGGGGAGAAAACAATTAGAGATTCATCTGCAAGATTAGACCTGTAGTTGACTAAGCGACGGATAATCATAGTTATAATATCCTTTCTTCTGTGGATCTGTGCTAGAACAGACTGAATGTCTGCTGTTTGACAGATATCACCGTGCAAGGTCTAGACAGTAGATGTTGAGAATTGTGAGGTGAGGTCTGAGTTATGGATCATGCTCTAAGCAGAAACATGTTCCAGTTGCTTATTGTTTTCCAACTGTGCAGGTAAGTTTCTTCAGAACTTCCTGACATTGTTTGGAGCTGTTGAGCATGTCTGACAGCAACCGATGTTTTGCACCATCAAACTTGTGTAAGTTGTGCACAAATATAGAAACTTTAAGATCTGTCTAGGCATAATTTCCAGGTGGGTGGAAGAAAGATGTCTGTAAAAACATGTTTTGTGGTACATCCAGGTTGCTTCATGCATGATGACTCCTGCCTTGTTCCTGCTGGGTCAGTCATGTGTCTCAGACCTGTTAGTCTTTTGATCTTCTCATGGTATCTTCTGTAATGTGGCCTTGAGAAAGGATAATACTGTGTATCTGTAGTTTGAAAACCCTTGACAAGTAGATATTACTCTCTATTGTAGCCTGTTAGGAAATATTATTTGGTTAAATTCCTCATTCTGGCTTCCCATATGTGCAGCATGTTGTCTTGAATTAATTTCTATTTGTCGTTGCTTACCAGACTTTTGTGTTCTCAGATTAAAAGATAGTATTTGCGGTGTGTTTCTTGGGAAAGTGCTGTATCTGGAACAGACTAACGCCCTGCATGAGCAGAGGCTAGAGGCTGGCTAGGGGAGTAGCGCTGCTGAAAAGGACCTTCGGGGTCTGGGCAGATAGCAAGCTGAGCATGGGTCAGCAGCATGTCCAGGCTGGAAAAAAGAGGCCATCAGTGCCCTGGGCTGTATTAACAGGAGCACAGCCAGTGGTTTGAGGACAGTGATTGTACTCCTATACTCAGCACATGTAAGACTGAATCTTTTGGCCAGTTTTGACACCTCCCAGTGCCAGAAGTACATTGACAAACTGTAGCAAGGTTAAGAGAAGGCCACCAGGATGGCCAGGCCTGGTGTACTCCTGTGGTGAGAGACAGAGGAAACAGGGCTTCTGCTTGGAGAAGAGATGGCTGTGGGGAGACCTAAAAGCCACCTGCCCGTATCTGTGGGGAAGTCTTCAAGATCACATAGCCATTGGGTGTGGAACATCTTTGGCTTCCCAGGGGTAGTACTTCACAGCAGGGGAACAAGAGACATTGTCATAAATTAAAATGGGAAGTTTCAACTGGATGTAAGGAAACACTTTTTTCTAGTGGAGACCAGCTGGCAGTGGAGTGGGTTACCCAGAGAGGTTGTACATGGTCTGTCCTTGGAGGTTTTCTTGACATGGCTGAGCAAAGCCCTAAGCAGCCTGATCTTACCCAGAGTTGACTTTGTTTTGAACTGGAGGTTGGACTAAAGACATCCTGAGGTACCTCCCCACCCAAGTGATTCTGTAAAATTGAAAATCCTATGTTAAGCTCCACTTATATTGAAGAAAAATGCTGTTTGGTACTGAATCTGTTATCTGTGAGAATTAAGTTTGGTCATTTCTCTTGATCTTCTGTACTAATGATGTCATTTTTGACCCCCATATAGTCTTTGCTTATTGATTTTTTTTCAGGTGAATCTGTGTTCAGTAATATTCCATATTTGAGAATACACGTGGGCTACTCAAGGAGTTGTTGCCTTGTTAGAAACAGCTCTTTCAGGCCACCTGTGTATGTTCACATTTCTTGTGTAGCTGTACACAAAGCTGTACTACAAAGCTTCAAAAATGAGGGTATTTGTGAGGGGGAGCAGAGTAAAGGACAACTGACCTCAGGAAGTACTACTGCCCTAGAGATTCTGTAGCTCAGGAGAAGGATGTGTCAGTGAGTGACATACTATAAGCTGTGATCCAAGAAATGTAATTGAGATCTTGTTATATATACACACCATAGCAGGGAGAGGAAGTGTGTGAACTAGATAGATTCTTCACCAGAAGAATTAAAGTAGCCCTCAGTTTGATGATCACAAGGACCTCAAAACTAGCTGGCATTACTTTGCAGTGTCAGTACAATGCTGCTAAAATAAACCAGTAATATCTAAATGTATTAATCTGTCAGCAACTTCAGATGGGGGAGGGGAATTTATCCTGGAATAACTATTTCTGAATGTTGAAGTCTGTGTTAAACAGCGGTCCAGATAATTTCATCAGTCCATAATGCATAGCTGAGTGCCTCTGCATACCCAAAATGTACATGAAGTGATTTCAGATTGGGAGATCTGGCAACAACTGCTCCCAGTATGCTGACAAATAGAAGTTTATTAGCAAAGCACTCTTTCTAATCATTTTAGGCAAAAAGGACTGGCAACAACTGCTGCTTTTGCAAAATGCCACTTAAAGTTAGTTGGTTCTTTTTAAAAGAAGTTGTAGAGGTTGCAGTATGAGTTTCTCCTCCAAAAGGAAATGCGAGAAGGACTGAAAAGAAATAAACTTTCTAGGGGTGAATTGACATTGTAATACGGATAACATATAGTCTCTATGATTAAAATTTATTTCTTAAAAACTATTTAAAGCTTTGTGTATCTTTAGAACTCTGCCTCTTAATTACAGAACTCAAAATGTGTGGTGTTTGGTTTTTGGTGGGTTCCCCCCCCTTTATTTTTTTTCAACTGCTTCTTTATGGTCTTGCTTATTTGCTTTCCTTCTTTGCCATTTCCTCTTTCTTTTTTTTCCTGGGTGTTGCTCGTTTCCATCATTATACTAGCCCCTCAGTTATCCATGTCCTTTCATCTTAAGCCAGTTTTATCAGAAGTCTCACAAAAATTCATGACACTGAAGTAAAACAAACAAAAAGGCACTAATTTTTGAATTGTACTTTTTTTCTGTTTAGTATTCATTAGTGAATTACCATCCCTTTTGCTGCCTTGTGTTTGGAAAATCCTTTTGCATTATGTAGCTAGATTGTAAGCTCTTCAGAGCAAGGACAGTCTTATTTCATGTCTGAGTGGTATCTGCCACTCTTAAGTGTGTTTGCTGTGTAAATAAAATGCAATCATTCTGTTGGTATTCCCTTGTTCCAATAATAGGTTACTTACATAGGGGCTCCTGTCGTCTTGTCTCATCAATTCACTAATCTGTCACTCCTCTGTCACTCTATATTCTTTAACTTCCAGTTTTCTAGTTAGTACCTTGAAACAAACAGGAGTGCTGCATTTTCAGAGAAAATATTTTGTTTACAATTTTAACATGTTTTATTTCTTTATTTTTCCTGTATCTTCTGTTTACTTTAGAAACTCTTTTTACATCTGTTGTTTGTTCTACAGTGCACTTGGCACTTAAGAATTGATTTTATTTTCATCTAGCAGAGTAGTATCAATAGTGAAAATGGGATGTCTGGTTTTCAATGTTTAACTTTTAAAACATAAATCTCTATGAAGACTGCTCTGCCTAATGTTTTGTTGACCCAGTGGTAATGGTTTAAATGCTACCCTGTAGAATTAGTGTTTCAGAAATATTTATAGTAAGTCCAGCTAGGTTTCACTTACTAAATAACTACAAATTACTGTTTTGGCTGCCAGCACGAGTTTTGAAAAAGTCATGTGTCTGAAAAAACACTTCACATAGCTGAGCTGGTGATGCTTCCAGAGAGGTTAGGATTGTCCTTTTCATAGGCATTTGATTGTGTCAGTATTTACCTTCTAATTGCCAAATTACTTTGATTTCAGCAGACCAGTTTATTTACAGTCTTGTTTGAGCTCTGCTAGCAACATAACAAACCATGGGTTTTGTGTTAAAATGCAGACTAAAAGGCTACTTTTATTTTTCTTCTTGCAGCAAAATGAGAAGGAGAACTTGCTGAAGGAAAGAAACCACATTTTGTCAACTCTGGGTGAGACAAAGCAGAATCTAACTGGACTTTGCCAGCAAGTGTGTAAGGAAGCAGCCTTGAGTCACGAGCAGATACAAATACTTGCAAAATATTCTTCCTCAGATTGTCCGCTTTCATTTTTATTCCCAGGGAGAGAACGAACAGCTCCATCTGATGGTGAGCTTGCAATACCAGCGTCTGTAGAATTAGCAGATGGTCTTTTGGGTGTTACATCTACCAATGAGCAGAGTTCTTGTTATCAGCATGTGAAAAGTGTGTGTGATGCAACATATGATCAAGAACTGAATTCAGTTTCTGTAAGAACATTAGAGAAAACTTCGCTTGTGGAACAGTGCGGACAGAGCAGTGGTATCACAGACTTCTGTCAGCAAATGACTGACAAATGCACTACAGATGAGTGAATCTATTCTCTTCCTATTGCCAGACTCTCAACATTGCAACTACAAGTGAGATTGAGCATTATTGTAAAGTACCTTCCTAAGTGAAAGAAAAGATGAAACTTTATCTTTTGAAACTACATTGACAGTTATATGGTCGTTATATTACTTGGCAAGCTTTGGGTTTGCTCTGTGTAGTTCTAGAGTGTAATTTCGATGTGTCAGCCTTGGAGCCTTTTCTGTGTGGTGATGCCAAGGAGAGTTCAGGGAAGTTGTTGAAAAGTATAAACTCTGTGCACAGATGTTTATTTGTGAGGAAGCTTTTATTCAGGCATAGAGCAGCGCGCACTCTGACTTATGCCACAGTACCTAATGCCACTCTGTATCTCAAGAAAAGCCTCCTAACAGGTGTTTATGCACAATGACTTCTATACCTAGAATTCTTACCTCTTTAAGATTACTTTTTTCCTGGTAAACAAACTTTGAGAAGCGTATATAGCTCTGTAAATGTTTATTTTGTAGATGGGTTAGGATAACATGACGGTATGAGGAGATTCAGGGAAGTGTGCTCTGAAACAGCTCATTGCTTCCTGCTGTTCCCATCCCTGTACCAGAGACAACTTTTATTGAATATATGCCTTTGTCTTAGCTCTCTAGTGTAGACACCTGAACAGCGGAGGTGCTGCAGTACACTGCTCTCGTCTCTAAATTTTGTGGGAAGAATAAGGACATACTGGGAAAGGCAGAAGTTTGGAACTGATGCAGTTATTTGACTGGAGTGCATTGGTTCCTCTGGCATCTGAATCCCATATGCTTGCTAAAATTCATTGCTGTATTGTGACCTACTGTCCTAGCACCTTCAAGCTTGCTGCTGTTTGTGATAAGTTGGAGTCAAAGCATTGTGAAAGTTTAAGGATGGATTTATTTTTTTTTAAGGTATTCAGGCACCAAATTCTTTGACTTCAGTGCCTAATTGCCTAAAGTAATCTACAAATGTATTTGTTTTCTGATCACTGGGACCAGTAAAGATCTGTTTCAGAATTTTAGTCTTCAGGATACTTTTATGGCTAAACCTGTAGTACACGTTCAATGGCTTGTGCTATAAGTATAAACCCATAGAAAGTGTAATAAGAAAATGAGCTGGAGGGATTGCCTTTATTTACTTTGTGAAGGAGAAGTTTAGCCACTAAAAATAATCCCCATTTCTTAGATTTTTATATGGCAGTAGATGCATATTGTATACCAATGATGCTTTGTTACTTAGATGTTATTCTCACATCAGAACTAAGTATTGAACCTCACCACAGAAAACTTTGGTTTTGCTGGTTTACAAAACATGAAGAATCTTGTACAAGCCAGTGGAATTCTTCATTTCCTACCTCAGAATGTATATTAGCTTTTTGTGTCTTGTGTGTGCATGTACAGTAGGCAGCAACTAAGCAAAGGACTATTGTAAATACTGCTTTGCGATTTTTATCTTGCAGTGAGGCAAAACTTGGTTTTGGCAAGGCTCTTTTTTTTTTTTTTTTCTTCCCTCCCTCTCCCCCCTTATAGGTAAGATAGCATTAATAAATATATTAAGACTATTAAGCCACTTATTTGAAACAAAAATTAAAAAATTAACAGATTTCAACAGTACTTCTCATAACCAGCACGTAATACAAGTGACTACACTACCTCACCTATGGGATTGAAAGTTGATTTAGATCTCTAGTGACATCCTTGGATTTTCATCAAATATCATTACTTTTTTTAAGGGGAAAATTTATGTCAATGGAGCATAGCTTGTATAAATCACAGTGCTTGCAGTAACTGAAATTCAGAAATAAATCCTATACGGCAGATATCATGAGAGTTCTACTGCTCTGGATGTATTTTCAGATAACTGAATTGAAATTCTTTTAAATGACTATCATTTATATATGTTGATCATGTATATGCATTACTCATGAAGCGCTCTGTTTTTTCTCCAGCGTCTGTATATGCCTGGTTAATTTAATCCTGCCTCCCTCCTGTGCTGCAACTTTGGGCAGTGTTTTGCTCCCAAGTCTCCATTTTATTTAAAAAGCAAACCAACAAGAAACAATAAAAAAAGCAAGACAGAACGCCCCAAACCTCTCTACTGTCCGTACACAATATCATTTTTAAAGCTGGTGATATTCTTAAATGACGTGGATAATGACATTAAAGCATTGTCCTAATAGTACATACCTAATAGTCTAAAATGGAATTCCTTGGGTTAAATGTTTGTTATAAAGGGATGGAGCACATGTGTAGAGAATGACTGGCTGGGACCTTAAACGTATCCAGTGACCCAAACCCCTGACATGCTTGGCTCTGGATGTTGGAAAACAAGGTCAGGGGTTACCAAGTTCAGAGGCCGGAATATCCACCAAAAAGTTGTGCTCCACTGCTGTAGTCTGGTGATCAGCCAGAGTCTGAATTCCACCCAGCAAATGGTGCAGGGCTTCCAGTGCAGAAATCATGGCTGTCACTGACATACGATAACCTTCATGTCATGTTTTTAAACGTATGATGAACTTGATGAAGTTTGAGGGTAGGTTTTTGCCTAACCAGCTGCATCTAAATAATTTTTAAAGTATTTATTTAATACAGTAGACCTACAAGTTGCATGTTGACTTCTCTAGCCTATATCATCAACTTGCAAAAGTTAAGAGTGAATGACAATTTTATGATACAGAATTCTCAGGTAAATGTTTTGGAGGTTTTTGTTTTGGGGTTGGGTTGTTGGTTGTTTTTTTCAGTAAAGAAATACTCAATTTTGAAATTGTAAAATACTTTGTTAAAGCATGTTTTAAAATACTTTGGACGGACTATCTTAAAGCCATAAGAGTATGATGGCATACAGATTGTAAAATAAACAGATAATTACAACAGTTGATTTTGTATCTTTCATAATTCAATATTTTCTAAGACTACAATAAAAACGACTATACTTTCTACAAAGGCTTTTCTTTTTTGTACAAAATCTTTTGCAGTGAAAGTCTTTACTGGTGCATTATTCACTTATGTAGTACTACTAAAACATCTCTGAAAACAGTAGCAAAGTAGTCTATATAGTTTATAAGTCCCTGAATAATACACACAGTAGCAAGTATTACTGAGTTGGAATAAATTTCCTGTAAGTTTATTTGACTTTTGTGTGTCCTGTTCTATTTGAGTGGGTTTTATTTTCTGGGGAACTTTGACTTTTTTTATTTTTTTTAATTATTTTAAGGGAGAGAAGAGGTAAATGGCTAATTAATGGGATTTTGTAGGTTTGGGTCTTGAAAAAACTTGGTGGTGATGTTTACGTGCATAGTATAGATCAGTGCATGAGACTGAGGTTTGTCATGGGGCAAGTTGTAATGATACTTCTTGAGAAGCTTAATAAACATATGTATCTTTTTTATTGTAGATCTGTTGGGTCCTGTTAAATAATCATAAGGATTGCAGAAAAAAAAAATACATTGAGAAACTGCATTTATCTTAATCTCCCTCTGTACCTGCTAAACAGTAAACTGTACTACTTGATCTAGCCTTTCAGTATTGCATTTTGCCTTGCTCAGAAAGCGTTTCATTAGGAGTCATCCTTGATTTAAAGTTTTTTTTGTAACCTGTGCATTTGATGCTTTCAAGTCTGAAATTACTCGAATCCCACCAGCAGACCCTTCATTGAAAGTTAGTACAGACTTTTTGGGGGAAAATGTTGGAAGGTGATTGATTATAAGGTTCAACCTGCTGTTTATAATTGATAAGGCAGTAAAAGCTGTCGCTTTCTTCAGGACAGCTTTGTCCTTGGAATTTGTAGTCACCTGGATTTAGTTAGGGTATTGTGCATTTCTTGACTTTTAAGAACCAAGGCAGGTTGCACAGGAATGTTAGTGTGGTTCTTCTTTGAAGAAACTGAAGATCTTGATGCAGGAGTGTGTGATATGTTTGAAACTCCTCTTTATATTCAGCAAGAAACAATGGCAATGAAAGCAAAAAGATATATATGCCAGAGATCAGTACTGTACAATTGTTCTGCCTCTGGGTCTGTTTTAGTACATAAGAAATTAGGAACTGCTAATTGGCACCCTTTATGTGAGCTCTGGGTTTTTATCTGAGCGTGACTGTGCTAAGTGAAATTTGTTTAAAGTGGAATAGCAAAATTTCTCCAAAAGCTGAAAAGTTAAAAGCACTGACTTTAATTGAAGCAGTTTTTGAACCAGTTTCTTTACACTCAAACCTTTGTCAGAAGAGTATTAAAGAAAATAGTTGATCTTTACAGAGCAAAGTGAATATTGCCCTTTTTGGGCACTGAAATAGAAGATGGACAAGCTGGACCCTTATGCCTGTTCTGTATTCTATTGTTTGCATATTGATTTCTTCTTTTTTTGTTTTTGTTCTTCAAAAGAATGAGCCTGAAAAGCACACAGCTGCAATTCACTAACATCTAGAAAGGAGAATTTTAATATTGGTACATTAAAACTTACTACTGATTGAATTTTTGTGGATAGAACTAAAAGAAAAATAAGAAGGGAACATGAACTGGTTTAGCAGAGGTTTGAATAGTAGAGACTTCATGAATATGAATATTGTAAAAGCCTATTTAAGCATGTGATATGCTCTTCAGGCATCTTAAAATTTGTATACACTGCACTTAAGCTTTTTTTTAATTATTTTAAATCTTTTTGAGTTGTAAATATTAATCTGACAGATCGTGGACACTAGCAAGCACTTTTTTCCCCACTGTTAGATAACTGGGATGGGACAGAGAAAGCAGTGTTCACCTTGGAGATTGAAGCTTTAGAAATGAACAGAATGTTTACACACACATTTCTGTTGAGACCAAGGTGGTGTATGAAGGTTCAGGTAGTGGCATTTGTTGCTGGGAAATGTTTTGCCATGTCATAGGTTTAAAAATAAAGAAAATAAAGTACTTATTTTCCTGTTGAGCCAGGAAGGATTCAGGGTAGAACTTGCCAGGAGCGTGTGCTAGAACCCAGGTGTTTTTCTAGTTTAGAGTAGAGAAGGTATTTTTTACTTTTCTATCCCTTCTCCACTGTTTTGAAGAAAAGTGGAAGAAATTATATTTACACTAATGCTCATTTAGAAATCCAGTGTAGCTTTCTAAAGATGCTATTAAAAAAAAATAGCTTTCATATCTGCTAGGTATTGTAGGCACGCATACAAATAGTCCCTATTCCAAAGAGATTTTGATTAAGGGATATGACATATCCTAATAACAGGATTTGCAAAGTACAAGATAAACTATAATCTCATTTTAGTTTTAAGACAGTGTTTTGACTTGCTACTTACTAAACACTTCATTAGATAGGCATTCTGGGCTACGAGGAGGGATAGTGTGACTGTGGGAGGCTAAAAACAGCTTTAGAGTGCATCTGAACATAAGTCTGTTTGGGGGTGGATTGTATTGTCTAAATATTGAGTTTTCTTTAAGTGTGAGGTAATATTGGCAAAATATTAAAGATGTATTAGCAACTAGTGTACTGAGCAATAAATACATATATATATATAAAGAAAAATAACAATAATTTCCCTGAACTGATTAGACATGCTATTATCTGCTAGACAGCTGGATTGACACACCTCACTGAGTACCCGGAGCGTTCTGTAAGCCCTGCCATCTGTATAGGATTTTAACTTAAACCGTTCAATGATTCTGTGATTTTAACACAGGTGTCATTATTCTCCTGACAGCATTTGGATCTGGTTTTGAGAGGGCACTGAGGAGCAGGACAGCTGATACAATACTTCATTCTGGCACTGTCAAGCAGAGAAAAACACGGTGCATGGTCAATATCCACCAGGACGTCTTGGGGTTGTGTTTATAAACTTCACTAGAAGCTGAGTATTTGCTTGCAGATAGTCATACACTGCAGTTATCAGCTAGAAGTAGTGTGTGTGTGTGTGTGTGTGTGTGTAGTGGTATCTTTCCCCTATCAGCTGGTGAGAAGCTTGTTCTGAGTGCTACAGCCAATAAAGAGCTTCCAGCCTTCTGTAGATTTATAGATATAGTAAAAAATGAGGATACAGATGAAAACTATCGATGGGGTTTTTTTTATAGGTTCTAGTAGTAATTTAAGACTTCTTGTAATTTCAGCATTTTTTTTGCTGATGAAAAACTGACTTACCAGTGATTTCATAATATTCCAAAATTAGAATGTCAAAATGAACATATTTGTAATGCCTATAGAGGACATCAGGGAAGCATCATCTGCTTTTGAGATTTCAGTCGGAACAAAATCAAACAAGGAACTTCTTTGTTCTCTTGGGTTTTTTGATTTTAAAAAACCCCAAAAAAACATGAAAGGAAATAAAACCAGGAAGTGTCAGATTCTGGAAGACAGAAATCAAGAATTTATAGGATTTCTACATCAAAAAAAAAAAGACTTGTGCGTTATTTTCTTAACAGGAAATCAAGTTTCTAGTTTTGTTTCCAAGGAAATTTATCACAATTTTCACTTTCTTAAAACCCAGATTTCTACAAAAGTATGTAATTTTATGAGGAGCCCCTTTGAGAACGAAAGAATCTTGATGCCTGAATAATTTGGGGTGTGAAGATATTGTTTCTATAACTTTTTTTTTTTTCTTCCAAGCTAATACCTGCCTTAAAATTAAGGGCTAGTGAGGATCTTTCATGTGTAATACAGATTCCCAGATCTCTATTTCATACAGTTAAATAACAACTTGATTTTCTGGACTGCTGCTGTTTTAAATAAGGCCCCGAGTCTTGCGCACTGAGCTGGAATGCGAGCACACGAATGTGCCTGCGCATCTCTCTCAATCACTCTTTTTTTGAGAAGCCTGGATCATTTTCATTCTACAAATAGTAAATATCCGGTGGCTTCTTTTGTGATTGGAACTGTGCAGTCTTACTTTCTTCTTTGAACTATAGATGGCAGCATGATGCTGTGTACTACCTGCATTAGTCCTTCTCAAAGCCACAACAGTGATATCAGTATTTGGTGAAAGGGGGGAGGGGGGGTGGGGTGGAGAACCAAAATAAAAAATAAAAAAAATAATAAAAAAAAAACCGAAAAACAAAACCAAAACGCAAAAACTAGTGGAAAAGTGAATTTAAATTCTTTTTTAAAAAATAATTTAGAAGACATTTGAATATCTAGCTTTTCAACCTGGAAATTATGTTTTACAATTTATTAATTTTGACAGATTACAGGTGCAAATGCAGCATGCTGATTACTGATGGTGTTATACTGAATTCGGGTCTGAATTCCAAATCACAGAATGGTCAGGGTTGGAAGAGACCTCTGGAGATCATCTAGTCCAACTCTCCTGCCAGAGCAGGGTCACCTACAGCAGGTTGCACAGGACGGCGTCCAGGCGGGTTTTGAATGTCTCCAATGTGGGAGACTCCACCACCTCTCTGGGCAGCCTGTACCTTTTATGTGTTATCAAATCCCAGTAGACAGACCCTCATAGCCTTCGTTATTGTCTCAATGTGCTCTCCGAACAGGGAGGTCTCCAAGTGATGCGGCTAAAGCTGCAGCCTTTGTGAAAAGCCAACTCTCCTCTGGCATGCTGTGTCTTGCAAAGATGGACTTTATGTGATTAAAACGAGTATTAGGAAAAACCCCACCAAATGTGGCTGGCTCAGAACAGTGTGATACCAGCCCGACATGAAAAGACATCACTGACTGTTCAAGTGAAACAAGTCAGCTCCTGTTCATTGACAAGGACGTTTGGAGAGGGCTGATTGTCTGAATGGCTTGGGGTCCTCCGTTGTTCCCAGACACCTGACATGCAAATCTGATTACAGCTCAGAGAAGAGGTCTGGCCCTAACACAGTGCATGTTTACAGACCAAGCTCTCTGAAGTGCCTCAACATCCCCTGTGCAGCCCTGGGAACGTTTCAGCCTGCATGGTTCTTGGATGAGCAAAAAATACCTCTTTGGCAGCTTTCCAGGAGGACGAGTGATCTTTTGTCTACATTCCTAGCTGAGACTCATTCAGTGTCCTGAAGGGCAGAACTCCTTTGATCATGTTTCATCAGCTTGCTTTGCCAAGCGCATCTCAGCCAACTTTTCATCTGTGGCTGGTAATACAGTCCTAATTAGCCAGCAGCCAATTCTGCAGCCAGATGTTGGCCTCTGGCTTCAGGCGATGGGCTTCTTGAGAGGGCACCTGCTGTGGAAAGAGTCTTACCCTGGGCTGCCAGGACCACAAGCTGCTGCCTCGTCATACACATCTGGATTCACTGTGCTCTCAGTGAGAGCAAGTTGGGACATCCTGACAGGAAGAACTGCTTGTGGTCAGCTGCGAGAGCTACACAGAAGCCTGTGGTGAAATCTCAAAGGCAGCAAAAACACCCAGCCAAATGACAGAATTGCTTTTCTTATCTGCAACTGTATTTTCTCTCTGTGGGATAGCATTCCTGAGGCATATGCCATCAGTCCAGCCTCTCCATGTCCTTCTTTCTCAGTAGAAGATATCCTCTTCCATGTCACAAGAACGGTACATTTGTGCTGGCAGAAAACAGGTGACCTCTAAGTAGAGCTAATGATCATCTTATAACTTCTATTCCTGCTGTCACTCCCGTTTCTGCACTTCAGTCAAAGCAGAGCAATTCAAAGACTGCAAGGTACCAGCCATTTTTTGATACCTTTTTTTTTTTTTTTTCCAATAAGTTGGTGACACCCACCACAGCTCTGTGGTGCTGTCAGGTCCACCTGTTCTGCAGATGGCCTCAGCCTGCTCTTGCCAGGGGAGTACTGGATGTGGAAGTGAGTGCTTTCTCTTGTGAATCCACATCTGCTCACATTTAGGTGAGTCCAGCTTCTTGAAACAGTTGTGGCCTTTTGTTCAGATGATCTTGAACAGGACTGGACCCAGTACTGACCCCTGAGGGACACCACTCGTTACTGACCTCCAACTAGACTCTGTGCCACTAACCACAACCCTCTGAGCTCTATCTGTAAGCCAGTTCTCAATCCACCTCACTGTCCATTCATCGAACCCACACTTCCTAAGCTTTCCTGTGAGGATGATGTGGGAGACAGTGTTGAAAGCCTTGCCAAAGTCAAGGTAGACAACATCCACTGCCCTCCCCTCATCCACCCATCTAGTCACTTCGTCATAGAAGGCTATCAGATTAGTCAGGCATGACTTCCCCTTGGTGAATCCGTGTTGACTACTTCTGATAACCTCCTTTTCATCCAGGTGCTTTGAGATGACACCCAGCACAAGCTGTTCCATCATCTTTCCAGGGATGGAGGTGAGGCTGATCGGCCTGTAGTTTCCCGGGTCATCCTTCCTGCCCTTTTTGAAGACTGGAGTGACACTGGTTTTCCTCCAGTCCTCAGACACCTCACCTGTCCTCCAGGACCTTTCAAAGATGATGGAGAGCAGCTCAGCAATGACTTCCCCCAGCTCCCTCAGCACTCAAGGATGCATGCATTCTGCCTGTAACTTTTCAGTCTTGAAGTATATCATATCTTGTGGACTTGAATTCAAGACAGAAATAAGAACAACAGTAAAAATAATGAACAAAATATCTCCTGAGGCTTTCTGCATTGTGAATATACTGCTCTTTGCGAGTACATTGATGTTTGCCTTGGAGTCTGGCTTGACAGTGTTTTAGCACCTTTTTAACATTAAATGTGCATTATGTCATGGAGAGTACATTACTTATTTTCAAAGAGAGAAGAGGTTTTTACATTTTATGCCAGCACTGGGTCTGTTAAATATAAATAGGGACAGAAATAGATTATGGTTTAAAAATCAAGTTACTGTTTTCTAAATCGTACAACTTTGCTTGAAGGGACTCAAACAGCATCCCTAGTTTGTGGTCAAGAAATTGTGATCTTGCCATTTTGTGCATACTGCGCAGCAAATTATTGGGAGGTAATTTCCACAAAGAAAGTTAAGGGTGATTCTGTTCCTTCTTTCTCCCTTCTTGGTGGACTCTCGTCTTCCTGCAGGCTGCTCTGAAGAATAAAAATGCTGTTTTCAAACAAGCCAAATGGTACCAGGTGATCCCAAGTGTTTGGTATAAACAGAGCAAAGCAAGCTTTGGAAGAAAAGATTTGCTTTTACGTGTTTTACACAACACCAACTGCAGCTCTCAGCTGATGCCATGTAGCGCTGCCCACAAAGAAAGGGGGAAGGAGAAAGAGTCAATTGAGATAAAATAGATGCCTACGTTTAATTATTTTGCTGAGAAACTATGGTAGTATCATTCTGGTTGATGTCAGTACACTGGATTAAGCAAGTCTAAGAGTGTATATTAAAGAAGAACGAAGAAGTTACACGCTAGCATTTCAGTCGCAGGCTGAAGCTTTGTGTACTTCTTAATTGCTTATATAGATAAAATACTTGAAAACTCAATAACGCACAGATGCTAACAGTAAATTCTCCCATATCCTTTTTTTCCCCCTCATCAGCTTAAAAAAAATCTCTAGCTTGTTAGTTCATGTGTATATGGCAAAATTTTCTGCCATAATATTACCAAAAATAGTTGCATTTTTATGTAACTCTTCCTACAGACACAGTAATAAAAGTGCTTTTAGGCATATTAATTTGCCTGAAAAATGACAAGCTAAACTGGAAAACAGCTTTTTGTTTGAACAACATGTAGAAAAGTCTTTGTTCTCGATGTATTAAAATGCAAATGTTAAAAGCAAAAATGTACAGATGTCATAAGAAGAAAATCCTTATTTCAAAGCTGATATATTCCCCTATTACTTTACAGTTATGAGAAATTTCCAAGTATTTCAAATGTTTTTTCTTAGTAATGGAAAATGACCCATGTATAATTCCCATCTCAAAAATAGCTTAAAGAAATTCTTTATTTGAGCTGTCAAAAATTATTTCTGCCCCATCTTAAAATCAAATGGTTATGCTTCAGCCCGGAGAGTATATTTAGCACTGGACTATAAAACTCAGAAAATGCAGCCTGAAACATTGATGAAACCAAGCAATAAAACAAGACGGCACATTAATCCTTCTTTACTCTTTTCCTATTCTGGTGATCTGAAGATCTGGTATCTGATCCCAGAAATATTCTTTGTCCACTGGGTTACCCTGTGGAGCTCTTAATGGTGAAGAAATAAACTGGGGGGAGGAAGGCTGAGTGCTGCAACTGAGGCGCTTGCCATGCCATACGTTCCAATACTTTCAGAGATACTCTTATGGCTGAAATTTTGCTTGCAGGCTCACAAATTTAGGAAATCTATCAATCAAAAGAAAATGTTATGCGGAGAACCCAGCTGCTGTGCATTGTTGGGAGTTTGGGTTTGTTTCCCAACAGAGCTGTGATTTGGAGGCTGAGGCTCAGAGATCCAACAGCTGCTGTTTGGGGTTGGCATTTTGGCGTTGCAACTTTTTGATGTGGCATTTCCTCTAGGGAAAATACCTCGGGGAGAAGCACGATCTCACATACCGTTGCAGGAGGCATTGCATTGCCAAAATTGTTCATTCATAGCCATCTTCTACAGGTGGCCTGTCGCTTGAAAATAGTCATGTTAGTGCTGAACGCATTGTAGCTATCTATGCTAAGTTCGTATCTTAAAAAAACAATGCTTGGATTTTGTTCTCTCATTAGAAAACGAGTTGCAGCAGCTGAAGACATAATCACTCCAGCTGATCTATTTATGAATACTTGCAACAGTACTTTAAAAGTCAAATTATTCATAAGCAATGGTGGTTTTAATTTTCCCTTTAAATCTCAAGTCGGACTGAGCAATGCTGATGAATAATTTTGATGTCTCTCAGCACCGCAACATTCTTTATGTTGAGAATCACCAATGGGATACCGACAGAAGTCAGCTGGATCACAGACCTTGCTTCACTGTTGTTAGCTAGCTAATAAAGGTAAAAAAAAATAATAATAAAGCCTTTGCACAAGCTTCCTGGTTTTTTAATGTCCTTTTTGCCTTTCTTTTCCTCCCAATTTGTGACTAGTCAAACAAAAGAAGAATCCTAATCCTGTGTATGCTGTGGGACCATCATCCTGCAGCACCACCAGTCAAGTTTACGAATTAGTAGGATCCAGGACTATACTCTCCTTGCTCTTCACTAGAATGCGATTTATGATTTTATTCTTTTTTCGTAAATCAGAAAAATATTGTGCAAGACTTAAGTCTTGTGCTTTTGCTGATTTTCTTCTGCTATTTTTATCCCCTTCAAAACCTATTTTGTGCTGCTCAGACAGGAAGTAAAACACATGAAAAAGTGGTGTAATATTAGTCATGTCTCCTCCCACACAGTTTTTAAAATGATGGCTTAATCATTTTAGGTTTTTACATCTGTAACCCTAAACTGTAAATTAGACTAGGTATGGTACATCCGTATTTTTTACTAAATGGTGGTCATCAAAGTAAGTGCTTTTGTGTTCCGTTCCTTTATTCCCACTGTCTTCAATGTTAGCACTGAGCAGTCAGGGATCTAAATAGACAAACTACTGTGGTAGAGCAAATTGCGTGTGTAGCTCCAGAGCTACAGCTCCAGCATCCCCAGCCTTCACCTCCTTCACGGATAATCTGAAGCAGGGAAGCTGGCAGTCGTTGCTGTGGCCAAAATTTGTGGGCTACTCTAAAATCCCTCTGCTTGTTGAGGCCAGATCTGCTCTGTAATGACACGGAGTTGTTGTCACCTCTCATCTGGTCCCCTGGTGCACACGATGCGTGGGGTTCAGCTCTCTTCTGTAGAAGGATGCTAGCGTGGAAATCATGAAGTCAGGTAGTTTCTTCAGCTCTGCTCTGAGGCATGAACTGTCTCATGGTGAAGTGGTGTAACCAGGTGGCTGCAATGGTAGCAGGTCAGGCAGGAGGGCACAAAAATGTAGGTCATAATGAGGCTTTGTAACAAAATTGCAAAGCGAGTATTAAGACAAATTGAAGCATCTTGCTAACTGGCTAGGATTCCTGTTGTACTGAATGAACTCAGGCTAGCTTGAAAAGCTAAGTGGACATGCTTTCAAATTCTGTGTTCTTCCAGGGATGAAGAAATTCAGAGGGCTCACTGTGGGAATAGTAATTACATTAAGTAGTTTGATTGCTGCACAGAAATACCCCTATCCGACTAGACGCCTAGTAAACTCCAAGGTAAAGTACCTGTGATTGTGATTAATTTTGCTGCTGCCATCAGTGACACTGGCAGGGGGGTTCGGTTGTGTAAAGATAGGTGTTCAGTACCATTTCAGGTATGCGAATCTCCCATATGTCGTATGAGGTTAGGCTTATGTGGTATCTTACATATTGATGGCACTTACTATTATGCTTGAAGTGGAGGCGTGAGTAAAAGAAGGGTTGTTATAGCACTGGACATCAAAGCACCCTTTAGACATTGCAATGGAAAGCCACTAGTCAACCTAGCTAGCAAAATTGGGAAAGATAACTTTAAATGACGGTACAGAAAGCTTTGGCAGCTCTCCAGCTTTGCTCAGGGATGGTTGGAAGCGGAGGTAGGTAGTATAGTTTAAGGATGTGGTGGTGGTTTTTCTCAGAAACCTTCTCATTCCAGGAATCATGTCAACTTGGGCAACGGGAACTTCAGGTTGAAAGAAAATATTTTAAAGTGCTGGACAGCAAAGCACCTTTTAGATATTAAAAGAAAGCCAAGAGCTAACCAAGCAAAACTGGGAATTGTCATACCGGTGAAACAGGCAGGAAACTACATTGTAGTCAGTAAATAAATCAGAAGAATCAAAACAAGTTTGTGAGGGGAAGCAAGAATTCTTAATTCAGGAAAAATGAATCAGGAAATAAGGTTAAAATTAGGGGAACCCACAAATCGCTAAAAGGAAGTAGTCCTCCTTGTGTTGTATAATTTGACAGGGACGCTTTTGGTGTTGCATTTTAAAGGCCGTTGTGAAGCTAGCTTTGAAACCAGACTTCTTGCCTATCCTGATGGTGAGCTTGGAAGCAGGCCTCAGTAGCTGCTGGATGGTGCCTTCTGCAGTGCTTTCATGCAAGTGTACATCCACAGGTCTGCAAAGTTAGTACTCCTGTAGTTCAGTGTCGGGCCAAGTGGAGTTGATGGGCACGTCCAGACAGCCCGTAGGCATCTGTGTTACTTGGATGAGGCAAGCGGATCAGAAGTCTGCTGAGCTCCTAGTCACCCCTGCGACTGTTTATCAAGAGCCTTCTCGGCATAGTTAGAAAGACCAAAAGAAAATCTGAAAAATCATAGGGAGATATTTTGTTTAGTTAAAGCTTTATTCATGATAGTCACTGTGGGCATCAAATATTTTGAGAGTGTTAGACAATGGCTTATAACCAAATGTGAAGAGCAGATAAGGTCTCCTGGTTTTATATTTCCTAGATATTCTTCAAATAAATCTACATTGAATCGAATGCTTAAAAAGTAAGAGTCTTGTTCCAGTTAGGGATTTTGGATAACAGGTTACTGTCACTTGTATGTGTTTCAAATGTTAGCAAATGGATTTTAACACTGTTGCAGAACCAGTAAGCATTAGATCCGTTATATGGATTAGTAAATTCTGCCCATAAAAAAGCTGATTCAGTGTTTGAGGCTGCCCTACTGTCCAGACAGTGCTCGTATAGCTAATATACCTTAAAGGTTGTCACCTGGGCCTAGAAGCTGTGCTGAAGCTCTGAGCTTGACCCTTGCCATCCCTATCTACAGGTTGCCCAGAGAAGTTGTTGAGGCCCCAACCCTGGAGGTGTTCAAGACCAGGCTGGATGGGGTCTTGAGCAACCTGGTCTAGTGGTAGGTGTCCCTGCCCATGGCAGGGGGGTTGGAACTAGACGATCTTCAAGGTCCTTTCCAACCTAAACCGTTCCATGATTCTATGATCTACAAGGTACTTGGCTGAATTTGAGCACAGCAAGACTGTGGGGAACAATCCCATAGTTCAGTTCTTGACTTCTTCCTTCTACTCTCTTTTGGCTGTGCACAGCATCATGTCTAGAGGGAGAAACAAAAGTACAAAAAAATGATAATTATTATTTGATCTATTTTAATGTAGGCCTCCTGATGAGAAACACGTGGAGAGAAGGAAAATTCAAGCCGTCGTTTGAAACGGGTGAGTCCAATCCTTGAGTCTAACTGTAAATATCACTGAAAGCTTAATTCAAAGAGTTATTTGGTCTTAAGTTAAAAGGGAATGGAACAAAGATATGTTTTGTCCCTCTTTCCTCCCTCCTTTTTGCAAAGAAACCTACTTAGTAAAATAAGATTCCCAAGAAAAAGAGGCAGTCCTAATATTGGGGTGTAGATGACAACCACAGCCATAAAGAGTCACCGAGTATCGAATATGTTTGCAGTAGTAGAACTTAAATTCAAGAAAATGTCCTGATTCAGAAGCTGAAGGTGAAAGACCCCTGCCAATTCTGACTGAGGAGAGAGGAAGGGGGTGACTGATGTTAGACGGGTTACGTTCTTTCTCCATCAAGTTGCAGATGACGGGTCTGTTTTGCTCGAGCACACTGCAGAAATTGTGTGCATTTGCGTCAATTTGTGCATGTGCAGTCACTGATGTTTTGGGGTTTTTTTTAAGTATTATGTTTTGTGTGAGAATAATGATGCTGAGAAAAGTTACTGAAAATTTGGCACAACAAGCTATGCTTTTTGTCTGAATTAAGAAAAAAAGCAGTAGGAAATAATAGTGTCCAAACAGCTTATAAATAACAAACTTTTAATACTAGCTATTGTTTGGTCCTATTTAGGACTGCCTGATCACGTGGTGATTTACTGACTTCACTGATAATGCTTCCAGAAATCATAAGGAGGATGTGGGAACACTTCTGAATATTTACAGAACACTTCAAATTCTTCATTTCTCACGTAGCCAAACAGCAACTGTAACTTCCACAAAGCTGAACGACCAACTTCTGTTTTGCTGAATTATTTTTCCATTCCAATGTTAAACTTGAGGATTCAAGATCTTCCTTGTTATTCACACTAGTTTTTCTTGTTCCTTTCAAAGACCAAGAGTTGTGACAGGACCCACTGTGGGAAAAATCAGTCTTAAAATTTATTGACAGTAATAGACCTCTTGCTAAACATGGAGATTATTAAGTGGAGCTGTATATGCTTTCATTAGAGAAAGTGGTGGAGAATGATCTTACCTGTGTTGGACAGGGTTGTTTCTAAAAAGTTTCTTAATCCTGAGCTATCTTCCTCAAGGAAGGGAGGAAGATCTCATCTTAATTCTTGGATTATGTGAATAACATTTATGCTTACAAATGCACTGCATAAAAATCATGATGTCAGATGCCATACTAGAAACATTCTATTATTCACTGAGGAATTTTTTCCTGTGTTTATTTGCTGATCCGTAACAAAAATGTCTTTTTCCTTTTGACCCTTCACCCCTCCTCTAAATAAAACCCCAGATAATTTTTGCTATTCTATCCAGATGTATGTGCTCTTTAAGGAAACGATCCAGACAAAGAAAAGTTTAATTCTAGCTCACTGGCATCAAACTAAGTTGAAAATAGTTCAAATCTCTTACTGAACTTCAGAAAATTACTTTTGCATAGACTTTTCCTCTATTTAAGTAATTTGAATAATTCAGGAACAAAGAAAGCAGAATAACTACCACTAACAACAATGTAAAATAAAGTGTTTCAAAGACTATGACGGAAAGTGCAAGGAATTTAAAATTAAGTGTGAAATCAAGATTGTTCTCCTCCTAACGTGGCTGATTAAGATTTTCATGACATTAAATGACTTCAGCTCAGCTACGTTCAGTGAAAATCAACAACTGTTTTGTCAGGCAAATCAGACACGTGGAGATTTCTATACAAGACAGGAAACTCAACATAGGGGGAATAAATGAAGTTCACAAAAGAAGAGAGGTGACTTTCTCTTTTATCCCAGATCTCTCCTGCAATTAGCAATGCCTGGTATGCACTTGCTTTTGGACTAATTAAGTCACCCATACCATGATCCTTCTTCTCACCGTGCCAAGTCTGAGACAAAACCCTGGAATGGGGCCATCCTGCTGTGGCAAAGTGAGGCAAATTACTAGATTGGTCACAGGGAAGAGCAGCCCAGTGGCCTGGGAAGCCTCTAGCCCAGTGCCCCAAGGACATGGGTCCAGGGTCTTTACTCTGCATCTTCAAAAGCTCTGACAATGGAGGTTGCACAGGTGGTCCAGATGGCTAGAGACACCCGAGAAGAGGAAAGGAGATGTTAGTGCACCTTGTGATGCCTTGCATGTCTGCTGAAGTGCTGGTTCGAAGCTCTCTGTTAGTTCCTGTAAGTCCTCACTGCGAGGTCCCTGCAGCTGGGGCCACCTAAGGTGCCCTGACTTAATGCCACCATGATTTCCTTCAAATACTAAATAGGTTTAAAGGGGCTTCTTGGTATATAAGAGTACCTAACTGTCTTAAAGGAGTTGCTGTACTCATTTCTCATTTAAAAAAACTTGTCCCTACCGCAAAGAATTTGCAATAAAAGGAGACATGTTTGGAAGAAGTATCCTTGCAGTTTTAATCAGTAAAGACAATTTCTAGCTTTGTACAAAGCATTTTGTTAACTTGTCCTTGTCTCGCATGTTGTGTGCTATTAAATCCGAGTAGGCACTGAAGCCTGTAAATGTCTCAGGTGTCCTAGAGGCAGAGGAAATCTGAATACAGCTCTACCTCCACAATGAGGAATCTGACGAAAAATTATTGTCCTGTCACATTATCAATGTTTGATAAGAATCACATGAAGAGGCTCTGATGGATTTTAATTCTTCATTGAAGAGCAAGAAGGGTTCCGATTCTTCTCTGGCAGAGAAAGTTTGTGTACTTTCCCTTTTCTCCTACGACCTTCCTACAGGTTTGAAATGACTCTCACTTGCTACTACTGCGAGAGGGAGAAGGAAAAGGGGAAGCAAACAGCTGTCTACCAGAGGCAGGTCAGGGTCCTCTAATCTTCCATTTTGTACATACAAGATTAAAGGTCTGCTTTGAGTTTTGATTAAGAATGCAAAGTTAAAAGATTAAATACCAGCAAGCCAAATTAAAGAGGTTTAAGTCAATCTCAGAACTCATCAAAGTACCAAATTTTTAAGCTGTCATTACAACACAGGATTAGTGCAAAGCTTCCCCGAACCCTGATTTGATGTCCTTCGGTCAACAATGTTATTCTCCCTGCAGTTTTGTGCTCTCGGCATAAAACCAGCTATTGTCTTGTATTTAGAGCTCATCTCACCTAGATCCTTCTTTGACTTTTTCTTTTTTTTATACCCGTGTCCCAGTTAATCTAGGAACCATACATTTTTTTTTGTGACCTGGAGTTTATACTCCAGCAGCAACGTACAGCTCTGTATTATGCCCTGTCACGAAATGCATTAAAGCTTAGTAAATGTGGCTGTTTTAGAAAAAAGGTCTTAGTCAGTTGGATAATTATAGACTATTCCTATGAGTCTCAAGAAGTAAATAGGTCCCACTTCCTTTGTACATTTCAGCCAATTGATTCCAAAGAACCAGGAAGAAGGAAAATGTAACGAGTAACTAGAATGAGATGAGGCTAATATGGTTGTCACCATTGGGTGTCTGAAAATGAGTTTTAACAGTCCATAACTGATGTTCGCATCTTTTTGGAACCACAAATCATTTCAGCTGAAATTAGTGAGAACCTGCGATGGGGAGGGCAGAAGTCTGGCGAGTGATTGTATGCAGGAGTCTGCTAATGCAAGTAACTACTTTGGTAATAAATTTTACAAACTGTCATAAATGTTATTTAAAGCTCATGCTGTAATACATTAAAATAGATGTCCCCCTGGTTTTGAGTATAATAAATTGGGTTCTTCCCATTTTTTATTTATAGAATTTGGGATAGGTCAGCTACATTAAGATTATGCTTTCCAGGATTGTAACCACAAAATAGAACTTCATAACATTACTAAATGCTGTACTAATTAAAGATTTAATTTGAAGTTATTCCCCCTTGTAAGATAGTGTGCCAAGTGATCTGTTTCAAAATTTTCATCTTAAGACTTAGAATTTTTTGTAAGAGTTAAGAACAAATGTGCAACTTTTTGAACATTTTAACTTTCCTATACACCTGTGCGGTATGACTTATCCAAAATATCAAACATATGTTAAAATACATCTTTTTTTGAAAAAGGCAAATTAAAATTTGTGTACTTTATTGAAATACAATGTCTTCATTTGTATATTAATAGGTACTCCTCCCTGTCTATTCTGTATCTTACGATCATTTCTGAGGCTGTTGCCTTTATTAAGACACATTGAAAAATACTGCTATAAAAGTTATGTGAACATACTATACTGTTGTCAGTACTTAGTATCTTTCAGCAATATTCTTCAGGATGATGGAAGACAAAGGATAAATTCCTGGGCTTTGAAAAAAGTTACACTTTTTTCCTTAGAATAGTTTTCCACCATCTTTTTGGAAACTGCCTGCGGATCTCATTTGTTTTGGACATACTGCATACAACCTGAAAATGCTTTCATGCTGCAACTAAAAGGTTTCTGGAAAAACTTAACATGTGCCTTTTGAATAAAGGTGGGGAAAAATGAATGCAGAAGAACAAGTAGAATCATGAAGGACGGAAAACAGTTATTGCTTGCTTACAAATTTCTTGGCATCCAGCTCCTGGCAGACTTGCAGTTATTTTATATATTAATTTCCCTTGTTCATGGTTTCACTTACTGGTATTCAAGTTGCAGACAGAAATAGAAATGGGAAAAGGTGATTTCCAACCCACAACAATCATGGCAGGTGAGGTCGTCACAACAAACCCTATCTCCTGAACATGATATTGGCAAATTCATCTCACGTAAACAGATAAGGATTGGGCAGAGTTTGGGTAAATCTATTCATGCGTGGGTAAAGTTGTGACGCAGCTGACTCCTACTATTTTGTGCGAATTTGTTCCTGCTGTTTGGTGGGCTTTTTCTTTTTCAAAAAGTAGACTGTAGGAACAGTGATACTGACTGTACATGGGCCCATCTGGCTGTGTGCGCACCTTCTGACAGTGGTTAAATCACTTTGGACAAATACAGCGTCATCCTTCCCCTGTTATTTCCTCCCAGTATTTTGCAGGTTATGAGCTTCCTGAGCCCAAGATTGTATTTGAATTGTTCTCTTCAATGGTTTAGTGTTCCTTTTTGGTTTTTAGACAAAGTGTACACTTGACATGATAGCGAGTGTCACTGTTTAAGTACCTCCCCCCAAAAAATCATTCCTCTTTGCTTTTACATCTCCTGCCTGACCAATTCTTCCGATACCCTTAAGTATTTGTATTACGAAAAGAAAAAAAGAATACCAGGTTTCTAATTCACATTTTCTGTTTTGCCTCTCTTCACTTTGCCTCATAAGTTCTGCTGTATCTCCATTTTCAGATAGGATGATCAGAACAGCATGTCTTGTTTAAGATGTGTATTTATATATTGGTAAAGAATAATTTCGTTTTTATTCTCTATTCCTAATCTTTTCTAACCTTCAGTTCATTGTTTTGACCACCACTGAACCCAGAGCTGTTTCCAAAAACCTATTCGCTATGGGTCTGGATTTTTTTTAGTGATACACAGCTAGTTTAGAGCTCAATAGTGTGTATGGTTAATTAAGGTTGTTTTTCCCTATATGTGTCACTGTGCTTTAAAAACATTGACTTTAATCTGCCTATTTTACCATCCAGCTGCTTGGTGTTCTTCTGCAATGCTTCGTAGTCCATTTTGTCTTTCTACCATGCTGAATTATTATCATCAGCAATCTTTCTCCTATAGTTCACTTCCTTTTCTAAATAATTTATGAGCATGTTGAACACAGAGGTGGTTCCTCTCTCACCATGCGGCAACTTCCTTTATGGCGAAGGCTAATAATTTATTTCTGCCTTCTATTTCCCATCTCTTAACCTGATATTAATCTGTAAGAGCACTTATTTCTTACAAAGACCTTTGTTCAGATAGTGTGACACAAACCCATTTTGGAAGGCCAAATATGGTTCACTCACAGCCACGTGCTTGGTGACCCCTTTTGAGGCACTCTAACAGGTTTATAACTTCCCTTCTCTGGTTGTACTGCCCCTTTGCATCATACCATCAAAGTTCAGTTTAACCTCACCCAGGCTGATTTTCTGGCATTTGCTCATCTGCTTGTTTCAATCGCTATGTAAAGTTTCTATCTGTTCATGCTGGAACTTAACAGGCCTGATAAAGGAAAGAATCCATTTGAAATGACAAGTCAAACAGATATAAAACTAAAAGCAGCACCTAAAGGGCCTAAATGCTTGCAGGTAATTTGAGAGTGTATGAAGACAGCATATCAAGGCTTCAAAAATAAGCATAGCGTGTATCAAAAATGACTCTGAAATGATTGCTGAAAATGCTGGTGTAGTCAAGTAGCAGAATAAAGAAAGCTATTAGTAGTGAAAATGCATCCTTCCAGAAGTGGAAGCCATGCCCAAACAAGGAAAACAGAGAGGACCACTGACTTCAGCTAGTTAATTATTGTCCTGGTTTCAGCTGGGATAGAGTTAATTTTCTTTCTAGTGGTTGCTGTGTTTTCAGATTTGGTATGAAAGGAATGTCAATAATGCATATTGTTTTAATTGTGGCTAAGTAATGTTTATACTATTCAAGGACTTTCTTCAGCTTCCCAGAGAAGCTGAGAAGGAGCACAGACAGAACAGCAGAATGGTCAATGGAATATTCTGCACCATAGACATCATGCTTGGTATATAAATGGGGGGTGGACGGTGTGGGGAATCCACAATGTCTGCTCGGGTCAGGCTGGGCAACCAATTCACTTGAGTGACTTGTGTCTCGTATATTTTTTTCCCATTATTATGATTATTATTGTTATTATTATTTTCCTTTTCTGTTATTGTTCTATTAAACTGTCTTAATCTCAACACATGAGGTTTTTTTTTCCCTATCCCTTCCTTTTCTCCCTCTTCTCCCTACCTTTCTTGGGGTGGAAGAGAGGGTCAGCGAGAGGCTGTGTGGTCCAAGTTGCTGGCTGGGGTTAAACCACAACAGAATAGCATGGGGAGGTCACAGACTGTTCAACATCTTTTCTATGGGCCATCAAATGAAGCTAGCAGGAACCAAGTTAAAAAAAACAACCCCAAGGTTGGTCTTCACTTAGTGGATGGCTTGGTCTTCTTGCTCAAATGATATTTATAGGTGCTCAAATGTTACACGGGCTGAAAGAAAGCATGGACAAGTGCTTTGAGAAGTAACTCTCTATGGAAGTCTACTGTACAACCACATCTAGATTAGGAAGTTTCTGAGCTTCAAGTAATGGGAGGGAGTTTATTGAGAGTATTAGGAGAAGCATCATATATGTTTGTGCACTCTTCTTCCCTGGTATCTGCTTATGGCCACTGCAGGAGACAGTACATTATGTGGGTTCTTCGTCTGACCCTGTGTAGCTGCTTTTATGTTCTTACCGTTTCTGGTGTAGACGTGTCATGTTGTGTGTAGGAACTTTATTGTGACATTATTTTCTCATAATTAACAATGCTGTTTTGTCTGATAATTTCAAAAGAAAGAAGAAGTTGCTAAGGTAAGTTAAAGCCAAGGTAAAGACTAAGGCATAGCTATGAGTAGTGCCATAAGGCTGTGTCAGTTGATGCTGAGCACTGAGGGGTAGCTGGAAGTTCAGTTTCATCCTCTGTGTTCCTAGGGCAGAAAAAGTGCTGCAGTGTGGTCCATAGACTCCTGTGTGTTTAAACTTGCGAATAAATTAAATTAATTCATTTGAATTAAACAAAAAAAACCCTACATAGACATGTAGTTATCATGTCTATTCAGAAATTACTATAATTTATATAGGTCTTTCATTCATACATCTTGATGCTTCTGATAGTAATTGGCATGTTGTTTTGAAATCTGTATGCATGAGCATTATGTGCTACATTGAGTTGTCACAAAGCTTCATCTACAATATTGACTATGAAGACACAAAAATTACAGCTTACGTTTCTGTAGAATAGACTTGGTCAGTGGATGCCAGAGCCAAATACTATCTACACAGGTTCTTTCAGATATTCCACACAAAGAGGGTTTTATATCAAATCTACTGCTTACCAAACTTTATTTATTACCAAATTTACTTAACGTCAAATTACTTATTTAGTTTATTTGGCATTACATGGGATTTTAGTTTAGCAGAGTGATACAGCAATGTACTGAAATTGGAACAGAAGCATAATACAGCAATTGCAACATGCAGTTGAGTCACAATGCAAACGTGATTCCCGTTACCGGTCTCTATATGCTCACCATCACCACTCTGGATGTCCCCAGACACCGGGAAGGAATACATGGATTGAAGCCAGCTCAAGTCATTGTTCTCTTTAAAATGTGCTTCATTAGTTGTCCATTTTTTATGCTTTATGTTGGGCTGAGCCATGTACGTACTCCTTACCCCACACTGGGCTGGCTGAGGAAGTCATTGCTCTTTGTTAATTGTCTCAGGGAACCTCGTGACTCAGCAGTGCAAGCTGTCTTATCTAAAACCAAGGTTGCCCTCCAGTTTCCCTGGTGTTGAGATAAGTTTAGCCTTCTTTATGATACATTATTCCCTGAGGTCATTGTTGGGTTTGTTTTGTTGTCGTTGTTGCTGTTGTTGTTTGTTTTGGTTTTTTCCCCCTTCTCCTCTGAGCTCTCCTCCTTCTGCTGCCGGTCACAGTGGGCCAGTTGAGTGATGAAATAAAAGACCTCGAGTTCCTTTTTCAAAAAGCAGCTTACATTTGTAGTTCTTATTAGTGCGTTTTTAATGTTAGAAAAACATATGAGAATTAAGCTTTTTGTTATATTGTATTATTTTAATAATTGCACGATGCGTACAATTAAGCTGTTGCATTGTGCTGGTTCTTTCAAGCGCATTAGAGCCCTCAATCTTGTTGGGCACTAGAGGTCTCCTATTTACTCTTTTTCAAAAGACTTCCACTTCATTTGTATTCTGAATACAGCACCCACCAGGTTGCGCTTGCTTGCTACTTTATTATTAGAGGTACATCATGTACTATAGACCAAAAAATATTAGCACGAATTAAAAGTCCTAGTTATGGAATAGTGCTCTTTCCAATACAAGCAGTAACACAGCTTCACTAGCAGGAACAAAGCATAAAAATATTTTATTTTTCTTAAGAAAAAAAAAAAGATATAGGACAAAGCAGCTTTTTGTTACTTATTATGCCTTTGGGAAGAGGATTCTAAAGTTCTCTTCCTTTACTGGCAGCACAGTGCTGAGCATTTGAGCCTGGACAGACTCTTTTAGGTAACTGGGTATGTAACTACTCTTTCTGGTACATTGATAGCAAAAGAATAATTGAGGAAGTTATACATAAAAGCATATATATTGTCTTATAAATACGACTCCATTGAATTTTTGTTTCTGAAAGATCAAGGGAGTTCAAAATACAGCAATACAAAGGAGAAATACGCACTTGCAATAAATTCTGGAGCGTTTTGAGGTATACATTTGCTATGACTTTTATGACGTGCTTGACATTTTCCTTCTGCCCAGCAACAGTTTGTTACAGCCTTTACTACAAGAAAGACTGTCCGTGGGAGGTTATCAGACACTAGAAGTGCTACTGCTGGAAGACATCGTCTGCAGATACTGCTTAAATTTCTTCCCTTTATCTATGTTTTCTTCTTCTGTTCACCCTGGGGGAAGATAGAAAATGGATTAAAATTGATTGAGCTAATGAGTTTTGGAAAAAGTGCTGAAATATACATTTTCCATGAAACCACAAACGAAACGCATGCTGGCTACAGTCTAACTGGGGACTCTGAAGATAGAAATGCCCAGATGCAATATTTTTCCTTGATTATCACAGGAGAAAATTCTTGCATCTCATCTGTGGCACCTTTCATTGTGAAATCTAAGAACTTCTCACAAACATTAATGACTGAAGCAGCAAAGTTTAAATGTTCACTTCAGAGTGACTATTCCTCTTTTCTAGAGGGAGCACCTGAGGCACTCAAAACCCTTAACCCTTGCTTTCATGCAGGGAGCTTTTGGCAAGGGTAGGATTATGACCTAGGTCCCTTGTCACCCAGAGCTACCATCCCTGGTTCCCAGTTAATCTTTTTCATCTTTAAAGCTTGGACTGATTCACTGGGCATCTGTGCTGAAAATCGCTTTAAGTCCAGTGTCCAGCAGCATCCCAGCCCAAATTCGGAGTGCAACCTTCATCATTGGAGGGTGTTCCAAGAACCAACTGAGCAAAGCCCTGAGCAACCTGGTGCGATCCCAGAGCTGGCATTGCTTTGGGTGGGAAGTAGGACCAGAGTTCTACCAGGTTTCCCTGCCACCCAAATCGTCCGTGATGCTCTGAGAACTTTGCTGAGCTCCAGAGGTGGCAGTGGAGGCCATCCCTTTGTCTTCCAGCTGTGGGTGCAGAGCTGGCTAGGTGCCATGGGCACAAGGTGTCAGTCTCTACCTTCCTTTTTGCACTGCTGCTCTTCTCTCTGGCTTCCTGATTTGGAGGCAAGGCAAAAAAAAAAAAAAAAAAAAGACATGAGGTGAGTACTAAGGCATCTTGTCTCAGGTGCGGTTGTTCTACAATGGACAGGCATAGTCCAAGGCAGGGCAACCTGGGCTGATTTTTCAGCACCGTGCTACATTTACCCTCTGTGCCTACTTATTGGTCTATAAAAGGCTAACAAATTATACTTGCTTACTTTAGGAATGAAGAATCATTATTAAATTGCTATATAATGTATCTTTAATGTGCTATTTAAAAAGAAGGACAGAGATGATCTCGGAATAAATGCAGGGTAGGAGTATTCGTGTTTCTGGCTTCTTTTGCCCTTCTACATGAGACCTGGCTGAAGTTGAAAAAATAACAGCTACCAACCTCAGCATCCCCCGAACCTGGGGCTTGCCAAGCAGTCTGGTGGTGCCATTTCAAATCCTGACAGGAAGGGGTCCCCACAGGAAGCCTGATGCGGAAGGCACCCGGCTGATTGCACGTGGACCGCAAGTTGATGCCACCCATACGCTACATCAGTGCAGGGACTTCTGACCACAGCCCATCCACAGATGGGTGCTGAGCCCTCGAGAAGTAAGAGCTTGCTGACTCTGGAGCAGGAGAGTTGGAAGTTGAGCAGGAGTCCTGGGAAACACCTGTCTCCCTACCAGTACCTAGGAATGAGTGTGAACACGAACTTAAATCTTACATCCCCAGGTGATGCTGAGCGCTCCTTTCCCAGGCTACTGGCAGTAGGGCTGCATCTCTCTCTTCAGGCAGAAATGGCATGATGGACAAGGAAGACCACCCTGCAGCATTTGGAAGAAAAAGAAATGGGAGAGCTTCAGTGGAAAGACCAATATTGATCAGATATATTCATTTTATCTTCTCTTAAAATTACAGATGCTGCAAATCTCTGTCTGGTACCACTAACAAAAGATGACTGATCAATGAGCTGAGATTGTGCCCTGGGATGCTAACGCTGTTTGCTAGTTGTAGTACTTAGAGCACTAACTTTAGAGGCTTGTATTTTTGGCTCACTGAATTTGTAGCTGCATTACAAGTCTATTCACGTTTTTCCAGTTAAATTAAATGACTATTATTTCCTCCCTCTCCTCCCTCCCCCACCCGACTGTTGTTGTTTAATTAACCATAACGTGCTGCTCTTCAGTGGGTGTTTGTTTATAGCCAGATAAATGTCAGTAATATGCTGTAGTGTAAAGTCCTTTAACTGGGAATAGTAAGGTTCTTTTAACTACTACTATGTTTGTAAATGAGAAAAGCTGCCTTTAAACCTATTTTCTGGTTACTTTTCTTAATTATTATTTTAAAATAAATGTACAACTCAAATTGGAAGTGAAACATCAATCCCAAACTGAAACCATATGTGATGGGAAAAGAATATTATGGGAATTTCTGATAATATTTTATCAAGAGGTTTAGTTCCCTAGAAATTCAGATCACATCTGCATCTCCCAGCTTTCTGTTTTCTGTCTTTCCCTTTCTTCTTAAGCCTTTGAGAAAACATAAGCAAAATAAGTTCATGACCAACAAAATACAAGGAACACAGATGTAGAGTGATCACTTTGATTTCTGATGCCTGTGTTCCGTTCCTCCAAAGTATGTGTAATATCTTGAATAACAAAGAATTTACTTTGCCAAAAGTGCCATTGAAGCACTTTAAAAGCTGGTCCCTAAATGTTTTGCAATCATTTCTTCAAAATCGTCTTGATTTTAATATCATTTCATGTAAGAAATCCCTGATTTCACTTTGCATGTGTGCAATGAAGTGGATAGTTAATAGATATTTGGGGTACAAGATATCCTAATATCTGCCTTTTCTGGGTAAGGAGGAGTACAATGGACTATATTTGCAGTTTCCTCCCCTCCCTAAATTTTACAGACCTGGGACACAAATCCTAGGGTTACAGCTCAATCCAGTGTCTAGAATAAAGATAATCCTGCTTAAAGGAAAAAAAAAAAAAAGGAAGAAAAGGAAATTAAAAAAAAAAAAAGGCAAGAGACAGAAAGGAAGGTTGAAAACCTCCGCAAAGACAGAATGGGATTATAATGGTCTAGGACACTGCACTACGTTTTCCCCTACAGTAAATCAATAGACTTTCCTTTTCAGGCTACCCAAAGTGCTGCTGGCAGTCTTGTCCCATCACATATGCTAATCCTGCCTCCTCTGGGCCCCAAAGACTGTTTATGGCCAGGCTGAAAGCCATTTGTCAGTACAAATCCAAAGCTACACCAGCTTACGCACATAACAGCGGTGCCTTTCTGCCTTGGTGAGAGCCCCGGTGGAGGGGAGCCAGCTCCGATGGGGACATGGCCCCGCAGAGGCACTGGGCTGGTGTTGCAGATGGAGCGATGCATTTCACTTGTAGAGAGAAGCAGTAATACGTTTATTGACATAAAACAGGGATTTAACAAAGTCTGATAGAAAATGCAACAGTATTTTCAACAACATTGGATGGCAAGGCACACTCGATTATTTACTGCATAGAGGACGGGGTGAGACAGAACTGTCAGGGAGACCATCCTGTTGAGTCACGAGGTTCAGAAAAGACCCCCTTGCTTCCTAAACTCCTTCTCAGAGAGGAGTCTAGGTGCAGCTGGATCCAATCCTAGTCCCAGACTTGGTCAATGGTTTATGTCTAAAAGACTACATGTGTGCAATCAATCCTTTATATCACTTAGCTAAGATTTCAAAGTTTAGCATGCTATAAGCCACTTACCGAGGACCTGTTGTGGCAAGGAATCTCTGAATCTCGAGAAGTAACCTTGAGAGGTGTCCCTACTCAAGGGGACAACCTGGCGTGCTGCCCGCTGCCGTGCAGGAGAGCTCAAAGGGCTCTTGGGCTGTTCACTATTTATGGGGGTAACATGATTGACTTACAGTCATATTTGCATGTCGACCACAGTACCAGTATTGTGGGTAGGTGGGTGCGTTGCTCAAGTTAGCCCTTGGCTGTTGTGTTGTTATCTGTCTCCCCAAAACCACGTTGAGCTGGATGCAGCCTTCACAACTAGATCTACCCATCATGACTAAATGCAGCCATTGTGGCCACCACGGGTGGTTATCGCCTGGGCAGGGTTATGGGTGATAAAGGTCAGGTTGGCAGTGGAGCACACCGTCACAGCTGGGGAGGTCTCTGCCTGAGTCTGGCAGCAGAGCTGCTCTCCACGATGGCTCTGCACCCAAGAGCACTGCCAGGACAGGCAGTGGAACTGGAAACATCTCAGGTCCCACACTGTATTGGCAGGGTTAGTAGTTAGGACAATTCGTGGCTGAAGCACTTCCAAGTATAAGGCTTTGCAATGCTACTTTTTTGTTAACTTCTTAAAAAAATGGATTTTCAAGGGTGAGTTTGTTCCTCTGTAGGAACAAAGGCAATTGCTATGTCTGCTCATAAGCTGGCAGTCTGTTTCACTGTTGTTTTTTTCTATCTGACTTGGCAGGACAGCAGAGCTGAGGAATATGGGCACCAAAATCCATTTGTCTGAACAAGACATCTCTAATTGTGCTGTAATGCTTATCCAGACTCGTTCTCTGTCATGGAAACACGCTGAGGGCATTTTCACCTTGCTGAATGGCCACTGTGCAGCAACCCGTAGCCGGCACAGGGCTGTATAGTGCTATGGGTCCAGGCTGCCTCCGAGCTGGCTCAGGGACCCCCCTGTGCTGTACTGAATTACTGAGTCTGGAACAGCTTCTGTCTTCCTAAATGACTGCTGTATTTGGTGCGTATTTTGCATTTTATTTAAACATAGCACTGTTCTAATAGCTGTAGACTACATCTGGAAGATTTATTGCTTGCAATGTCTTACTTCGGACACTATGCTGGGATTGGATATCTATGTCTTTTTTGGGTAGAAGGCTTCCAGTCCCCATTTTATCACCAGAAGCCATAGACACTCACTTCAGGGGAGAAATTCCTTTTCTTAAAAATATAAAATTTAAATAAGAGGAAAGCAGAGGGAACACCAAAAACAGATGATCATCGCCATCAGATGTCATGGGAAGAAGTCACAACTTGCCCAGTGTCACTCGGAAAGCATGTGGTAGAGCTTGCTGTTGAAGCCAAACCTATCATGTGCTTATCACAATGCCCTTTTTCTTTCCTTTTTTTGTTTTGTTTTGTTTACATGGTGGCAATATGCACGTTTTGAACCTGGAGAGGAAAAGTGTATTTGTGACTTATCTTGTAACAGTATAGACCCTGTACAAGCTGTCACCTGTACACACATTTATTTTTACTGGTTGTGAAAGTTTAGCATGTCTCACATTACAGTTGTAATAGTTGCTGAGAAAGATCATGGACCTAAAACTGTGTGAAAGGTTGAAGGGCAAGGCATGTACATACAGTGGCATACAATACACAAAGATTTCCTTTGGGAGATAAGCTATGTTTTCTACCACTTATTTCTGTTGAAGCAAACTGTCTCAGGCCAGGAAGAGTTGTTTTTCCTGCACCATCTTTTTTTTATTGCACGAAAAAGCTCTTTTGAGAGAAAAGAAGTATCAGCTCTAGTTATTAAGACTTTTGTACCATGAGCGTGCATACACATAGGCATGTTCATGACCAGCATATGTGTGTGCATGATGCGTCTTCCTTCAAGAAATCCCTCTCCAGAATCAGGCTTTTTTTCCTCATTAAACATGTATGCAAACCCCACCAAACAACTTGGGCACAATCCGGCTGTGTGGCAGAGCTGGCCTTTCCCAGGCACGCCGGGTTGGTGATGTGACCGTCATCCTGGGCATGCACACACATTTCAGAAGGGGGAAAAACTGATGTGAGTCTCCAGGTGTCCTGGGGGTACCCCTATGCTCACTCTGGAGTGGCGGTTGTGGGTGGGAGGTGTGTGAGCAGCTGCCTGGTGCCGGGGCCAGTAGAGCCCTCCTGCTTCCACTGCTGCCCTGGGGCTCAGGAGATGCAGGTGTTGCTGGAAGCTGTGTCAGCATCACTTCTGGGTGCATTCTTAATGACAGTATAGTGGGACAATGCGTAGCAATTCCCACGAGTAACATACGTTGGTATGACACTTAATTTAGCAGTTCTGTATGTGACTTCACAAAGTCTCCTGCTCTTTTGTCTCTGCTGCATTTTTTGATGCATCCTCTCTTTCTAATACAGAGCTGCTTAAGATTTGTGGTCAGATACCAAAACATAGTGAGCATGTTAAAACTCTTTTTCCCCCAGGATTTTGAAATGGCTTTTCCCAAAGCCAGATCCTGAGCTCCATAGCAGTTTTATTATTTTTAGGAAGATTTTTCTTTTGCTAGCTACTGGCAGAGCAGGGGCTGATGTATCTTTAGACTGTGTCATATACCATATGTGCAATTTTCCAGCGGAAGGAACTCTCCACAATTTATGAGATGAAATGCTATTCCTGTCCACGCTATTGTTCACAGACACAAAGCCACAAGGAAGATGGGGAAGAAGGGAGATGCTCAAAATATGGAGGAAACCCAGTTCAAGGAAAGTAATCAACTTGCTGTAGTTCTGAGGTCCCCGCAAAAATATCCAATCAAATGTTAAGACTGTCAGCTGGGATCTTTCTGTTTTTAAAAATACGGTTGGTTAGAGCTTGCCCAGGCGTGGATCCACACAGTGCGACCCTGGGCTCTGTCACCCATAGGGAGCAGGACAAAAGCCACTGCTCTGCATGTTGGAGCCGAGGGGTGAGTAGCACTGAAGGGGAACTTTTCTGGCAAAAAGTATGCTTTGCAAAGTAAGCTAAAGCAGCAGGCAGCAGCCTCTCTCCAAGACCTCTGGGCTGATCTGTAACCTTCAGTAGAGTTTGTGCTCAAGCCAGAGCTGGGAACATTGAATTTTTCCACCAGAAAAATGCTGTCCTCTTCTCTGGATGGCAAAATCCATTTTTTTTTTTTCACATGGGCTTTGAGGTTGGGCAAAGGCATTTTATGTCGTCTTTGCCACGTTAAATTTTACGTTGCCTTTGCTTTTTCATATGTATAAAATACAAACGTATTGTACAAATTTACAAAATATTTTATGCCCCTTAACAAAAGTCAATGCAGTTGCCTTTCTTAAAAACAAAGCAAAAAACAATTTGGAAGGTGTTAAAATGTCTTTACTTTTTGAAATTCCCTTCCTTATCTTTACCAAAGTCAGAGAAAGTTTTATTTGAACCCAAAGTGCATTTTTGATGACCAGACTCCACACAGGGAAGTGAGAAGTGATCCATTAAAGGGAGTCAGATGGTAGGGTGAGGAGTGTCATATGAATAATGTTGATGGATGAGTCTTTAAGAGAGACCCTACCTTCTAATATTTGAAACAAAGCTTCAGTCAGTGAGTAACATGATTGAATCAGTCTCTTCCCAGCATCTTTGTACCCATAAACAGGAAACATCCCCCAAATGGTGAAGTGTTCTCACAAGTGCTGCTCAATTTTAACATAAAGGACTCCCTGGTAATATTTTGGGAGGATGGGAGGAAAGTTAGTATTGTTCTGGCTATCACACACTAAGAACGTTAGCCAGGTGGGGCTTGGGAACAGAGACAGTCTTTTATTAGACAAACCGTTACAGTTGGGAAATGCAAAAATGTTTTCTGACACACACGCTGTCCTTTGCTGAAATGAAAACAGCCAGTTTCAAAGTGAAATACAAACTGGGAACACTGCTCCGAGTTTAACTCAAAGTGTTGATCATTAGGCTGTTCTAGATAGAAGGTAAGAATAAGGAGTAAGGGAGGATTTTAGTGCCAGGAAAGGTGGCTAAGGAAAGAGGAGGAAGAGGAGGAGGAAGGAGTTATCACTTGCAGAGCACGGACAGGCTAAGGATTGACCGTGCTGAGCAGTGATATTCTCTGAAATCACAGTGGTAGAGCTGCCTCTAAAAGAACCAAATTCTTTTGTTTTATAAGAAACTGTGGAGTTTCGTAGTCATTTAGTTTGTTTTTTTAAAAACAGGCTTGGATTCTTTTTTCTTCTATTTTCTGTCTTCCCTCACCTTTCCTTCACTTCTGTCATACCTTTCAAGTACAGCAAGATGAATGATGCCTACATATTCTCCCCAGTTGTTAGAAAAGTTCTCTGCCCCTCGCACCTCTTTCCTACCTGCTTCCCTTAAAAATTATCCATCCTCAGAAAAGGTCTTGGCACAAGGGAGAAAATGAAAGAGAAAGAAAGAAAGAAGGAAGGAAAGAAAGAAAAGGACGGAGGAAGGGAGGGAGAGAGAGAAGGAAGGAAGATAGATTTAAAAATGAAATTTCTTTGAAACTTTTTTTTTTAACAGCTGGAAAAATGTTTAATCAAAAAAGCTGTTTTGAAGAGCTAGGCTAATGCTGCTCCAATATTAGAAGTAGGGGGAGAAAGAGAAGCACACGCATCTCATTGCCATGTTCCAGCACAGATCATGCATGTATGGGGGTAGTATCTTAACTCACCTTTCCTCTGGGGACTGTTTTTTTTATTAATAGGTGAAATAACAGTTATATAACACAAAGCATACATGAAATTTCTCCCTCAAACCCACTACTCTGTTCAAATGTCAGTAGTCCCAACTCATCCCTTGCTGCTGCAGACCTGACCCCGGCAGGTGGGAGCCTCAGGCCACCCCTGCTGCAGAGCAAAACCCCATGCCAGTGTGGCCGCAGCACCGTGGGGCACGTCTTCACGCCAAATGGACACACACACGCATGCACACACGTGTGCTGCCATTGCTTATCTTCCTTCATGGCAGGGGAAGTGGATTCATGTACCAGGCACACCACCCTGTGAGCATCCTCGCTCTGGTTTTGTGTATATAGTCTGTCTTGTTGAATGGGTACTTTATAATTTTAAGTAAGGAGGTCTGCTAACTGGTACGATGCTCTGTAGGAGGGATTCACATAATCCATCACTCTAGAAGAAGAGATTGCTGCTTAGTGTCAATAGGAGTGACAATATATGCTTTTTCAGACTTGTGCTGCTCATCTAATTGTTTTAGAAACATCAATCTAAACTAGAAGACTTCATCAATGGATGCAGCATAACCATTCCTGTCTGTATGATATAAAGTCTATATGATACAGACTTTAGCGTCTATCTATTTTCTTGGGGCATGTTAGCTATGCATTTATGCTTATTATTTAAGGATTTAAATGAGGAGAAGACAAATGAGTTTGGAAATTCCTATGAGACTTTGCTATTCTTAATTTTGGTTCTTGGCTCTGCCACAGATGTCTTATGTGACCTTGATCAAATTGCTTAACACCTCTAAAACGGGTTGCGCTGTGTAAATTAGTGGTAATAGATTTCTCTCTGCTTTCACTTGCAGTTTCTATTTTAGGTGAATGGGAAGTGTCATCTGCTTACTTTGGTTCTATATTTTACTCATGAGAAGTGCTTAGCATAATGTGACCTGACTTCCGCTGAAGCCTTTGGTAGTCTTATACTACTGTTACGACTGGGGACTGGGCAGTTCAGTTTAAACGATGTAGTAAATGATGAGTGCTTGAAAACCTGATATGAGTGAAAACCACATCTTAAACCTCCAAAAATCTTTTTTTCTATGCATACCTATCTTAAAAAGTTGTAAATTCGTGCTTCTACCTAAGATGGAGTGGTCTGTAGGTTCAAAGTGCTAGATTTCAAAAAGGCTGTTATCAATCACAATCTTTCTGATCTAGCCAAAATAAGACAGAAAATCTCTGGAGGAATCTCTCTTCCATGAACTTTGTAGACCAGTTTTTCATCCCTGAGAGTTTATGGGAAAAATATCATGGCTATCAATAATTTTTACCTCTGAGACAGTGCCTAATTGGCTGTTTTAGGGTCTTTCTTGGGTCATTCATTGAGTTGTGAAATGAAGTTTTGTCTCACTTGTTTATATTACTAGAAAAAACTTCTTCTAAGTCTCCACTTGTGTTTGTGCATGATAAACCTGTTTCCTCAGTTGTTCAATAGTGAAGATCTCAAAGATCAACTTGGTACATGGAGCTAGATATGGAAAGGGCAGGATCTGAGTAAATGTGAAGAATTCTTGGCTTGTAACAGTTCAGAAACTTACTGCATGCATCTGGCCTTGTAGCTGCAATATTTTTTTGCAATCAAAATTAAGGCTGAAGTGCCCTTTTTGGGAAAATTGAGACAGTTGCCTCCATATACTGCTTTTCACAAGCAGATGGAGGTTGATGTTATCTTCTTCTGTTCCCATGGACCATCCTTAGTTTATAAGATTAGACTTCTCACACAGGCACCCTATCTCTTTTCCTGCATCTGCTATTGACCTAAACAACAGCAGCAAAAATGTCACAATTTCTTTCTTGGTTTTATATCCTATGAAAAATCCTTGAGAAACCACTAATGCTCCCACTTCTCCCCCAGAAGGGGACATTTAGGATTCTCTTTGGTCGAAGGAATTAAAGATCAACATCTGTCAGGAATACATGGATATCTACAGTGGTGCTTTGGTGCAGGGGAACTAGGTGACCTCTCAAGACTCCTTCCAGTTCAATTATCTGGTCTCCCTATATAGCATTACAATATGTCTGGAAAGAGAAGATAAGATCCTGCATATATATATATATATATCCCAATATTATGCTCTTTTTTCAATAACACTGGAAAGGTCAGATTTGAAGCAAAAATCCCCATGCAACCTTTAACTACCGTGTTGCTATTGATACATTAATCTTCTATATTTTTTTTAAAGATCACAACAAAGTAAAAAGCAGCAGAACAAAAGCAGGTGTACGACAGTTGCATGAGGAAACTTGGACAGATGTTTCACCAAGAGCAGAAATTTTGAGCTCTTGCACAACAGAGAGAAAAACAGAGTCTTAGCGTGCAGAAATGCTTCATAGATAGGGAATGCGTATTTCTGCTTGGGATCACCTGGAAGTACATGGAACCACTGAAGTAGGGATAACAGGCTTGGGTCAATAAGCATAAAGCCAAACATGTAGAAGAACAAATGCATATGAATTCTTGTATGCATATAAAGCAAAAATTTCTCTCCTTTCCCCCGGTGCTATACATTACAGTATTTCTTCAGATGGTATAGCTGGGAGTCAGTCTGGCAGGCGCTTCAGAATAGATTGTCCCCATCTGCTTTTTCACCTCAGGGGATAAAACTAACCTCAGAAACCCTCACATTTCTTTATCTAGTTTCAAATGGAAAATAATATTTGACATTACCCATCATGGTAAGTTGCTACCTACAGAGGCAATGGATTTCTGAAATAAATGTAGAAATCCAGTAATATTTAAAAAAAAAAACCACCCTGGTTAAATTGAATAAACATTGATCATCTATTAATATTAAAGAATGACACGTCTTGCTGCTGCTTTGGCTCTGGATCAGCATCATCATTTGTTAACATTTTGAATTAGCACTGCAGAATGGAGAAGGCTCAAATCTGTACCTGAAAAGTCCACCAAAATCTTCCTGCAGACAACCTCAGAGGTAAGGAAAGAAGAAACAGAAAGGATGCATAGCTATCAGACAAGACTTATGCAGTAAGTTCAACACCTCATTTTACCCACTTTATATGCATTTTGTATAAATCAAAGGTCACATTTTAAGTCTATGTTAAATCATCAAATAGCTCTTTTCAAAATGTCAGCAATTCATTGCACAAATAGTCTGCCAAATAATAGTTAATCAATTGTAAATGGCATGCAGATTCTCATGTAAACTTTGGGGAAATTGTTAACCTCAGCTAAATGTAGGTAATATTTTTCATAGAAAGTCACTTCGTACACTTGCCTTGGCTGATTTAAACTGGGCAAAGCTCTGATATAAATCATTTCAGAAATATGGGTTATACTTAAAAGTCATATTTGATCTTATTAGCATAACTGTACTCTTCGCTGCTCTACCCAATAGTTCCTTGCTGCATAAAATCGGCTTCTTTGCTGATCCATGACACTGGCTTAGGGAATAAGTTGGGTCAAACCTTGAAAAATTAAACATTTATGTAATTACCATAACCCTGGATTTTCCCCCATTTTTTGTAGGACGGAGAATGGCATGTAAGGAGTTGTGTGGGTTTCCTGGTTGTGTCAAAATCTAGCCCTTGAGCTCTTAGCAAAACCAGCTCTCCTCTCATTTGCACTGAGATTTTTGTGAACTGTCTCCCTTTCCTTCTCCCCTTTCTCGTTCCAGTGTGTCAGCTCCCTTCTCCTTTTTCCCACCACATCGGCGTTGTCTAGGCTGTTTCCTTTTCAGTTAGTGTCAGTTTTCTTCGTAGCCTCACACACAGGTGTAGGATTTTCTCTTCCCACACAGCACCTTCCCTCCTTTATTTTCTCCCCTATTATTTCTCCTGTTGAAGTTGTATCTCACTCACCTTCCTTTTAAATGGCTTTGCCCTTTCCTGCAGATCCTCATTCAGGACTGCAGTGTCTTTGTCAGTAATTTCCCTCTTTCTCTGTGTCTTTTAGGCAGCCTAGGTCACCGCTGCAGGGCTCTTCCATCAGCATGGTACTTTTGCCTGGCTCTGGGACCAGCCCTGCTGGTGGGGGCTTCATGGGAGGTTCCAGAGCTCCTGCCTCCGGTCACACCATCCTGTAACTGCTCTTCTGGTGAGGCCAAAGCAGCAAACCCACCCTGGGAAACAGAGAGCGAGCGGTTTCAGCCCAGGGCTGGGGAGATATGTAAAGGGACACCCAGCCACCAGCTGCCACGGGGGAGCAAGAAGAAGGTTGGGTGAGAAGTACAGTGTTAAGCCATCTTTATCCAAGGCCCATTTGTTTTCCCATTACTGGATTTTTCTGAGAGAAAGCAGACCAGAGTATGCTTATAGCTCACTTCTCTTCTTCGCTTCTCAATGGCAAGCTAATTTCTGATCACATTGAGGAGACCTCCTTTGCCCTCTGGTGGGTGTTGGAGTCATAATGTCTTTCCAGTTCATTTTTCCTGTCACCCCTGTGCCCCACTGCTGCACTCTGAACCTCTGCTGTGCTTTAGACTTGCCACTTCTTACCCCTAATTTATGGTCATTAGTTAGACATCAGCAGGAGCTGCTTTATTTCAGCCCATTACTCTGTGATATAAGTAGTCAGGATCAAAGTATTTGCTGATGTGTGTTATCCATGCTTTCTAGCACTTGAGATATTGATCATTTCTTCTTGTTGATTATGGGAATTGACATCATGCCACGATCATTGCACTACTGCGTACAGCTAAAAAAATAGAGTACGTTCTGGCTCAGCTCTGGCTGGTTGTGTTACATGCCATTTCCCTATCCCTGGTTCACTCTGCCCTTGGATCAGGACCCATTTCCCTCTGCAGAGCCCTGGGGAGGGACAGGCGGTGGGGCTGGGGCTGGTGGTCCTGACACTCGGACTCTCTGGGTGCTGGGAGACACAGTGCCCAGGTGGTGACTGTGTTTGAGGCGCACACCTTGCAGAGGGGATCACTTCACTTCTATAACGGAATTTTGGAGTGGCAGACAGTACCAAAATTAGAAGCCCAGGAAGTTGTTGGGTGCAGCGATGCTCCAGCGGGGCTGTGTGCCATCCTTTCCAGGACACCATGGGATTGACAGAAAGTTTGTCTTAGTTGTACACCAGGCAGTGCTGCCGGCTCAGAAAACCTTTATTATGAGAATGGTGTGTTTAGAGACCATTTGTCTTCCCCAAGGCAGGTTCACATTGACCAAAGCAATCCTAAGAGAGCTCTGGCCTGTTCAGCTTCAGGTCTTTTACCTCCTCTCCAGACAACCTGCTCCAATGCCTCTGTGTCTTTAATGTCCTTCTTGCTAAAGTCCCTTCTTGTCCCTGTGCTGCAGGCAGGGAATAGTATTTCCTCCCTGGAGGAACATTTTGTATATTTGAAAATCATCACGTTTCCCCTCAGCCATTGCGGGACTAAGCAACCTCGGCTCTTTCATCTGCCCTCGCATGTGATACTCTTGGACCTCTGACTGTTATCACTGCTCTCCTCCAATTTCTGTCCCCTTTAATCTCAAAGCACCCAGTCCTGGGCATGGCACTCCAGCTGGGCTCTTGCTGAAGCAGAGCATGCTGGTTAGAGAGGTATCAGCGTGTTCCTTGCATGTGCATTGCCATCTATCCAGCCTGGCATGTTTCCTTTCTCACACAGCAGGTTGAACAATAATTTATAGTCCTCCAATCCCCTTCTGAAGGACTGCCGCACACTCGGTTGCTCTCTGTCTCTCGTAAGCAGCTGTTTATCCCTATGCTAGGGTGGTGCTTTACAGTTGTCCTTCCTGAATTGCATCCTTTGCCATCCAAGATCTCTTTGCCTTATCATCCTGCCCTCCAGAGTGTTTGTGGATACTCTGAAGTTAGGACACTCTGCAAATAAGTTTATTGTCTTCCACCATTCAAAGTATTTATGGAAATGGAGAATTGATACTAAAGTACTGGATGCCTGTTTTGATGTTTTGTTCAGTGTGATACATTTCCAGTGAACCAGTTCCTTGGGATTGTAAAGATGATGCAAACAGTATTGTATTAGATGTATTAACCATTAGGTGTATGACCGAGTTGGTTCTTCAATAACTAAAAATAATTTGTCCATAAGCTTTTTGCCTGCTGTGCCACTGTGGCATAAAGATATGGTTCAGTAATGCCTGTCATCTTGCTAGGATAACACTGAAGAACTTAAAAATTAATTTACTGATATAAGTTTACCACCTTTCCTACAGTCACTGCTTGTCATTATACAAAATTTTGGATCTGGTGTCAGCTATTTCATTTTCAAACTTTTTAGTAGAACAGCTGAATGTGTCCCATCCAGACAGTCTTCACAACACAGAAACAATTTATATTTCACTTATCAGACCTAACTATCCACCTGCCTGAAATCTACTAAGTTTAAATCCTATGGATGAATTTCAAGTAATTAAAGTTGCTTAAGCCTTGGTAGAAATTGGTACTGGGCATGTCTATCCTGCAAAATAGTGCCGAATGCAGAAAAAAACAAGTTAAACTGGTGCTTCTGCATCATGTAACACAACTTAGATACATTAGATCAGGAGCTGCCTCCAGTTGTGGCGCTAGTATGTTCTCCAGTGGCATGGGCATCCTTGTCCAGTGTCCCTGTTGAACACTGTAAGATTGCTTTAGTGGGTCCATACCTCCACAGGAAAGCCCAAGAGCAAAAGACGCTCCAGCCTCACTACCTTCTGCTCTGCGGTAGGGAAGAACCCTAAACTGTTGTTACGAATATGTGCTCTCAATATGGCATTTGCTACAGAGGTAGACCACTGTGGGCGTGTTTTCTTCTAGCTTTTCATTTTTTAAAAAAATTGTGCATGTAAGGTAGATATACTGGTGATATGCTGGTAGCTACCTGCAGAGATGAAGCTGAAAGCAATAGAAATAATTAATATATTCCTCCTGTTGAATGTCTCTTACTAAGCATTAGGTCCCATTAAAATAAATATAAGGAATATAGAACAAAAGGACGTATATTCACTGAATTTAGCCCTTAGATAATTGTTTCAAATAGGTCATGCTAGTTAGGAATTGATTTAAAACCATTTTATTTTGATAATGCCAGCTGTCACTGAGCGCTGCTGTCAGGGATTGTCTTCCAGTTCATTTTTCTTCATAGACGAGCAAGTCTCAACCCTTAAAATACAGTGTGCCAGCTCTGGGGTGTACAGCCAAGCTCTGCAAAAGTCTGTGGAGATGGGGGTACTTCGCATGTTAAGAAAAGAAACTAGAAAAGACAATTTAGCCATCAATAGTTGGACAAGATTGCTGCCTGTAATTAAACAGTCAGCTAAAGCTTTATATCTGACTTTATATCATCGGACTATCTAAGGGCCTTCTAAATGGATTGAAGTTATTGAGCTCCAGATACACACTGAAATGGGTAGATAACTTAGACGTCTAGTGGATAGCAAAGATCACCTTGCAAGGTGCAGGCTCTGACTGCGGTAACATCTTTATATGAAGAAAGGTAGGTAATTGTTTGGGAAACGTAGGGACAGTGACAGCATGCTGGGAAAGCTTTCCTCCAGCCTCAGAGCATCCCCTAGAGATACTCGGACTGATGTAATAATCACAGAAAGATTATTTAATCTATCACGAACCTGGGTTTTAATTCTTTAAAGATAAGTAATTTTCTATTTATTTTGAAAGGGAAGCTGGGGAAGCAGAGAACAAGCGTGTCTGTAAAGAAAGCTGTCATTTCTGGGGACATATTTTTGACAAGAGAAGCATCTATCAAACACATGTGACACTTGATCTTTGTGCTTTCTCTTTCCTCTCTAAAGAAGTAGAACCACTCAATTTTGTTGTTGCTCTGGTGGAGACACAGAATCATGGGTGTGCACAATGTTTGTTAAGGATAAATGGCAGCCTACTCAACACCTCTGAGCGTGAAATCCTCTGGAAGGATTTGCAGGATGCAGATGTTCTCCCCATCCCTCTGCCCTGGCCCGTGGGGGACTGATACCCAGCCTCTACCTTCTAAACAGGCCATTAATCTGACATGCAATCTGATTGAATGAAACGGGGTAAATCCCTGTTGGATAACAAAATGCTAGATTAGCAGTTAGGAAACCTTGTGATTAGAGAGATTAACTGCTAAAGACATCATTCTTTCAGATATAGAGCCCCCACTTTCATTTGGAGCTGGTAGTCCATGAAAAGCTACTGCACTAGCAATTAGGAAACTGTAAACATGCTGACCTGCGGAAGGGTGATTGCAGCTTAAGATAACTTTGGTAGCAGTATTTCCTGCTGTTTGCTTTTTAGGCAACGCATTTTTCTTTCTCTGGACGTTCAAGGCTTTACCTTCTCAAAAGACGCTGTTTTCTTTGAAGAAAAGGGGATTCAACGCTGGCTACCACAAGGAGCAAAAGTTCCCCGCTTTGGGTCTATCATTTCATTAGGTATAGGACAATAGCTTTTATGGAAAGATATGGCTGTAAAGATCAAAGGGTTCCCCACAATTTTCTGAGCTGCCTGCTGGAAATCTACCACTGGATGTTAAAGGTCACAGTAGCCTCCTCTAGTGGCACTTGCAAAAGCTAGAATTTAAAAAATAATTGTTGAAACACGATACATGCTTTAATAGACACTGTTAAATTAGTTGGCTAGTTTAATTCAGTTTTTGCTTTGACATGGCAAGCAGCAGCTTTAGAAAACATACTATGAATATTTTTGCAAACATTTCTGCATGGCTTTCCAAGTGCCAGGTGAGAGTTCAGCACTCTACTGCTCTAAGCACATGTGCATAAAACCTGAAAATGTGGTAAATACTAAATGAAAGGGAAATATTAATATTTTGTAGAAACCTGAACTGAAAGCTTCTGGGGATTTCTGTGTTTATACCAAGTTCCCTGTTTCTACAGAATAAAGATGATTAAAAAATAAAAACAGGGAGTACAGAACAGGAAAAAAAATTCATAGAGGATGTATCAGGGATACATTTAACAGGCAGCATTAAATGTGATTTCTCAGGCTTCTCCCTTTCCAGACACAATAGGTAAATAATTAGAATTAGGTTAAATCACACTCAAAGGTGTCATTTTGGGGTAAAAATCCACCACAACAACCTTGATTTAAGCAACTGCTTTTGAATATTCTGCTAGGAATTAACTGTATCTTTGGGTTTCTAAAATCTTTAAACAACACAGCTCATACTTGATTTAACAAACAGGGACTTTTTCTAGACAGCCTTCGGTGGCTCAATCCCATGGAAACCAACGCATCCTTTTCCCTATGCAGACAGAAAGAGTTAAGGGTTCACGCGGTGTGACTAAGGCACTCTGGACATCACTCAGAGTAGTTACTCCAGTCAGTATTTTCAGCAGCACGGTGCTGTGTGCATGAGTAAAAGCCTGAGGGGAGGAGATTCAGCTCCATCTGTGGATAATTCATTTAAAATTTTCCACTGTCGCTGCTTGGGAGCTAAGGAGCTCACTTCCAGCTTGCCAGAGCAAAGCTTTACAAGTCTTTATCATCTCCCTTGCCATCCTGCAACAAACAGGAACGGGTCTCCCCGTACACGGCTTTTCTCCCTCTAGTTGTGCTAGTTTGCTACACCCTTTCACGTCGTTAAAACATTATCCACAGTTCTCTCATCTGGTCCTGCCTCACTGGTTTTTGAGATCTGAATATTTCCTTAGTGTTGTCCTTACCAGGAAGAGATGGTAGGTCTCTCTAGGATGGAAATCTATATTTATTCTTAGGATACCCATAGAAATCACTTGAAAACATTTGCAGCAGGGTTGGTTTCTCACAATTTTCAGAAACCATGGAATACTTTTAATGCAGGAACATGGTTTTCAGCAGAAAATAAAGCACCAAAACCACAAAAAAAAAACCCAAACCAGACATGGCAGCTTTGCATGCCATTGCTTTGTAGAAAACCCAATGCTGGGGGAGAAAAAGATCTAGCCCTCTTACAATGTCTGCTTTACTGTATATTTTGCAACTGGCAGAGTCTGATGTCAGTTGTGGGCAGAACCCAAAGGAAATAAAATGGGTCAACTGATGAGTAATTGGGTTATATGAAGCAATTACTACTCTGAATGATGACTCACCAGGCTGGAGATCATCTGGAAGTTGGGACAGTGCAGACCCAGTAACCTTGTAAATGTTTCTTACCCTATCCCTCTGCAAAGCTCAGTAGCATCCCAACTTTCAGCACCTTACCCACCCCTGTAATTCTCCTTGCAGTTTTCAAGGTGAAGAGTCCTCCCTGCTGTAAGTGTTCTGGGGCTATTAATAACAAAATCCCCATTTCTGTCACACATGCCCAAGTGCACCCGTGGGTGGAGGTGCTACAGGCGCAGAACTGTCATGGCAGCCTCCCCTCATATGTTTGGCTGCCCAGGTGTTGTGTGCCTGCAGCTTGTGGCACTGCACTGCTCTAAAATATGGGAAACTGCCACAATCAGACCTGCCCTTGTCTCTTGCTGTTGAATTTTGCCACCCATCCAGTCCAGGTTGTGCCCTGAGGAAACACAAACCTGCATGGAGATACCTGTCCTGGTCTTGCAGAAAGGTGAAGCAGGGAGTGACACCTCCCCTCCAATTCACAGCAGTGTTTCCCCCACACCCACAGTCTCAGCCCTTCCCCAGAGCCCCTGGGAGCACTGCTGGCATAGCCACCACTCCGACCTTTCCCAAGGGTGACACCTCCTTCTTGATGGTCTGTTCAGTAGGACACCCAAGGGGGTGCAACATGCACCTCGAGCAATGCAAAGCCCTGTAAGACCCTGCTTTTTGGTGGTGGTGGTTGTGGAGGACACGTTGCACACTGAAGCAGGACACTTGTAGACTGGGGGAGTCGTTGTGGGCAAGGCCGGCCTTGTCCTCACTCCTAGGAAGGAAGGAGTTGGGGGATTGCCTGGGGAAGCAAAAGTGGATTGCAAACATACAGCTTTCCCCAAATGCCAAGAGCACAGCAATCTGTGGTAGGGAGGGAGGGAGCCTGGCAGTTGGCCACGCTTGCCTGGGGTGAACATGTTCCCCCCCTCCTCCCCGGGGGCTCAGGATGGAGGAACCAGAAAGGACACCAGTAGTCACTTGCTTTTCAGCTGCAGTTTGCATAAAGCCAGTGCACTGATTGCATTTCCCCAAAGTGGGTAAGATTTCTGGGTGCCATCCCCTTGGTAGGCCTCTGTCCAGAGCTGTGCTAAGGGAGGGGGAGCTCCAGGCTTCATGGGAGTCCAGCTCCTGGAAAACAGATCCAAGCTCTGCTTTGCTTTTGCAAGCCTTGGCTAAAGACATGTATTGCATCATGCAAGGAGGGTCTGTCTGAAGCAAAAACCCTAGCAGCTTCCAAACAGCAGCTTATCTGAAACCATGGGGGAGTCAAGAAACATTATGAGCTGCTGCACGCTTTTATGCGTTTCGGAGCGGATGAGCGCAGTGTTATCTGGTTCAGGTGTTTCTGTAATTGTGATTCATTAGGATAACCACAGCGTTGGGTGTCTAGCACCTGCGTGCTCCTGCTGGGCTAGCGTCAGTGCTCTCAGCTGTGATAGGTAACATATGGCTGTACTGGCTTGTTGCAGATTTTGTCCTCCTTTCATAGCCTCTTTTGGATGTATTTGTTGGCCTCTGCAGCATTGAAGGTGCTGTTGCAAGCAGCCTTTATATCACCCGGGGGCATGATCAGTGTGATGAGTTTTACCCATCCTCTCCAAGCAGGGTTGCCACCACGCTCCCGGCGGTGCACTGCTGACACAGGGACACGCGCAGCTGTGGGCTGTGCTGACAGAGCCTCTCTTACCCAGGGAACCATTTCTCCTTCACTGAGCGACAAGGGGAGGACTAAGGACATTTCGTTCTTATTGAGAATATCTGCGGGTTTCATATTATTCAGAGTCAGGCTGGAAATCTGGCCTTCTCCCCAGACCCCCGCTTGTGGGAGGCTGCTCCGTGCCACCAGCTCTGAGCCTGCACGTGGGTCTGGGCTATACATACACAGCATAAATGGGTTGCCTGAGTGTGGGTCTCAGCTCCTGGGCTGCGTGACTTTCATCAAAATCTACAAATGCAAGGGAGAGCTTCATGTCTTAACACTGATAGCTGTATAGTGTTTGTGCTAGCGATCACGGAGTTTGGATTTGGGGGAGGTGACGAGAGGCAAACACAAGTGTGGCTCGAGTCAGAATTCATCAGCAAGCAAAAACATATGCATCTTTATCAATCGATGGGGCTAAAATAAAATTGCAATCATTTGACAGCTGTAAGTGATGTATCTCTAAATAGTGGCAGTTCTGATCACTGAGAAATCCCGACTCTGCAGGCTTGACAGAGAGTAATTAAAGGACAAGCTCAGCAGTCAATAAATGCCCCACGGGATTACAGGTTCATAGCGGGCCCATGAGATGCAGTTCTCTGACAAAGGCCCCCAAAGATAGTAAGCTGATTCTCATTTGTTCTGCAGTAGCTTATCAATCATGCTCTTGGGCTGGGTCCTGAGCACACAGCTTAAACAGTTGCTTTTATATTTCCGATACTCCTTCTTTTCCACTGAGCCTATCTTCACACTTTCTCAAGAAAGTTAAGGGATGTTAAGTAATCCTTACTGAGGCCACAGACTGACGGTAGGTAGCTGTACGGGAAAGATCACCTGGCACTAAAACAAGGCCATTTCTGGAATGAAACACATTAAAGCCATTCACCAGCATCCGTCAATATTGTATTTCTCTTTTATAAACAATGAGGATGCATGCCTGCTGCTGCCAAGATAGACATCTAGTGAGGACATTGGCTTTCCTAATGGGTAATCTCTAATCAGGCTTCTCTGCTACCGCATGCTGCCACACAGGAAAAAAGGCAGGAAAATAATATTTGTTGGTATACAGTGAAAAGGTCACAGTAATCATATTTGCCACTACGTCGATATGTAAGATTGTCTTGAGGGAGGAGGGACAAGCACAGGGCAAAGTAGCTTTCTCAGTCATGGGGTGAATTTACAAGTAGCGCCTGAAGCTAAGGAAAATGCTTCTAGTGGCACAGCTTGGTTTGCAGGGGGGAAGGTGCTTTAGAAAAGGATTTGGTTTTTGCTTTAAACACATCTATATACAGAAAATATGAAGACCAGTATGGCTGTGAATATAGCAGACACAGTGGACTATATATGCATGGACATGTGGAGCTGGGACGTGTCCGAGCAGCATCCGAGCAGCCCAGCCAAGTGACCTAAACACATTTGGAGGAGGGTGGAAAAGGTCACAGCTCTGAAGTTCAGCACTTGGCTGAACCCTTAAATGCCAGTGGGATTTAAATGCATCCCTAAGCATTTTCCTCAGTTACAATTTTAGCCAGTTGAAATTTAAAATATTCTGTTGAATCAAGGTGGGAGACACAGTGGTCTTAAGCTCCCTGCACGTCTGTTGGTGCTGATCATAAATCTTTTATCACTTTGAACGTAATTATTTAAAAATATCTTAGCTGAAGGCTGCGAGTGGCAGAGCAATAGACTTGCGCACTGTGAAAAATAATAACTAGCTTTTGAATCATGATATTAGAATGGTGCTGGTGGTCTGAATGGCCTGTTTGTAACCTGATGATGACATAAATAAATGAAACTACCTTTGGAAGTACGAAAGCACCTTATTATAAGATCCTTGATGAGCTCTCAGGGCCAGGGGCTGGTTTTCTTAATTATTGCTTATCAGCCCAACGTGTCACTGCAGTATGCAGGAGACCAAACTTCCCAAAAGCAAGCAATGATGTTAGAGCTTCCTACTGTAGTCACCTAAAAAAAAAAAAACCCTTCTCCTTCCTCTCCCAGAGGATGACTGCTCTGAACCTGCTGAGAGAAACTCATGGAGGGTAGATAACAGTCCAGAAAAAATGCTGGAAAACAGCAAAAATAATTCCTATCTTCAAAAGAAGGAAAAGAAGAATCCAGGGAGCTTTGGGCCAGCCAGTTTAACTTCAGTTGTCCAGCAAACTGCTTGCATGAAATAACTATTTTCCAAGTAATTGCTAGGAAATGAGCAAGAGTTAACATGAATCTGTCAAAGACAGGTCTTGTTAATCTGATTAATTTCCTTCTTTAACAGCTTAATGGGCCCCATGGGTGAGGGAAGGGGTCCTCCATTTCGAATTTAATAAGCCTTTGATCTTGTCCTGTGTGACATTTTTATAAGCAAGTAGGGCAGTAGGCCAGATGACATATACTGTACAGTAGCCGAAAGTGCTATTAACTGTCCTATTAACTCTCAGAGCTTCATTGTCAAAATTGGAGAGGACCTACAGGGATCTGTCCACCAACTGGGTCTCCTTTATGGATGGTGTTTAGTGAGTATGTTTGCTAAATTTGCAGGTACTCCCAATCTGGTTCAGGCAACCAACACGGCTGGGTACAAACTGACCTTGACAAACTGGAAAAAAAGTCCAGTAAAGAAAACCCATCACAAAAACGTGCAATTCCATATAACCACAGCCCCTAAACTCAGGCTGGAATGATCATTGCCTGTATCACAGAGCAGTCACCCACCTTACCCTATTCAGGCAAGGAGATCTCCTCACAAGGTGCAGCAGTACGGCCTTCGAGACACAAGAAGACATTTTCTGCCCAACTCAAAATGGGTGGAAAACCAGATGTGGGTTTGGGCATTGTGTTTTGAGAAGGATATGGAGTAATTACAGAGAACCTTGGGGAATGCGGTGGTAATGGCCAGAAGTTTAGAAAACTTGACCCTCGTAGAAAGGTTAAATAAAATGGAAATGAAATGGAGATGTCTTCTAGTCTACAACAATGTCAAAATGTATGAAGCAGGGCTTTTGTAAGCATTCCTGTTCATTGCAGATTGACCTTGCCATGCAGCACAGGGAGCTGCAGGGAGCAGTGGTGTGAGGTGAAGGTTGAGGAGAGATTGCTCCTTTCAAAGGCTTTCACATTACTTTCTCCTTTTGCAGAGGAAATGGCCATGGATATAAGGGAAATGAAAACAATGGTAAGCACAAAGTTCCCTGGGGGAATATAAGAAGGACAAGAAAACTTAACACTTCGTTGAAGCACCCAGGTAATGAGCATTGCCACAAGCTGAAGCAAATACTGTTGATACAACTTGAGCTCACCTGGCTCCATGTGCTGTTCAAAAAAGCAATCTGTGGCTCCGGTCCTCTGGTTCCCTTTTTCCAGCCTTGCCTTAGGATTAGAGGTGGTCATAGTGGTGGGATTACCTTTGACAGACCAAGACTATATATATAACCCAGCATGTAGGAGGGCAGGGGTCCAGCTGCTGGGCACAAGTGTCACTCATCTCCTACACCCACCCTCATCCCATGAAGTGTGGATGTGCCTGCATTTCACCCATTTCCTTTTGTAGGCGTCCTCGGAGTTAACCAGCTGGCACCAATAAAAGCCCCAGGAACAACAGAATTAATCACAGAGACAAGATAGCAATAAATATAAATGTGCTTCACCTCACTGCAATATAAAGGAACAGTTTTTTGGGGGGAGAGATGGGGGGAGGTTGGTCTGCTGCTATAATGAATCACTGTTCTTCAGGCAGAGGTTTCTTTACAAAAAAGGCTTAATCTCTCCTTCAGTGTTAAAACATTTTGCTGGTGCCGGTGCCCCTAGCTGTTGCAAAAAAAGGTTTCAGTTCCAGAGTATTGGCTGTATTCCTGTCAGATGTTGTTATCTTTGTGGTCAAGATTTGTTATAAATTGAATATTCTTGGCTCTAATTTCTAAGGGATTTTCATTTTGAAGTCAAGAATTGTTTTATTGGTATCAGGAGCTGGAGGATACCGCAGTGTGACGACGTCAGTGTTGCCTTTCCCTGTTCATTGATAATTACTTTTGTGATTTTGGTTTTTCTTTTCAACATCTAACACCTGGAGCCATGACATTACCTAATAATCTTATTTTAAAAGAAATGAAAAAGAGAAAATAAGAAAAACCAAGTTTCTCACAGAAAAGAAGCTAAAGAACGTTCCCTACAATATCAGAGAAAATAAAAATAACTCATTGTTGGACACCTTTGTATTTAATACATTTTTGTAGTCATTACTTATGAGTTAATTGTGTGAAGTTTTACTTTGGTTGTCTGGGTCCTGGTTTCTAAACAACTGTGCCCAGTAGAACTGCAATCTTTTCTTCAAAAGGAAAACAAAGTTCCACTCCCAGATTATTGGAAAAAAGAACCCTGTCTCTTGTTTATTTATTTATTTAGAAAGCACATACAGCGATGCATGGGGAGGGGAAGAGAGATGCAAAAGAGGTGAGCATACAAATCCATCTCAAAAGAAATAGTGAGACACTTCCCAGACGATTAGTAGTACATCAGTCTATGTGAGCATTGAAACTGTTGTACCTCTAGATTAAAAAAAGAAACCACAGAGAATTTCTGAAGAACAAGGTCAATGTCTATATTTCAGAAATCCTACCACAATCAACCTGTAGGCAGCAATGTTTTTGTTTTGTTTTTTGTTCCTGATATTTCCTCTTGCTTACGCTATCGTTTCTTTCCTCAGTGTCCGCCTCTGGTGACAAGTAAGGATACTTGTGAATGAAGATTTCCCCTTCGTTCTTGACCTTTTCTTTAACTTCTTCTGATGCTTGAGCGAAATTCCAAGCTCCTCCATTATCGCGTTGAAAGAAAGACACTGGCGGAAGACGGAAATGTCATTAAACGCTTCTCATCGAAGGCAGAGTTTGACCATACCCTTTGCACAACTGCTGGCTTTTAGAAGCAAGGACCTGAGCTCTTACTGGCCGGCTCAGAAAGCTTCTCTGGTGGGTTCTGCCAGCTTTGAATAAGCCCCTGAGGTATAATAGGGGAATCTGCATAAGTCATATTTTTTGCCTAACTTGGTTTCCACTGAATTTAATTTAACTTTGGCTTAACTAAAGCTGATTATGAATGTTTCTGAAATTCTACACAGATGCATCTGTGATGTTTTGGTGGCTTCATGTCTTAAAACTTACCCTTTTCAGTAGGCAAATTTTCTCCTGACCTTAAAAGAAAACAGATCTTTTTTAAATCGCATGTACCTTAGCCACAAAAGAATGGGTATACTAGAGAAAATAAAGAACACAATTTTTGAAGATTTCTTTGTGGTTTAGTTATTTTCCCCTCATGAAATTAACAGCCATTTCTAAAACATAGCACAGTCCTCGATCCTCTTCTTTTTTTGGAAAGAATCTTTTTCAAATATTGTGTGTTGAAGAAGGGATAAAATTATCACACAAATAAGGTAGCTGAATAGTTTAGAAAGAAAGCAGAAATCTTTTTTCTTCCCACCATCACAACATTAATAAAGACATTTCGGGTAAGTGGAAACATCCTTTAAAATCTACAGCTGGAATAATTACATGTAACAACAACAAAAAAAAAACATAAAGAGGCTTTAAGTGGAAGTATCTAGGGATGCAAAAAGTTGTTCCATGCAAATATACATAAATAGATAATTTGTATATAAAATGAAGTGATGGTAGCGGTGTGAAGCAAAGCTTTAACCACCTTACCTTCCTCCTACCTACCCTTCCTACCTATCCTTCCTACCAAACCCTTCTAGAACTGCAGAACTGACCAGCTTTAAAAAAACTGGTTAAAACTTCAGTTCTTGTAAAATGACAGCAACAGCACACAGACATGGTTCTCTGTGTCAAATACAAATTCCCTTCTAGAGCGATACCAATGCAAGGTAAGCCACCTTCAGTTCTCAACCAGTAATAGTCCCATAGTGACCTCAGTCACACAGGGCTAAGAAATGTAAAAACAGGCACATTATTCGAAAAGGAGAAAACCTAAGCTTTCCTGGTAGCCAGCTATTCTAGAGGAATATTTCCACATGCAAAAGAGAGCGTGAGGGTAACCTGGATCAAGGTTAAATCATTTGTTTAAGGTAGCAAAAGAATCACAGAGAAGTGAATCCCACATACTGTGCTTTTTCCTCTCCAGTATAAACCCTTCCTATAGTGTGTATAACCCTGGTTCTGCAAACGAGCTCAAGACATCAGTGCATCAGGTTGTGTGTGTATTTTAAATGGGTGTGATCTTGCGTATATCATCATGTCAATTTGTGGGATGGGCTGCACACAGACTAAGATCCCATAGTATGTTAAATGTATAGTTTAATATGCTCTTTCTTCAAGACACTTAATTTTTGTTCGTCTAAAATTCTTGAGTATACATAAATTAAACGACTATTAATTCATGCCATGCCCAAAATGTAATAGATATAGGCCAGGGCAGTGTACTGCTTTTTTTTTTCAAATTACTGTCTGGTAATAGCCAGGAATTTGCTGTTGCAATTATCATTTACATAACCCCTTTGACAATATAATACAGGAATTTCAGCATTACTGGAGTTAAGAGTCAAAGGTGTCTGCTGCAGCCCCACGCCCTCTGGAAGCACCGGGTGAAGCAGGTATCATCCTAATACAGACACTATTTCTGTATTGCCTCTGGCTTTTTTAGAGAGTACCACCACCTATTTCCAAACTAATGAAACTGTGCTCTAAGTGGCTGAATTAGCATGGATAATTTATCTCTGCTATCTTAGTTTTAACTGAGTTTTCAAAATCTACATTACTAAGTGACTCCAGAAGTCCATGGCAAATAAGGAAAGGATCATATTAACCAATTGTGGGATTGATCATGGTTATTTTTATCTTCTTTCCCTGTTGTTCTTACTAACCTATATGTTGTGTGTGTATTTAATAATAGCCATCAGTCTCCGCAATGTGCATGCAGGGATGATTTCTGCAGATGAAATAGTACATTTTACTGACTTGTTAATAGGCTTGTATTTTAATTTTCCAAAGTGATTCATATTATTCAGACTATGCAATTATCATAATGCCTTTTGATTTCGTATCAACAAAATAGCCCCATGAAGATAATTTTACATCTGCAGATAGATATTTAAAACATATTGCTGACATTAAGTATGTGAGGTTTTTAATATCTGACTGTGTGATTTGTGAAGTGCCTACTGGTTCCACTTCGAACTCTGGTTTGAATTTTAAAAAAAATATTATCAGAAAGACTTCAAGCTATTCTTAAGAATGGCTTGGATGTTTAGGTCTTGTCTAAGATTTAAACTTTTGCCTAATTGTTCATCAATAGCAGTTACATCTGAAAGTGAATATAAAACCATTACTGTTCTTGCTGATGATCTTTTCTGTAAACGGATGATGTTTATCCACCCAACAGAGTATGAAGTAGGCCATTCAAAATCTGAAAGGGATCTGCCTTATTGAGACTCTCTCCCATCCCACCCTGGCAGTGTAAGGCCCCCATGGGTTGGTTGTCCACGAGAGAGGTTGAAACACACATGCTCAACACAGATGGGAATGGGCTCGGCCGTCCTACAGAGGCAGTGGGTTGGGAGAGGGACGGGAGGACAGTTGGCAGTAATAGCTTCCTGGGTCTTACACCTTGCAGCTCCTGCTCCTGGCTTTGTAAAAGCACAAAAGCAGTTTTATGTTTGCAGTTGTGTTATGCTTAGTTTTGAGGGTCTTAAAGCACCATTGGCATGAGTTTTGTCTACCTGAAGCAATGAATTAAATGTAGAAGTCTACATTTAATTCATTGCTTCAGGTATACAAAACTAGACCCTGGACTGATCCTTCAAAGATATTCCAATGGTTATGGACATAACTACGACTCTGATCAATTTTGTGCACATTCCTGTCTGAGATCCTACCACTTCTGAGAAAGCCAGCTGGAGGTGGCAAAGAGCACTACAAATGTAGGAGACACAGGGCTTTCTCTGCCCCTCTGCCTTCACACTGAACTTCAGATGGTCTAAAAGAGCAATCTGAGATGATACTTTGAACTTTCAGAGGTTTGGCTGAAAGGACAGTTACACGTGAACTTTCTTTTGAGCCCCAGGAAGCATAGCCCCACATCCTATTTATCTCCGAGCTTGTGTGTGCAATCAGGAAACTGAACAGATGCCTGAAAACTGGAATTGCCCTGAACTTTTCAAGCAGTAGAAAACTGTGGTACAGAGCAAGTACAAACTCAACCAGAATGCTGTAGGATTTACAGGAAAATCATGAGCAAGAAACACATTCAGTGGGGACTCCCGAGATGTCTTTCTGAACAGCACCATGTCTGCAGCATAATTAGAGTAGCCTTTAAAAAGGGGATGGGGACATTAAAATTCCATTTAAAAGGGTAATATACTGTTCTTTTAGTCTCATATTCGGACAGTCAGGCTGAAAGGGTTTCTTCAAAAAGCTATTTTTTAACACGCTGCTAAGTCCACTTTTGAGGTCTTGCCGAGAATGAGAGCAGAGTAGGCACAGAGCAATACATTTAACAACACAGTAATAAGTTTAACATTTTGCTTTTAGTCAGCCTGACTTTCTCATTCTAGCAGTGTCAAAATGCTGCAGGACATGGCACGTGAGGCTAAAAGGAAATGTCATCCTTTAAAAACAGACTAGATTTTACTCTCCTTGGGATGTGAGAATCTTTCTCTTTGCCCTTTGGTCATTTCAGCAGGCTATAAAGGTCATGAAGCTCCCAAATCCTTCCTTAAACTCCCATACAGAAGACTGTCTTAAGTTTTAGGGTAATTATAGATTCAGAATTTTTAAAATAACAGAAAATAAAGTAGAAACTGGACTGAAAAAAGAAAAAGAATCTGTAGTCAGGCTTTATCAATCTGCTTATGCTGCTGGGCGACTGCTAGGGAGAAGACTTTTCAATTGCATTTTATTAACACCTTGCAAAAACAAACAAACAACAAAAACCACAGTGCACTGTGCTGGAGAACTGAGAACTATGAAAATCAAAGGATGTGGGCCAGATTTTACTCTGGAAGAACACCTGACAAGCTCAGGCACAGAGAGGGAAGTGCAGAAGTCAGGATATTTCTTCTGCGGTGCCCTCATCACTGTGAAGGACCCATAGCTGGGATACTGACATATGTCTCCATGGCAAGAAAAGTGATTTGTTTGTGCTCAGTGCACCAAAGGAAAAATATCCAAAATAGTTTCTCCTAGTGAGAAAACTGCTGTTGCAGCACATTAAGAATCTGTTTGAGTATTCTGTCACTGATGGTTAATTGCATGAGGAGCTCACTAAATTAAGTCTTTTAAACTGTCAGAGTCTCTTGAACAGTGAGTGTCAAAACAGTATGACATTATTTTAGCTCTTCCTCAGATATCTAAACTGTTCCTCAGTTTCCTGTTGACAAGAAAAAAATCAGTAAAACTACTTGCTGGTCCAGCAAACCATCTAAACAGGAATGAGACTGCTCAGTGAAGGCATAGGTGACCACAGTCATATTCAGAGGTGGGGTTATGGCCTGAAAATGGAGGGGGTCAAGTTGATGTTCATAGAAGAGGGGGAATTTGCAGAGCTGTCACATTCACAAAAATTCTATTTTGCAAGAACCTCACTGAGATAGGGGATTTCTTTCTTTTCCTCCTTCTCCTTTGTTTCCAAAGAGCTAATGATGTGAAGCTTTTCAAGGATTTGATCCCAGAGAGATGGCACAAGCACAAGATACCATGGCAGTACTCTGAGGAAGTATCAATCTAGTTGGGGAAAACGTTTTTGCTGTGCTTGGTCTAGTTCCACGGTGCAGGTATGTTGTTAATCCACCTTCATCCTGGCTCTTTGAAACGGTGATCATGTTGCCTTCATTCCCCTCATTCTTCTCTTGTCTCATCCTTTCTCCCTCCTTCCCCCTGCCCCTTTGCCTAGTAAGATTGCAGGCTGTTCGATGAGGGCAGGAACCACTGCTAAATGAATGCTGCCACACTGACCCGGCCAAACCAACCTGGCAATGGCTTGGGACTAGCTCGTTCACGGACCCTTTGCTTTCGATGGTAGGTAACTTCTGTGTGTCAAAGCATATGGCGCTTTTCGCGAACGCTTTGAATATTTCAGGAGTTCTGAGTAAAATGCAGCAACGGCAACACAAAAATTGATATCAAATGACATAAGGGTATGCTTATAGCAATTTTTTTTCTCCCAAAATAGCTCTGGCTATGCTTCAGTGGTACTGCAGTGCCAGAACTGATGGAGTCTGTTGTGGCTCATCCATCACAAGCAGAGTTGTTGGCTCTGTGCTGATTGCACAGAAAGGTCCCCACGCTAACAAACACCTGAGAAAGGATCCGACTTGATTAGTGGGTCCTGGATGCAGTTGCAAGGCTGCAAGTTAGGAAGATGCAATGGTGACCATCTGTATTTGAGAACAGAGTACTTTTATGTGGCCAAATTTCAAAGTATAGTGGTCATAGAAGCTTAAGAATGCTGATCAGTGGAAAATCTTTGAATACTTTAACACTTCTTCTTGAAGCTTGTTATGTCTATGCAGGAGTCCTCCCAGGTGCCATGCACTTCATGGGAGATGCTATGGGCTGTGCCTTCCTCAAGCCTCGCTGTTAACCTGAAGGCACCTGCCTTTTCCTGGAGCCATGGCAAACCTTGCAAAAACTGCCTTTGCAAGACTAGATTTGTTAGCACCTGGGTGGCAAGCCGGCTCTTCACTGCCTCAGCTTCTGGCATAGCTGCTAAGGGGCAGCTAAGGCTTTTTAATAACTCTTTTTGTAGCCAGGTATGAAGCTCCGTTAGGGAAAGGAGGAGTTGCTTTGTAATTCCCACAGGCAAGCCGGAAGTCTGTGAGGTTGCCTGTGGGGACAGCTAGACATGGGGAAGTGATGACTGTTACTAACAATGTGACTGTTTCCTTGACAGATATAAAAATGTTTACCCAAGAAGTGACAGAAACTTTCTGGATTCTGTGTTCATCTGAGCAGCGATTAGAAAACTGGTCAAAGCTGGAACCTGGAGGATTTCTTGTGTAGAGCAATGATGGAGATAAACACATTAGGAATTTTCCTTCTCCTCGGAGAGTTGAGAGAAGCTGAATTTAATTAGTTTTAAGTCTCTTCTACTGGGAGACTGCAAACAAACGTGCTTTCTTAAATCAAGGATACAGAAGATCTAATTCAGGTCTTTGTTCGTAAAAAGGCTTATTTTGTGAAGAACCAAAGCTTTCAAGGCCCTATTCAAACAAGTTAAAAGTGCCATTTTGAGCAAGACAATTTCTTGCAGCGTCTGGAGCAGAGCATAAACACTGACGTACGTAGACGAGCACTGGCAGAGAAGAATTGGTATAGCTTAGCTTCGTCACAGTACGTCTTCGTCACAAAAAAATACTTAAGCCTACTGCCAGCAGAAATAATGCTGACCAAAATTGTAACACGAATAGAAGGAAAACACAGACCACTGTATGCTCTGGCTTTTCTCAGGAGCCAGGTATGAGAGAAACAATTGTAGAGGAGAGCAGAGCTTCGCCACAGCACTTTGGCGATTGACTGTGAAGGCATCCGCTCAAACAAGTTTTCTAATTGCAGTAGAGTCCAGAAATGGCCCCTCAATAAAACAGATCATTAACTCGTTTGATGAGGAGGAACTGCAGCGGGCAAGAAAACATAAAGTAGGTGTGAGGGGTGGGAAATGAATTGGTGAAACTGGTGGTAATCTGGGTTATAATGAAATACAGATAAAAGGTAATCAGGTTTTGAAAACATGGTTGTTTGCCACGGTTCATGACATCCTACGAGCTGGCATTTCTGTACATTTTGTGTACCTCAAATTGTTGTCATATGTTTTCGGTGGCAACAACAGATCCAGTCCATTGTCTCGTGCCCTGTCAGTCCCCAGACTAGCTGAGGACTAGAGGAAATCAAACTGTTGTCCTTCCAGGGTATAAAAAACATCCAGTACCAACATCCTACACAAAAGTTTCCTTGTGCCTTTCAATATGCAAAGCAATGCCAAGGCTTTACTGTTTGATATAAATCGATATCATGATTTTGCCATAAAGGAGTTTTCTACCTTACAAAGCCTTACAACAGCAAACATCACAAATCGCTCAAGCCTAGTCAACAGAGTTATTCCGTGAAAGGTATATACTGGGGGTGCCTGAGGGTGCTTTTGTTGAGTATGTTCTTAAATGTTAATGGTTACATGGCGTAAAATTTAACTGATAGATATGATTTTGTGCTATGATAGTTACTTGGAGGCTTTGCCTAATGAATTTTAAATGGATGAATTAAAATTCATTAAATATTGACACTGGGAATAAGATATGCCAGCTAAAAATCTCTGGCTGCTTATAATAGGGGTTCAGAAAGTTAATGGAGCCCTGCAGGTTATTTTCTGAGGTTTATAAAGAACTGCCTGCCCCACTTGCTGAATGCTTTGGCAGAGACCAAACAAAATATTTCTCCATGCTTTTGGTAATGAGACTGCCATTAGTTTACTCAGGTTTGGTAGGAGATGAAAAGGAGTTAAATAATTTTTCTTACCTGAAAAAGGTGAATTACCCCATGAAATGACAAGACGACAATTGTACACAGAGACTGTGATAATTCTTAAAATCTACTACAGTCTGTTGCACTCACTCTATGTTGTAGGTGTAATTATTTTCTGTGATATGCATTTAAACTGCCCAAATTTCCAGGACTTTGACAATTTGTGTTAGATAAGCTTATCTCCTGCTGTTTGACAATTTGTGTTAGATAAGCTTATCGCCTGCTGAAGCAAGAGGCACTTTGAAGTTGTTAACTACATGTTGGTGAGTACAACCTTTGCCATTATGTGTACTGTTTAAGTTTAATGCTTTCCATGGGACACACCTTTTTTCTTTCCTGACTACACAGTGTGAATTGAGGGCTGTGTTCGAATCCCTCGCTCCTCTCGGATTAACTTGCCACAGTCTAACTCCGTAGATAAGGTGGTGCCAGAAGTGGAGTTGGACGGATGGGTTTGCTTACATTGTAGTCCGTAAAAGAAACAAAAGGCCTTGCATGCAAGAAAAGAAAAATGGAGAAAATAAATAAATGAAAGAAGTAAAATTAAAAACAAACATGAGAATGAGATTCAAAAGCTATTTAAATCAAAAGAGATTCTATTTATGGAAACAGAAAAGTCATAGATTGTATTCGACTCATGCTTTGGATTAGCTTAGTGATAATATACACTGTATAGCATTTTCTGTCTAAGCTTCTGATTTCACCAGAACAAAACCAAAACCAACAGAAAAATCAGAACGTAACACTGGAATCACTGATATTCTACTCTGTAAAATTACTCCTGGAAAAGAAGTATGATGTTGCCACATTAACCTACCTAAAGATTTTAATTATTAGGATACTGCCTATAATAAGCAACACATTGCTGTGAACCAATAGTACAGTTTCAGATATGGTATATGTATATATGTACCCCTGAATACTATGTTATTCACCCAACATATTGCTAAGCAAATTAACACTCCTTCACAATGTATAGCTTTAGGTCTACTTTAAGTATGACTTCAGGAATGCATAGCATTTCCCAGACTCCTGAAGAATTTCCAGGTTATTCTGCACCATGTTAGCATGTATATTAAACTTTTTAATTAGCTGCAACTGTTTTCCAGGACATATTTGAATGAAAGATCTCCAGAGACATGAATGAAACAAAAATTCTTTATGCATTTTTTGTTAAAATTTTTCTATAGGGTTAAAGTGCTAATGCAAAAGCTGCAATATGTGCAAAATACATTCATCCTTTATCTCTGACTTATTCCAAAACAGGGACCCTTTGATTAATATGGACTGCAAAATTGCTCCACATGAACTGCATCTGTTCACGGACTGTGCCATTGCTTTTAATGAGATCTTGCTCAGACACTCGTTGAGATGTCTGCACGGTCAGGAGCTGCCCTCACCTGCAGGATACTGTGAGGACCAAGTCCACTAACATTGGCATTAGGTGTCATGGATGCAAAACAGCACTAATTGCCATTCGGAAAATGAAGATGCGTGGTAGGATTCAGCTCTCTTCCTTCCGGCTGTCTGAACAGCAGGCACATAGCCTTAGCTTACAGTGATCCCTTCCTGGCAGCAAGGAGATACAGATGATTTATCCTATCCAAAATCAGCTGTTGTCCTCTTGAGGCCCTCAGCCCTGGCTGCTTGTTTTCACTCAGGTGTCAATCGCTCTCACCACCCAGCACCACTGCTGTATGCAGTGTAAACTGCACCTCTGAGACTGAGTTCAAAATGTTCTCCTTCTCCTCCCACTCACCCCTGCTGCCTTCATTAATTTTCTTTTTCTCAACAGTCATTTCTGGCATTTGTGTCATCAGCCTTGCAGGATTACACCTTGGATGAAGACGATGAATTGCCCATGGAAAAGCTCCTGCTTTTCCCATCTAAAAGGGCAAACTGAGCTTAAACAACTCACTTCAAAATAGATACCTCAAGTCTAGAAACCTGAAGTTAGGTGATATGAACCCACCTCTTGGTGACTGCTTCAGGGGTCACCCATCATGCAGTGTAATGTGACCCTCGTCCCTACGATAAGTCCTGTTGAAGTGGAAAGGATCAGGGCAGCTATAGCTGTTGAGCCAAAGAGGACTACATCAGGGTCTGGGAGATGGCCAGAACCAAAGCGGCACCAGGGAAGGCAGTCAGAGTAAGAGGGTTAGCAGACCACTTTGAGAACAGACCCTGAGTTGCTGCTCATGCCTTCTTTCTTTCACAGAGGCTGGTAGTCCGGTAAACGGATGTTTAGACTTTATTTTAGCGACTGGTTCTATCTCACGAACTGCTGTAATACTCAAGGCATGATTTATACACAGCATTTCCTTTGTTTTCCCTCTGCCCTTTTAAATTGCTCATTATGCTTCAGTGGAGCTATAACCAGAATTTCTTTGGCTCCATAATCTTACTTTACTGTGGCATCCATCACCTTTCAGTAGGTTTCTCTGCTTTGAAGTGAAAAAAATGCTTTCTAGAGCAAGAGAAAAATTACACTTGGGGATTTGGAAGTACATTCTTGTTGTTACTCAAAGGCTTGATGCTAATGCCATATATATTAAAAAAAACCCAAACAAAACAGTTGTGTTTTATTCCTCTCCAACATAAATTATACTTGAAGTCTTAAAGATCAAGCAGAAACTGTTTGAGAAATTAATTGCTCTTGTTCTGCACTGCCACACTAAACAGCACTAATTGGACTGTGGGTGAGGTACTTTCCTGTTCTTTTTAATAAATTATTTGTCTTTAGTGCCAGAAACACATGGTGAGAGTTCAGCACTACAAAATCTGCACTCCAGCAAAGAGACTTATAATGCAGTCTCCTCCACATCCACAAACCTCAGCCTCCCAGCAACATAAGCAAGCTGGAAACGGGTGACTCACCTGCTCAATATCGCTGTTTTTCCTTGATTTATATATAAATTCACCAATGGCTACAAACACTGAAAGAACAAGCCCTGCAGCGAGCACTATGAAGATGCCCCCAATATTCTCCACCCCAAGAGCGCTGGCTTCTTTGCTGTCCTCCTCGGGGCAGCCGTTGCCTCGCCACCACTTTTCCTTCATCATGTGCAGCTTTCCCTCCTCCTGCAGCTGGAGGATGGCGATGGTGATCTTGTCTCTGTAAGGAGACCCTGCAAGGTGAGAGTAAGACCTGTCAGTGTTGGTTGCAGCAAAGCGAAGGCAGGGAGGGAGCAAGCCGCTGCTATCAGAAGCAAAAGTGCTCCCTTATCACAAGATTGATTATTCCAGTTAGAAAGTCTCGGTTTCTCTTCGGCTGGAAGGGGAAGAGGACTGACTGAGTGTTGGTGTCTGCCCTGGGGACTGGAAACCAGAAGGCTCCTTCAGTGTGGTTATTTGTTTGAGAATTCATTATAGTTTCTAGGGTCTCCTACTGAGGTTTATTTAAGCCTTGGCAGTGGGTTTCCTTGCTAAGTAATTCCTCCATATCATGTTTGAATATTGCTTTGAGCATCCTTGGAGACTTTCTGCTTTGCATCTCTTCTATTTACTTCAACATCTGCTTATTTTTCCTACTGCATGTGAAATGAGTTGCTGCATAAGAAAAGCCCACAGTCAGTCAGATACATTCTCTTCTCATTTATAGCTGCATAAGCCCACAACTCCACTTCAGCTACCTCACAACTTATAAGAACACAAGGCGGCCGAGTCTTTTTTTCCATGACTTGCAACAATATTGGCATTGCAAACTGAAAATAGCAAGTATTTCATGCTTTTTATTTGCAGGCCAGCAGCTTGCTAAATGATGTGCCTACAGGCTCAGCAGAATTAATGGGCCTGTACAGTGTCTGGCAAATAGTGGGGTCACGTTGGGCAGTACAATCTGTTTAGGTTTGCCTCTCACGTGCTCTGCTCTGGCTCTTCATCTTCCAAAAAATCTCTGCCGCCTGCAAGTCCCTTCAGCCATCCGGTGCTCTTGCAGCAGCACAAGTCTGTAGCCCTAAAGGGGGACAAGGGAGAGGATTCGCCATTGCCCCGCTTCTGAAGCAGCACCTAGTTAAAGGAAATTGCTAGCAAATATCTTTTCCCACATTGACATAAGCTGAAGTTCTCAACAATAACAGCAGCAATCCTGCTATTGATTATAATAGACAAGTGGGAGTTGGGTTTGGCATTGCGAGAGTGACTTTTCTTTACGGGGCAAGGATTTTATGAGAGCAAGCAGGAGAGGCTTACAAGAAAAGCTGTTTGGCTCTGAAAGCATAGATGTGCCCCCAAATCCTGCCATGTTGTACTTCCTACAGTTGGAAGAGTTTAGTATCTGGGCTGAAATAGTGTGTCGTAGAATCATAGAATTGTCTAGGTTGGAAGGGACCTTTAAGGTCATCAAGTCCAGCCAGTCTTTTGTCCATGTAGCTAACTACCCTCCATCCTTTCCTCTCCCTTAGCACATTAATAAGACTATTTTCTTAAGCTGTAATTTCACCAAAAGTCACATCTTGCTGCAAATTAAAGCAGTTGCAATTCTAAATCAAATCAAGGTAAACAAATTTTTAAGGCAGAACGTGTGCCAGAATCTCAGTGATAGCATGGTACATATAAACATGGACACTTAAGAAAAATCTTATTAGGCACCACTTTTATGTCTTTGTGCATCTAAATAGCCTTGGAATTTTAGCCTTACAGCTTCAGTTTACTTTCTTATATTGCTGTGCAGGACATTATTAAAAATAATTGTACCATGAATACAAGTCCCACTCTCCGCTTTCCATTTCCTTCAGCCTGCAGCATTGTCTGAGGAGAACCAGTGTGAAAAACATTGCAGTTCTTCATTTGTTGCGCCAACACGCAGCTATTTTTCAGTGCGTCTTACTGCCAGCACTAGGACATGCTGTGACCACAGATGCCAAGAGACATGTGTCAGATTATACAAAGTCCATCTGGGAAGCCAGCAATCAGCAGCCACTGCTTGAAGTAGCCAGCTTTGAAAGGAAAATACGCCTGCTGTAAGAATAGATGATTTCTATGCATGTTATTAAAGAACCAAAAATAAGCACGACAGAAAACAAAACAGAAATACCTTCTGAACTGTCTACACAGAGAAGTGAATTATTACCACTGAAAACAGCAGCGCCTCTCAGAAGAAAGAGCAGAATTGTTTCTACCTTAGGAGAAGTTTGTTGCCCTGCTAGCTGGAGTCTCTTAGATTATAGGACTCATCTATTTTCCCTTGTCTGAAAGGACATAGCCGTTAGGTAAAGTGAAGCAGCCTAAGTCACAACGCAGGATTTGTGGGGACGTTCATTCTTTCTTGCCGTGTTTAGGTTGCCAGCAGGATTATCACAATTCGTCTTGAGGGTAACAGGTACATCTATATTTCTACACGTGCTTTTAAAGTTTGTCAAGTGGACCTGAAGTGTTGGATTGGTGATGTTTTATTGGTGAGCACTAAAACCGCACACAAATCCATCTCTACACCTCTTTGAATATTCAGCACATCATTTATGGACTCTGAGCTATTAACAACCTACCTTTAAGGCCAAGAAATGCATCTATCTACTTTCTTAGTGGTCTCCCAAGTAACTGGTAATAGCTTTACTGTTAGAATTACTAGCATCAGCACTGGCAGTGATACTGGAATTAATACCTGTCCTGACATCTATAATAATGCTGTTTTCTTCAGCCGGATTCATCCCGGGGTTACATTTTGCATTGGTTTTGCTTAGAAGTGAGGTATTTCCAGAGTGCATTAAGTTCACCACCAACCATTGCTGCAGATTTTTTGTTAGTAATGGTCTTTACACAGAATCTGATGAAAGCCCTCCTCTCTGTGACACATCGGCTCCTTAATAAACATAGAGATGTTTCTTGGTACACCTAAATTCCCTTTATCCTCACTCAGCACAAAGAAGCAGGAAGACAGCCTGTATGTGCAGTTTTTTACTTGCAGAAGATGCACTGATAAAAGAGTGCATTTCCTGGATTCACAGAACTTTCAAAAATTCTCCTTCCTGTTTCTTTGGGAGCCAAATAGTGATGATATTCAGCTCATTCACTGGAAATTTTGGAGTGTGAGGCATACTGTTGCTGCTGCAAACCCTAGCCATGTGGTTGTGCATTCTTCTGAAGGAACAAATGCAGACCAGTTAAGACTTGCTGAAACTTTGGTGTTAAGACACAGACAGGTCATCTTTTTTTTCCATACATTTTCTGCAATCAATAGTCTTGAATGCTATGAGAAAAATAACAGAGCCTTTGGGGTCCATCTGAATAGTGAAAGGATCTCCACAACTTATCTCGTTTATGAAATCGATCATTTCAGAATTTAAGATGCCTGATGGCACTGAATTATTCCACAGTGCTTGGAGATATCTATTCCCCTGAATTTTGCTGATTTTCCTTAAGAAAAAAATTAAGGCACATTTATCATACAAGAAACATCTTATAAATATATTTCACAGCTGTATTTCCAATGGACGCACTCTCTCTGAGGATTACCATCTGTTCCAATTATTCCTGCATTGTTCTTGGTTTAAAGTGTGGCAGCTTTATAACTGCAATGAAACTCTTGCCATACATTTGTCTTTATTAGGGATTTTAGCTTTTGTGTCATGTTCCTCAGGGTGAGAAGGCTGTTCTCACATAGCCAGGGGAAAAATATACTTAAAATGTTATCTATATGACAATCTGTCTGAGATACTCAGTAGCATAAAGAATCACAGTTCAAAGTGCAGCAGTGTTTCTCCTTATTTATATCTGGTCTACCAAGCAACCGGTGGACCAAATAATTCACCTGTTATATCTGTGTAAACTGATATTGCCTTGAATAATTCCCCAGAGGACAATAAAATTGCATAGCTATTAACTGAGCATGGCATGGCAAATGTGAGCAATATGGAGACATATATTATACAGGGAAAAGATCTGGTTGCCCAGTGCCGATTATTCACAAGAACACAGCACAAAAAAAAAATGAAACTATTTATAATTTTCTTCAATTAGAAAATCTTGAAAAGGACACCAGATGTGCTAGAAAAGGTCTACTGGAAAGAGTTCACAGAGATTGGGAGCCTTAAGACTCTGGTTAGCTCAAAACACTGAAATCCCTGATGCAGATGCAGAATTTTGCGATTGCTTCTCATTGGTCTTATGTGTTGCTCTGAGGTCATGAAATAGATCAGAAACTCATCTCCTTTCATGCAGCTTTCTTTGGGATGCATACATTGGATATAACACTTGTCCTAACCGCTTTCACTTTCTCAGAGACACTACTGGTTTCTCAAACTAAACTGAGTTTCAGTAGAGCGACTTGGACCTCAAGCAGCCCGGAGGATACCCAGTTTGCTACAAATGGGATGCTCCAGAAGGCAAGCAGGTCACTCGACCTCGTTCTGCAGATGCAGCCTGCACTGCTATATTCCCTCCTGCTTGCAGAGACTGCTTGCGGATGAGCAGGGCAAGAGCAGATGTTTTGCCTAAAAGGAGGCTCCCAGCATCTGTTTTGATGAGAAAAGTTTGCAAAAGACTAGGACATGATTCAAATGGCCATCTAAACTTCTGAAGGGGACATTGCCGGGTGGGCTCCACAACACCTGTGCTGGAAAGCAGCTTACCAATAGGGGTTCCCACGCCGTAGCCTTTCGAGTCAATGAGCCCCCCGATCTGGGTGAGATTGCAGTTTCTCTGAGTCACGTACTCTATGCTGGTCGACTCCATTAGCAGAGCATAGTCTGTTGTGAGCACGCGCTGGATTCCCTCATCATTGTTCTTCACCAGTGCTGTCTGCTGCCTGCTGCTCATGAACGCCCACATCTTCTCATATGTTGATATTTTGGATTTCTAAGGAGGGAAAATGAGGGCACAGAATCATACCAGCACACAAATTACACTTGTAAAATATTCCTCAGCCTTCTGTGGTGACCGATGCCAATAGCACATCTTGAACGAAAGAGAATTGGTAGCAGGGTTTTCCTTCCCGCAGCCTTTCTCTCTTACTGTGCTTTACGCTGAGGAATCTCTTTTTTCACTTCCTTTGCTGTGCCAGGAACTTCATTACTGGCATGACTCTGAAGTGCTTTGAAGTTTTTTGGGGGTTAATGCTGTTACATGGATTACAGCACATAACCCAGATAAAGGAGTGCAGCTGGAAACAGTTGCACTCAGAAGCGGGGCTTCTGCCCATCAGGGCAAACACACTGCTCCAAAACCCTGATGATGCATAAGGTACCAGCTCTTTTGTATTTGTATCACTTGCCTAGAAGTCACGTGCTTCAAGGATAAAGCTTGAGAAACAAGCCCAAACCAGCTTCTAAGCAAACTTCCGCTTTCTGCTTTCCATTGCAGTCAGACTTAAGGACTTCATCCTTCTCCCACTAAAGTTAAGGGGTCGTTTGCCGGCAGGAGTGTGTACATGTCCCATGTCAATGCCCAGCTGCACAGGGAAGAGGGACACCAGAAGCCCCAGCCACCTCTGTACAGTGTTGAACATCCCTTCCTGCCCACTCCTTCCCCTGTGCTGTGGGACCCCCTGAGGGACCCAGGCACCCTGCAGGGAAAGGCAGTGCTGATGTCCCCTTGTTCCCATTTGGGCACACAATGTCACTTTTGCATTAAATATCAATGTAGACCTACAGACAGCTGGACCATTAGAAACTGTCAACAGAAACTATTTTACCTCAAGATGGCAAAGCCAACCTCTGCCAAACTACTCTGTGCCACAGCCTAGCACAAGCCAGGCACACACAAACCAACATTTTAATGTAAATATGAGTTGGAGGTCCTCCACACACTTATGTTTCCTCAGTTCTGGGCAGTACATCCTCACTTCCTTCACAGGCCCTGTCTTCAGCTTTTAGCCATCATAGCTGATTCTAGGCTCAGTGTGTGGAGACCATATGTGCTTATTAAACACCAGTGTCGGGGGGATTCCTGTGAGCGGCTGATTATCTGGTTCTTTGAGCTTTAAATGTTTATACGCTTCACCTGCAAATTCAACACCTGTGGATGTCACCTAAATTCCTCCTAAGTTTGGTGAGCCACAGGATACCACTAAACTTTGAAGATGGTTAAGTGGCTTTTTACTAGTAGAAACAATTTTAACTGCTGAGTTGGGAATATTTTTTGAAGTTGATGATGTTTATGCAGTAGATTGAGTCAGATATTGAATCCACTGGAAGGATGTATTCCTTATTCAGGCGAGTTTGAAAGAAAAATCTTTGCTTCTTGATTTGCCAACTCCCCCTTTTTTTTTTTCAGGATAGATCATATGCCAAATTCTGGCCTTTGAATTCTCATTGATTTCAGTGGAAACATGTCTACATATCAGAAGGTAAGAGCTGGCAAGAGTTGCAACATGAGATTAAGATCTATTATCACAGAAGGGCAAGAAAGCAATGGAAGATTTATAGATGTGTTGAAAACAGAGCAGGACAGCAGACTGGAGAAATATGTGTGTGTCACTATTTGTGGATGTGAAACATCTTGCCTTCAGTTGGACTTTTCCCAAATTGGGACATGCACACAGATGGTGAATCCTGCCTGAGATCCTGCTGGCTCGCCTGCCTAGAACTCCAACCCCTCGCTGGAGCACTCCTTAACTGTCCAGGCCCTGTTTTCTGTATATTTTCATCTGGTGTGGCTAGATCTGGGATCTGGGTAAGGGGAGGAGGCTGACTCTGAGATTCCTTCAAAGTCAGAACTCCTTTTTTTCCTCCAAATAATTTAAATTCCTTTTGTTCTCATTCCCCTCATGACCTGGTTAGAAGGCATAGTCACTGCAAAAAAGTTACTTGAAAATATTGCCTCTTCAGCACTAGTTTTTCCTGGGTACAATATTACAACAGGGATACTAGTGTAAGGCATTGTGGAAAACCACAGCTGTTAGTATATGCATTATAAACAAGACTAAATAAAAAGTGATGTAAGTTTGAATAAATGCAAATAGAGTTTTCAGAAAAGCAGTGGAAGTGCCTTGCTTTTCTCGTATGGTTCCCATCCTGCATCCCATCCAGCAGGTACATTGTGTAATACCATCTTTCAGTGGGTTCCTGCTGCTACTTTAAGCACAAAGTCCTAAACCAAAGCTCTTCAGAGTTTGCTTCCTGCCAGGGTCTTTTTCTGCACTTGATATTTTCAGAATTCCTTTTGCTATGTGTGTCTCTTATAGTCCTGAAAATCAGACTCATCTGGTCTTTGCATCTCATGTCCTACATGACAGGCACTCTCTTGTTCCTCTCTCCTCCATAGTGAGGAACACCTGGAGTGCCTCAAAATACCTGGTTTTGCTTTAAGAAAATGTTGGTCTGAAGGAGTCTGCTGTTTCTCTTGGCATTTCTTGGTTTAAGTAGTGGGCGTAGCCCTTAGATGAGTCAAATCGTGCAACACAGGAAACACTTGAAATAATGACCCTTCCTTAATGCAACCCAACCCTGCGCTACACTGCTGCAGGACATTTTAACTGCTGTTGCACCTGGTTGTGCTGATTCCTCCTTTCCCTTTCCCTGTCCCCATCACGTCAGCACTCCCAGGTGGCAGGACTGTCTCTCCAGCACAGGGTGCCCATCGTGAAAAGCACCTTCTACCCCAGCTCAGCTCCTCCAGCCCTCGAATCGCAGGGGTATGGCTGTTGGGGGGTACCGCTGGGCTTTGGGCTGCTGCCAGAATCCGTCAAGGCACAGGGCAGCTCGGGGGAAACCGTCCAGGCCAGGTCAGGACTTCACAGCTCCCAAGAAAGGCAGAGTTACTTCAGGTGTCTTCTCTAGAATTGTTGTGGCAAAGGTGCCATTTCTTAAACTATTCGGTAACGCACGTGCAGTGCAAGAATGGGAGTAGCTGCTGCCAGAAACCTTTACTCCTGCCTTCTCCTGATTCCCAGGTCTCTCACTGGGGGGAGTGTGTGGGGAGGTGTGCGTGTGTGCTTACTTAGCTCAAGAAATATATGCAGTATTTTACAGCCCAAGGGAAGCAAAGTCATGCCCTCACAGAGCACACAGTCTTCCTCTTGCATACATAAGTATCTGCCGTATTTATCGTACAGAGACCTTCTCTGTGATTTTTTTTTTTTTTTGTAAGTTTTGGACAGCGTAAAGAAATCCTAATCTTGCAAGGAATCTTGAAGGGCTTCTGTAATGAAAAGAATAATACCTAACACTGTGTGTGTGTCTCACTGGTTTACAAGTGTGATAAACTGTAGTTTTCATGCATCTTTCACTATGTCACCTCCACTCTGCCAGAGAATCCGTCTCCGTTCTGTACAAATACTAGTGTTCTTTCACTTGTGTTTGTGTACATGTATGTGTCAGACACAAGTAAGCCAGCATTTATAGCATGTAAATATTTAGTCACTTTGTCTGAAACTTTTTTTTAAAGGCTTACATTCTTTTAACCCTACGAATTTTAACTTCAGGGATAAATAGTGCAAAAAATCAGTGTAAAGCTGGAAACAGCTCTAGAAATTTGTTCTGAAATTCTCATGCTAAAATTAAGAAGATATTTCCTCTGAAAAACCATAGAAGCAACATGTTTTGAAGATTTCTCTCTGACACTGAATATGACTTCAGAGTAGCAATGACAGTGACTGGGCAGTGAAGAGCTCTTAGAACAAGGGAGTTTCCCAAAGTCTTTCAGAAGGCGGCACAGGCTGTTTATATTCCTGACGAGAGTCCAGTACTTGCCTTACGCAGTTTCCAGGATTATCTCCAGCTGGGTTTCCCAGCACTTCTTAATGGAAATGTCAGCTCATCATTTCAAGAACTGACTATAATGAGACTCTGAGAAATGCTGTAGTTTGTGCATTTCTTTCAGCGTGGAAGCATTTCTATTCAGCCATGGGAGAGCCATTACAAGGGCAGTTCGCCCTTGACAGCTCCATCAGGGACAGCTTACCATGAGATCTATTACATGATTGAAACAGCCTTGATGAGCATTATTCGTTTTGAGGAATGACCCAAATACTTTAGCCACGATCCTTTTTGTCTGTGTGTGCAGAAGCACTTTGCCCCATGTGGAAGCAGGAGGGTTTGTGGTTGAAGCTCAGGCTGGAGCAGCAGGGGCTGGGGCTCTCAGCATCGGGGGGCTGAAGCTGCTCACTCCTGCACATACATGTGGCACGATTATTATTTTGCCCCGCATGCTGCTTCCCCACGGTGCCTTGTCCTCCTCAAAGGCATATTTGTCTATCTATAAACACCATTCCTAGATGCTACAGTGAAAAGCAAGATACCAGTTCATTCAGTGCTTAACTTCCCTGCTGAGACTACCAATGAAGCTGCTAATTAATTCTAATTGTCACAGGATTTTCGTGCGTATAGGCTATATTTATAGCTTGTTGGCTTTTACGTTGACATTTTATGAGATTAACCCATTTTGTATGTAATTAATACTAATGGTGAAAAAAAAAAAAAGAAAGAATGCGGTTATCTACAGAGCAATTAGCCACAGAAAATGATCATTTACTTACAGATCTGTTCATGTGTGTATGTGGCCCGTACATTAATAGTCTGTGTAATATTGACCATGAACCATTTTAAAAAAGGGACGAAAAACCTCACACTTTGACTGCCTGCAGTATTTTTCCGGTGCAAACATGACCTTCACAAGTAATCTTAGCCAAGTCGTTGTAAGAAGCCGAGATCTCCTCTGAGAAACAACCTGGAGCAGAATGTCCCCTCATCCATGTCCTGGTTCCCTTCAGTTTCTCCCATCAAAGGCATGAGTTTGCCCCTCACAGCAGTACAGCATCAGATTGTTTCTCCATATGTCTTGGGGGAAAATCTCTGGTCTTTTACATTAATATTGCTGAAGAATCCTCTATGGATACCTATTACACTAATCCTTCTTAGTGTTGTGATTCTACCTCACCATTTATCACTGAAGGGCCATGAGTCAGTCCGACTGTACAGAGCTGGCTGATGCCATCTTACCTTGAAGAAGGTCATTGTGGATCCATCTCTAACAGCCCCGTACTCTATCTTGGTTTGCTTTGCCAAATCATCTGCTGAATCGATGGGGGATTCCATCCTCTCCACGGTCAGGAAGGCAGCCAGGTTGGCAGTATAGGATGAGATTATGATTAAGGTGAAAAACCACCATATTCCTCCAACTATTCTGGTAGAAAGAGCTTTGGGCATCAGCTCTGATCCTGTTACAATATCATCAAAACAATCATATTAAAATGATGCCGAAAGATACCTTTCCTGATACCACAGACTGTTTTTAGGCACAGAATGTTTTTATGAGCTGTAGCATGATAAAATGATTTAAACAATAATCTCACAGATGCACAGCTAACATTTATAATGGTAACACACTGTGAAGGGGACGTATGCCATGATACATGACAAATGGAATTATCCTCGGGTCTAAGCCCCATTACATCTCTGAGCTAATGCTCATTGTGATATCAACCTCTTACATCCCCAGCAAGCTATACTAGTGGTTTTGTCTGTTTCCTGAATCCTTTTTCACCAGTATACTGTAATCAATTTTTCAATCAGAGATCTTTAGCAGAACGCTATCCTGCTTACAAGCTACCTGGCAGAAATTCCTTACAAGAGAAACCTGCCCTGTTCATCCTATTGACATACCTAAGCAGAAACAGAGAGATCAATACGGTTCCAGTGAACTCATCCACCTGCGTGAACCTGAGCTCAGAACCCAGAGCACGTCTTATTACAAATGTGTGGTTTGAAAATTCAAAGGGCGAATGGACATACCCTTTGGATCTACAGGGCACCGCAAAGTTTTGTACAGTGTATTTAACACTCATTCTTGCTGAAAAGGTTTTAGCAGACCTGCCTGCATGTCACACCAACAAAGTGACCTGCCATTGTCATAAAACCCCAGAGAACAGCATGGGTGGGTGTTAAGCGTGCTGAAACGGCTTCTAAACAGCACAGAAAAACTGTATTTAAGCCCCACAGGTACTTGTATTTCTAAGCATTTGGATGCAAGTTTTATGCTGTTTTTTCTAGAGGTGTCTCCACTGAACTTAGCTCGTTAGGTGGGATTCAAGGATCTGGTTCAGCAAAGCACTCAGACAGCCACTTGAACACTTCTGACTTCAAAGTTAAGCCTTTGCATAATTATTTTGTTGATGAAAGATGGACTTAAGAAAGTACTTAAGTGCCTGTGAATGGAGATCTCAGCACATAAAGATTTTCATGTGACAAATGTATTTCTATGACTGGAAAAATGTCTTGACATATTATCTCTCCCCAGCTATTTATTGATTTCTGTAAGAAATTTACATGTCACAGAGAATATTTCCAGACTTTGCAAAAACTCTGAATGTGACTTTAGGGGCAAAGTCCAAAAGGGTAAGATCTTTCCAAACAACCAGCAAACAGATTTAACTTAGCTTTGTAAACATATAGACATGTCTCTTAAAGGTCAAAGCTAAGCATAGCCCAAGGGTTTGAGTAGGTTGACAGAATTGCCAAACTGCGAGAGCAGATGCTCTGCCTGTGCAGCCCTGTGCAGCTCTGGTGCTGCACAGATTTCAAATTAAGCCAGCAGTCTAAAAGCAGAAAATCTCACTTGAAATTTTTGAGTCCAATTGTACCCATTTCAAGAGCTATAGCTCTATCTGGGTTTATGTTTGTGGTCTGTTGTGCTTTCTTGCTTTTCTGATCTTTTTTTTTTTTTTTTTCAGTAGAATGAAATCCTTTCCTTTTTGGTATTGTTGCTCTCAGAAAAAGTGTGTATTATTTCTAAGCTGGGGTTGACCTGCAAAATCTGGCTTCTAGGAGTACTGATTCAGGTCATCCTGAAGGTATTATTTTTTTTAAGCTTAGACAGCTATAGAAATACAATTTCTACACTTTGGACCCTGATGTAATACCTAGCTCTGACATATACACTCCAGTAATGCATAATATCCAGATACCTTGCAGATATCTTAACAAGTAACCATGAAATCTGCCAGCGCAGCCTTACGGTGGCATGAGAGAGTAGGCGGAGAAGCCCTGTGTGCTCAATTTGTGGGGTGAGATGCTAAACCTCCTGTGATTTCCTCTAGCAAAAAGTTGTTTGTGAAAAAAGCAGCGGAATATATTCAGTTCAATTAAGCTCAAGACACCAGAGCCTATTAATTATGCAGTGAGCTATGGTTTTGCTTTTGTGAGGTGCTGAGCACACTCTGCTCCCAGCTGAATCAAGCCAGCCCAGCATCTTTTTTGATCACTCCCATGATTATTTCAACATTCACCTTTTCAAGGGCCTTGATGCCAGGGAAAAGCACTAATGCATGTTCCATGCTCACCTACCTTGCCCTAAGCCCTCTCCTTAATGGGGTAGTCCTGGGCTGACCCATCGCTTGGCTGACCTGGGGCTCCGATGGATAGCTTGCCTTTCTGAAAGTGATAGTTTTTCTGAATGGATTGGATGAAATGTGCCCTGTTTGAATGCTTTCAGAGTATGCATAACACATCTGAGACTTTCAGGGGAAAAACAGGGGAAGTAACGTCTAAATAAAAACGTTGCTAGCAAGACTCGGGGTCAGAGACAATACTTGCTGAAGTCTCTCTAGTGCCTTTTTATGGCAGACATGACAGCCAATCCTGATCCAGACTTTGCTCACGCTCTGTAGAAAAGAGAAAGTCTGATCATCACATTTTAAAATTTAATAACATGTGGCTTCCAATCAAGCATAACAAGGAGCTGCTGCCAACAAGAAAGAGCGTAACGGTAAATGCAGAGTTTCACAACCATTCACATCATGTTCAAACTCTTCACATTAACGATGATGCACTTACAATCACACGCACCACAAGTTTGTACATGGAAACATTTGTGTTGCCTTACAAATGTTTTTTCTTTCTTTCTTTCTTTCTCTCTCTCTCTCTTTCTTTCTTTCTTTTGTTTTGTTTTTGATCTTCTTGAAAGACAAGCAGAGTCTGGTTGGGGCTGACTGTCATGTACCCAAGGTAGTGGTAACGAGCAGACACTGCATCCCACAGTTTGCTGTGGATGATGGTAAACTCCAAAAAAGGCAGTACATCGAAACACAGAATCCTGGGGCACTTTCACACACAGGGCAACCACAGTTATATACACACACCTGCCTGATACTGTAAAACCTCAGCCTGTGTTCTACTGAGAAATTGGAAGGAAAACAAAACAAAAAAGCGAAACGAAACAGCTCTTCCTCCATCCAACCTCCTTCAGAGTAATTTCTATGAGGAAGACCTATATCCTGTCCATAAATTTGTGCACCAATAAAAGCAAGTGCATCTTAGGTACAATGCAAAATTTATTCTCAACTGTATCTAGGGGAAATCCTCCTCATGTTTGGTTTTTTTTACTGCTATTCATGTCTGTTAAAGAGGGAAGAATAAACTGTACCTGGATGAATGCAGAGATGTTTTATATTCCTTACTTAAATGTTTACAAATTTAATACCGAGGTACTGCTGGGCTTTCCTCTGAATTGCCTTTTTGGTTGTTGTCATGGGGTGGTTTTTTTTTTGTTCGGCTTTGATTCAACTTGAAATGTTTGTCAGAAAATATTTTCAGTCTTTACAGTGGACCCCAGTTTTGGGGAATAGTGATTTAACTGGAAACCTTAGAACAAACACGCCATAAACAAATGTGTTTAGTACACATATCTGTTTGATTTCCCATATGGAGTAAGCTTCACTGCCCCTCCTTGTCAACTGAGTAAAATGTCAGCTGTTTCCAAAAACATCAGCAACAGGGACTTGTGACTGGGTTAAGTTAATGCTTGTAGGGTTGGCTGCATTTACAGAAGGATGGGACTCATACCTGCAGAAAAGCCATAAAAAAAAAGGTTTGGTTTTGGTTTTAGACAAAATATTTGACAAATGCCAGCAAACTTAACAACCTTTCTGAAGAAAGAGCATCTTTTTTTGTTTGGCAGTTAAAACAGTTTTTCTAGGGTAGCTAAGGCTCTTACTGTTTCCATTGGGATGGAGCCCAACATTTTCCTGTTGCCAAACCTCTTATACGAATAAACTCAACTCCAGCATGAAGCACTTCATATCCCTCCTGTGATTATTTTACATTTCAGGTCCAGAAACTCCCGTGTGTCCCTGGCCACTTCCCTTTCTCTCAGATGCTTCCCCTCCTTCCTCCTGCTGCAACCCTATTCTGGGTTTCACGGGTTCCCCTCCTCTGCCTGCTTCCAGTTGTGGTGGCACGTCGTCTTCTTCCTTTCTTCTATTGCTTAGTTTCTGAAATCAGGTTTTACAGTATATGCTGCATTTACAGAGGGTGGAGTTTACCAGCACAGAAGCCCTTGAGCAGACTGTGGGACGTGTGCGATAACGAAGTGTAACCGGTGTACCTTGCTGCATGAGAGCTCCAACTCCAAACCAGAAACTATTTAGTAAAGTAAAATTGTTTTCCACCACATCTGAGTCTGGGTTGCACGGGTGGGGGTTATACCATTCATATGGTGTAAACCTGTGGCAGTTAACAGAAACAATCTGTAAACATCAAAGAGAGTACACACAGCAGCAGCAAACCTGCTGAATAACGCACAAAGTGAGGAGGTTAATGAAGGAAACAAGGAAAAGAAAACCTCAGCTGAAAGGCTGTCCGCGGGACGTCTCGCAGCTGCCTCGTGCAAGCTGTGGAGCAGCGCTGCAATGCCAGGAGCCCTTTGCACAGTCCCGGATCTAGCACAGGGCTGGTCCCTCTCTCCTGCCACGCTCGCTCGGGTTAAAGTCCCCAAGGATGAGGCTGCTGCGACGCCCCACGGCTTCCCAGCCCACACCGCGGATGGACAGACAGACATTTGCAGGGGTGGGGGGGCAGCTGGAAGTCACGTAGCTGCTCCTTGGTGAAGCGTTTAGAAAATAATGGAGGAGTAGCAACCCTCTAAAGGCAACCACCGTTAGCTGTCTGTAGCTGAGATGCTGGACGCTGAATGTCTCTCCCTGTGTGAGGCTGCCGCGGCAGCGGAAAAAAAAAAAAAAGGCTGCCAATCATTTGAAGGTGTTCGATAGCAACTGCAGTGCCTGAAAGCCATAGGGCCACATTGTCAGCACTGCGGGGAGAGAATTAGGCAGAGGATTGCCTTTAACGGAAGAACTCTGCTCTGGTCCCCACGCACCGTCCTGCAACTGCAGACCGTGCCCCTTCTGCTCTGCGCAACACTTGGCAGAGCGACATTAAGGACCATTTCTCCCCAAGGTACCTTGCCTGCTGTTGCTTCCCGCTGCTGCGTGGCTTGCTGCACACTTCCTCATGAAGTTTATGAATATAGCTTTAATTGACGATGTCGCGCTAATACATTTTAATTACTGTTTCAACAATATAATTAAGCATTGAATTTATGCACGGTTGCAAGCAGAGCGCCTTGCTTAGCTGAAGTAATGAGCTCTGATAGTAATGAACCCACTAACTGAAGCAGTATGTAGCTTAGGATGCCATTAGCGGCACGATATTACCATTACTAGTATGATAGTATTAAAAATCGTAACAAAAGACACAGTTTTCAGATTCAAGATACAACAGTTCTACATACACCAGTTCAAAGAAAAGCAATCATCAAGCTATATGTTTAAAATTTGTGTCAGAATAATGGAAGCAACTGTCGAGTAGTAACAAACTTGGTCTCGACTCTATTCATGCCCACATGGGGAAACACATCCTTAACAAGAGACTCAGAATTTGGACCTGTAGGTTGTCTGAGCTGCCAACTGCCATAGAAGTGAAGAGATGCCATGCTAAGCGCTCACCCACAGCATCCTAGAGTGTTAACACAGGACAGTGAGAAGGTGTACAAATAAATCTGCCTGTCCTGACCTGACCAGGAAGCCCAAGGCTGGGATCTTACGTCATTTCAGACAACCACCACGTTCGGTAGGTTGGACACAAATGTCTCCATCACCAAAAGAGCAAAATGGCAGTTGTTAGCAAGTGACAATGAAATACTGGCAGCAAAACTCTTTCTGCCAGACTGAAAAGATTTTTATAGCTCTGGGTATATATTTTAACGTAGTACTAGGGTATATATTTCTTTTTCACCTTCAAACAAAGCTGATTTTCTTCTTGTGTTTCTATTGCTGTGCTGAGCTTTAAGAAGAGGCTGGCCTACAATTCTGCTCTGTTTCACTGCTCAGGCCTTCTGTTTTCCTGGCCATTTTCCCCTGGTTTTCTCCCTCTTTGGACCTTCAGCAGTAGGTATGCTGAGGTTTCTCATAAAGACAAGATGCTCAAGGTCACGTAAGCACCTTCTTGTACAGGCTCTGTGTGACATTATTCACCACAGGTGGTTACCTCAGCTACTTAGCTCTACCATCAACATCAACAGCACAGGTGATATGGCATTAGCAGTAAAGGGAGATTTTGTGCAGAAAACGCCTTGTCCGTCCACTGCCAGTATACTCAGGAAAAGAGCTTTGTCAGTCTGTAACCCTTCACAGTGATAAAAACTTAAGTGTTTGAGTTTAAAAATTAATATAACAATGACAGGGCTACATAAGGCTCAAAGGCAAATGAGAAATTATTCAGCTGCCAAAAAGTCTGAAGAAATAACTGGAAGATTATCCCAGTCTATGAAGATTATTCCCAAGTATTTGTCTTCCATGAATTGATGTCAAAATACAGTTAACCATTTAATTTACTATGGCAGTGTTAAAAAGTGGATGTTTCCTGAGGTTCTTAAAACCAATCTAACCTATATCTGCTGAAACGCTTGGCAAATCTTACAGAAATCTTGACATATTCAGAGATGTGAACGGGTCTAGACATAGACTGTAAGAATGGCTTAGCTTTTTGTAGTAAACTAAAATTTATAAAGTCTAATGTAAATTAAGATGACATGTGAACACAGTTTTGTGTACTTCAGCCTGCATAGTCACAATCTAATTAGGCACTGGTTTTAGGCATCAGTTCAAAAAAAGCATTTATGTCAGAAAAAATCCAAACATTCAGAAAATTACGTTAACTATTTCACTGAACTAATGGGTTCTTTTCCTCCTTTCCTAAAATAGGTGGGTTATCAGAATGATATGCAAACTCGATATATTTAAGTTGTTACAAGTCGGGTTTTGTGCCATGTATTATGAATGTGTGTGGGTCTATACCTTCAATGACATGTAAGCCTTTTGGGAAATTTTAGCCACATTTGACAAATAGGTAGAGGCCTTAGAGGTTATTATGCTGCTACAAGTGTTGTGAAACATTGCAGGAGTAGCCCCAGTAGGAAAGAAGCTGCAGGATGAGCTCACAACTTGTTACGTATTAGTTAATCCGCATGGGAAAGATCGCCTATAAATCCTTCAGCTGCAGGGAAAGCAAACAAACAGACAAACAAACTTCAACTGGCGATCACAATCCACCATAAGACACAAACCTGTATGGAAATCAGGCTTCATTAGTTACACTGCTCCTGGAACTACTGCTTTTGAGAAAGATTTAAGAAACAAAACATAACACAGTTACACAGGACGAACCTATGGATTTGTCCAAAGGCTATACTGTGATTTGGAGCAATATTTAACAGCCAAGAGAGAAAAGCAAACAGGTTTCACAGCTGATGATTTGTGAGCACTGTGCGTTTCCCTTTGGTTTGCTTCTGGCCACACGTCTGCATGTAGGCAGCTCTGCGAGCAGACAGAGGACCCCAATGCTTATTTATTCTTGCAAACTTGACGCTGTTATTTTAAAAAAGAAAAGCGCCAGGGGTAACTCAGGCTTTGTTTTCCCTTCTGCGTGTTCTGAGGTGAAGAGGACTGTGGGATGTTTTTAGTCTTGGCACACAACCGCAGAAAAGTCAATCTGTCACAGTCAAGCAGATTTAATATTAGTCATGAATGAGATCATGATTTGCGTACAGTAAGAGTTCTTATTTATGGTACAGTGAGCCACTGCAAGAACTTGTGGGAAGTCATGACTAATTGTATACAGTCCCATAGCTGCCAGGGATGGATGAACTCTTTCTTTTACCTAAGGCCAACACTAATAAGTTAACCCATGACCTCTCCTCCTCTAATTCCCTCCTCCTTCTTCACAGTCTCAGCAATTTAAAGGAAAAAGCAAATCCCACAAACTTCTATACTTTGAAACCGGTATAGAAACATGCAAACAAACAAAGCATTCCCATAGGTTGTCCATCTGGAACAAGGGTCGACCACAGAGAAATGTATGCTCGAGGCCAGTCACTCTCAGCAGAACAGCTCTTGTGAATAAAGGTTTTGCAGGGCTGTGTCTTTTGATTAGAAAAAACCAGTGAATTGGAGGAAAAGCAGCAAGGCCTTCATTTGACCCGGCTCACACAGAAGTGGAAGTCAGGCAAAATGTGCTGTATTATCAGAATTAACAATTCAGATTAGAATTATTTTATGACCTTTGAATGAGGTATAAGTATGTATGCATTGGAATATATATATTATTGCTTACTTCTTAAAGTTGAATGCCATCATTTGCAATAAAAACTTCCAATGATACATCACTTCAGTTCTTATATTTCAGAATATAAATGTTTTCTCAGTCTATTTTCCATGTAATTTATTAATGTGGAATATATTGTTGATGTATATGCAATACAATAAATAACAAAAGTGCAGAAAGGCTTGATTAGGGATCCTCAGTAAATAGGACCAAAACATGAATCTCTGTGAAGCTCTAGTAAAAATATTTAAGTTTTAAATTATGAAAAGGAAAAAATGAAGGATGGGATGAGATCAAATAAACAAAGTTGGAAATGAAATTCCAAGGCCACTATCTGAAGTAAAGGACAATAACTATGCCAGTTCAGAGTCCAGGTTTATTGAGGAGTATAGAAAAAAGAATGCCTCAAATGACCAGTTTCCTCTAACAAGTTTCTAAGTTCTTTTTCTTTCATGCTTGCTTCGCTCTTGTTCAAAGCCCTAGAGACACTGGGTCCCAGACTGTGGTCCATGATCTCTGAGGCCACAGTGAGTGGTTTGTATCCAGTTTGTGAAACCGTACCAGCTGTCTAGCATTTTTAAGGTAAAGTTCAATGATATGGCTATAGAGTGTTCTGCTCCCCCTCTGGAGATGTGACTGTGTTCCATTGCTCCAGAAACTTTGTGGCACGCCTGCCTTTGAGAACTTTATGAGCTTTGGCTTCGTTTGGAAAAGCGGTGTGTATGTGCATGTTTCCTGCTGGTTTTGAATAGGGATATCACTGGGAACCTGCACCTGACAGTCAAGGTGCAACTCAGGACAGTGTGGGGAGAGAGCCTTGGGTATACTTCACCTTGCAGATTGTCCCCTTAGGTTCCCAGTCATGTTGTCTTGTATTTTCAAGAGGAAATTAGCTGAGCTAGTTAATATCTTTCAGCAAAAATATGTTCACATCCTCTTTCTTACCTTTTAACTGTATGCACTGTTCGTGGAAAAGAGAAGTGCTTACACGCAAGTAATATAAACTGCTTTTCAACATATAGTCTGCTGAGGTGTTGTGTACTGACAAAGAAAGGCTGACACATTTCACTGGATATTTCTCTCCATTCAGCCCTTAAGGAAAGTAAAATCTCATCACATTGTAATATATAAAAGTGATAGCAGTGTTGATGTGAAAATACCAAGATACTTTCTAGAACGTCATGTTTTAGGACTGGGTAAAACCCTTAGGATAGTATTATATTATATCTACTTTGCAGAGCCCATGCAACACCTACGGGAGTACAGGTAGTTAATGTGGATGCATCTAAAACTACACCTCTGACTTACCTTGCAATGACAAAGAGGACACAACTGACTCCAAGGCAGGCTAGGAGAACATACATCCAAATATCAGGAGAAAGAGGGTTTAAAAAGGAGAAAACACCAGGGTTTGTCCCATTGGGCTTCCGGTACAAGATACTGATTCCCAGCGTCATGAAGGGCTTGGAAAAATCAATTACTTTCTCTCTTACATAGGTAATAGTGAGAGGAGCAACAGCCAGATCAGCTTTCTGAAACACAAATGGGAGAACACTCATTCTTTTTCATGTTCAGCAAAGGCACTACTGTTCCTTCCATTTTTTCCCCCAAGTATTAAAAAGCTAAACCAAATTTGACCATAAATCTACAGTGTGCAACAAAATTCAACATTGTGAGGGTATTACTTGGTACATGATATTCATCTCCTCTTTTTACAGGCAGAGGGATACTCGTGACTCTCACGTGAGTAGGAGAGGTATGACCAGGGACGTGGGGCTCAGTCCTGTGCAATGGGGCAGACTGCCAGGGAGGACCGCCAGAGCATCTGGGCAGGGACTGCAGCCACAGATCGGAGGTGAGCCGGAAGCTCAGCCTTTGCCGTTGGAGTTTGTAGCCAAGGGGTGAGCAGGCCCCGTGCTAGCTCAGTACCCACTGCCCCACCGCAGATGGAGTTTACCCCCAACACAGAGAACTGTTGGTTCAGACATACTGATGTGACTTCCTACTCTGACAAGTGGCAATAAAGACAGGCCAGGGACTTGAAAAAAACAAAAAAAAATGTAAACATTTCATTTGGGCTGGCTTCGTATAAAATACCACAGGCAAAAGGAGAATAAAGAGAGAAGGACTCAATCTTACATGATCTATGAGTTCTTTGACCATCCCATTCCACTCTCCTTTGTCATTCTGGGCTCCATATTTACCATCAGAAACTAGTTTGACCTCATAGATGAAGCCTAAGATATTTGACAGCTCCTTTAGTAAGTCCAGGCAATAACCCTCGAATCTGTCATTTCCATACAAGGGCTTGTCAGACTTCTTGTACATAACATAGGGATCTTCCTATAGAAAAAGACAGCAGACAGGTAGCAATAGAAATGAGGCTTGTTTCAGATTCTATCAGTTTCTCTAAATTATGTGAATATTTTATAAATGGATTGCAATTAGACGGAAATCAATAATTTACTGTGTCCATTAAAAGCTGTTTTAGGTGTGTTATCAAGTTGACTGAATCAATTAATGATAAGCATAAGGGCCCTAATTTTCAGTGGAACAGACCATTCAAAGCTCCCATGAGCTTTAATTAAGGTAGTGCTTGGCAGCTCCAAAATCAGATCCAAGATTTGTACTCTACATTGTCCCACCCTAAGGTACAGGAAGAGATGTTGAGGGAGAGAGAAGCCTAAATAACAGAAGAAGGAGAACCTAAAACTTGATACTCTGTGAGAAATAAATCTTTATTGAAAAAATCTTCAAATGAATACAATAGCTGTGAGTTGAGCAGGTATTCATATGAAAGAATAGAGAACAGTTAGGTAGATTGCAAAGTACCATGTTGCTTTTCTTTTTAAAGGATTTTGGATAGAAGACCAGGGCAAGCAGGTTTAATCAGTTTAATGTGGCAAAAGACCTCTGGCAATAGAAGAGGAGTGTAGAGGGCAACTTTGAGCTCTTTCACTCCTGAGGAATTAGGCAGAATAATTGAAATAAGTGGCATTACTGGCCAGGCAGAAAGCATGAGGACAAATAACTCATGAATACCCAGGTGCGTATGCTCCGCTTATCATAGTGAGGGCATACCTCAATCTGTCTATCCACTGTTTGCTACTTTCTTTCAGTCCTCCTCATCTCATTTTCAGTAAAAGGGAAGGATGTATAAGCACTGACTGAAAGGCTGAGTAGTTGGGTCTGTTAATTCTTCCAGAAAAAAAAGTATGTAGGGGTCGTCTTTGAAATATTGAAGTAAGCTAAACAATTTTTGAGGTGGAGGTCCCCAAGAGTCTTTCATTGACAATGGAGTATTTTTGAATTCACCCTGTGGATGGATGAATGTGTATGTTGGTTCTGAGTCTAAATCAAAAAAATTGCTTGAAAACAGGGTACTTTAACAAAACATTTTGTACCATGGAGGAAAACAGCCCTGGAGTGCAGGGGAGAGGTGGCAAAGATGGCCACGGAGAGCCCTGCAACCCACCATCAGCAACACCTGCATCCTACAGCATGGCTGGTGTCATCTCCGCCCAGCAAGACTTACCAAAATGGTGGTGACGATAAGTGTCCGGTTAGCCAAGGAATCCGTGATGTTGGTCGATCGATCCTTGTTGCTGTCTGTCATGTTAAGGCCACTGTATGAGTTCCAAACCCCAATCTGTGCAGAAGAGAGCAGGTGAGCGGCTGCCTGGCCGCAGCAAGCCAAAACATTTCCCTAAACGTTCACCGCCTAGGAAGAGTGCACTGGATCTAGTCACCACAGAAAGAGACACTGGCAATACGAAATGCTAGAGAAGGGAAACAGCTGTAGATCTGAATAAGGCAGCAACATCACATGGCTGATTTAGAAAACACAGGGAACACACCGCCCTTTCAAAAGCAGGTGGGAATGAGTAAGCTGTAAGAGTGTAAGGCACGTCAATACAGTGGTGTATTAGCCAATTTGCTACAGAAGTGGAAAACATTGACTTTGTTTCCTGCTAAAAAATGTCAAATGTCTATTTTCATGGGTTTTTTTTTAACTTTTGTAAATGGTAGAGTTGAAACATATGGCAAAACCTCTCTCTTTCAATACAACAGATTAAAAGCTTGAATAAATACGTTGAAGCAGATTGATGGATGCACTGGCCTTTTGCTTCCACTGTGCCTTCAGCAGGTTTAGCAAAGATTATTCTGTCATTTCTTGACTACTATATATGACAGAGCTAGCAAGGTGACACCATTTCACCCACTGATCAGTGTTTGCTCAGGAAATATAAGAGGCCAAAGACAAATTCCTTTCTAGCCTCAGAGATAATGAAGAATTCCTGCATTTAATGGCCAAGCCAAAGCCTTAAGGGAAAGATCTTCGTGATTTCAGTGGATTAGGATCGACACCTTGTGAGGGCAGAAATTGTAACCATGTTGATTTATTCAGATAAATATTTACTTAACATAAACGCAATTTGAAAGCGTCTTCAGGGTTTTTTTACCTTTGGATTTACATACACAGCATGGCTGAGGGCTGATGTGAGAAAACCCCGGGCAAGGGGCTGGCTCAGGCAGTTTGGTTTATATTGGACATTTGTGGAGAGCACCAGACGGATGGCTTGAGGGACTGACATCAGCCATCCACAGAGCCATTCACATTGCCGGCCACTCTGCCAGCGCGTTTCAGCTCTACCCGGGAGGGATGCGCTTTAAGATGCTCCCTGCTGGGATTGCCAGCCAAGCTGCTGAGTAAGTCTGAGACAAAACCCACTGACTTCTCCTGTGTACTCAAGGTCTCTATCTGCCGTTAGATGCTCAGTTATTTCAGACCCCGTCTGGACCCTTTTTCTTTGGTTGTTAACTGAGGCAGAGATGGTGTTGCCTTTGTACCAAACCCAGCAGATTAGTTTGTGACTGCTGAGTGTGGATTTGGGGTAATAAGTGTATAATTTCAAACAAACTGGGTTTGTGTCCCTGGGTGCCATTGCTTTCACCTTTCACAAACTTTTTTTCCAAAGTATGCTTAATGGGGATAGTTGTGCCATTTTTTAAAAATTATTTTTTCAAGCCTTTTATCAGTCATTCCCTTTGTTTCCAAAACTAAACCAGGTTGGGAAACTGATCTGGAAAGTACACATGAAATAAATGTTGGACACTATGATAGCCTGTGCCAGGAATATAGTAAATATCTGGTGTCCTTGAATTTGCACCAAGGTGGCTGAGTTAATCAAAAAGCCGTTCTGCTCATTGTCACTGACTTGATATGCTTTTATCGGTTGGCAGCAGGGAAGAGGAGAACAACCATGAAGAGCATGGAGCGACACAGTCACAGTGCATACAAAATACACCAGGGGACCACTCTACATCTGGATAAAAGAATGACACCGCAGGTCAACCTTGATTAGAGCGATGGAGGAGGTCGGAGGGGCACTGGAAGAATGAGGCCAAGGTAGTACATCACTATGGTGAATCCAGGGGATTTATTGCAGTTTAGTGACAACTTTGAGAGGTGTCATAAGCCCTTCTCAGCAAGCCTCTGCTCTGAACCAATTGTAATTTGGTTTAAATCAATTCAGCGTAGCATGACATGCCCAGAGTCAAAAGAGAGATTGGTTCAATAGCGTTCTGCATGTCAGGTAGGATGATCTATTCATCAGTAATGAGGGAAATGGGGGTCTTTGTGCCTTAACCTGATTCACTGAAGATTAAAACAAGGTTATTAAATATGTGCTTTATAAGAACACGAAAAGAGTGCTATAGGTTGTTTTGCACTGGTCTACTCTGTAGCATTAATATCTCTCCCAAAACAACACAAAACCAAAACCTTTTTTAACTGTGTATGTGGGAGGGGTGGGAAATAATAAGATTTGTGTGAAATATGTACAAAATGTAATTCTAAGTGGTATAAGAAATTTTTATCTTGTGACTCCAGAACACTTTAAACAGGGTGAATGCAATTGTTATCTTCTCCTTACAGAATGGCAACTGTGGTGTGTACCTCCAGTGGGGAGCAGCACATGGAGCTGCTCTCTGATTCCCACTTTGGTGCCTTTTCCAACAGGCAGAGGCACCTCATGTTAAAAGAGGGTTGAGATTCCTGGGGTAATTTAGATCTTTTATAAACAAGCTTATTTCCAATTTCCATATGTTAGTGAATGACAGCACCCACTTAATCATCTACATTATTTTCTGTAAGGAGCTAATAACACACTCGTCAAAATTTTGAGTCAACAATGCTCGAACTTTGCCTGCACAGTACGCATTTTGTGGGAGGCAAAAAACGCCCCCAGTGCTGCACTTTAAAGCAGTCCTTGCTGCTGATGTTAATACACACTTGAAATGGTGTAACTTTTCCACTCACGGTGAATCTTAGGTGAATCAGGATCCTTCCTGATAATAGCTGAGTAAAGGACGGCTTTTGCTCCAGCCAGGAGCCTCTACTCAAAGAGGAGAAAGGCACAGCTCCCAAGAAATAAAATACTACTAATAATAAAAAAAAAATGGTGAAAAAGCTGAATGCTGCCAAGATCTTTTTGCTATTTGGAATTAACAGTGTCTCAAGCTGGGATGAAACTTATTCTACACGAAAAATTCATACTCTCGAATAGGCTGTTGTCTCTAAACTGCAATATGAGAGTCACTGTCAAAACCCAAAGGATGAGTCTGAAGACCCAGCCCAAAGGTTTTTGCATCACCTGTCTGTGTACAAACCTTCTTCCACACTTTATATAAATGATTAGAAACCTCGCCAGCAGCCTTGGTACAGAGAAAAATAAACAGAGTGCTTCATTAAAAATGAAAAGAGAACCAGACTGGAAAGCTGTGTGGGAGCAATTACATTTAAAGTCTCAATTAACCTGTTAGCAATTATCATTCGGAGTCAAGCCAGAGTACGCAGAACAAGGGACAAAGCTGACTCCAGCTGACATGAGTTGGTAGTGTTACCTGTGTTGGGGATTTTTGGACACCCACAGCAACCACCTCCTAGGCAGTGGTGTAGGGAGCCTTGTGGTGTCCATCGGGAGCCCATGTTTGCTGGCTGAGGGCCAGGGCAAGGCCATCCTGCCTCCCTCCAGGGCTCCCCAAGTCCACCTCGGTCTCCAGCACGGACCCAGGTTGGTTGCAGAGGGGTTCAGATGCCAGCAGCAGCACTGTCCAGCTAGCATGAAACATGGCCAGAAGCGTCCGTGGCTTTGGGCTCTTTCTTATGGTCTGTGCAAGTCAAGGAGCGCTCCTTGCCTTACAACTCCGCATCTTCAGGAGAATTTATAAGTGGTAAAGTAAGGAAAACAAGATCCTTTGACATGGATTTTTTTTTTTTTTTCAGAGGCATACTTCTCTGAGTGTCCTGAAGGAATGTGAATTTTATTTCTCTTTTGTTTGAATGCAGAACCAGTTTCTGAAATTTTATCATGCAGAACTTTCTTTTTTCAAACAAAGATGCTACAACTCAGACCCTTGTAGTGTCACCATTTCAGCACAATTTATGATAAGCAGTTAAGGATGTGAGGGAAAAATCCAATCTCAAAATCTTAAAAACATGAAGAATTTTTAATATCTCAACTCTTTTTGAGGTTATTACTCAAGCGCCTTCTTTCCTCTCTGCCTCATATCACATTTACTAAAAGAAGTACATGTAAGATAAGCCTAGGTTTTATCTATATCTATGAACTTACCACACTGAATTACAGTGACATGAACTGAAGATAACGTGCACTTAAAATAATTATTTCCATTCAGATAATTATTGCCAGTCCCAAATTCCTATCCCATACCTTGAACTGCAAGGTACACATTGTAAAATAATAATCTTAGTAGCTTTGTCTTAACTTTGACTTAAATAATCTTGCAAATAGTGGTTTTTACCCCAAGCACAGGAGATTCAAGCTGCGGAAAATGGACTTTCCTACGCCCTTGGCTTTTTGTCATCATTTTACAAATGATCTGGTTACCTTTTCTGTTCCTTCCTCCTTGAGGCTAATAATGTCCAAATCAAAATCCTTCCGTAAGCCGTCCGTTTTGTTGAAGGTTATGCGCCCTGTCAGGCCATCCCACCGCGCCTGTGTGAAGACAAAAACACTCTTCCTTGTAGCGATTAATAGGAACTACTTTGAAGCCATAACAAATATGGTATTGTAAATTAACTGTAGCATTGAATCACTTCCAAGGTTTTTAAATGTATGTGGCTTTGTTACTTTGATAAAAACCACCTTCTTCAACTTTTTTTGTTATCTGATTTCTCTTCAATATGTTTTGTATTTTACAATCAGGCATAAGTTTGTGATAGTTTATCTATATTGATTTACATATGCCTAGTACTGTACATAAAAAGATATACTGAAGAGAGAGTAAAATATGTATTACATGTGCCCAAAGACAAGGCAGTTTTGCATTGCATAAGAATTCACTTAGAAATTAAAAAAGTAGTCTGCTTTGTCCATCTTTGGATCTGAACCTATGACAGTCTACATCCACCAGTCTCCCTGGAGTGATCCTCTTTACCCTAGTCCGGGATCTTTTATGTTCTCCATGATGAGTGGGTAACAAATGGCAACCAGTGTGGAATGAGAGTCTCCAGAAGGTCTTCAATGAACAAAGGTAGCTAACCATCCCGAATCACCACAGTTTTCTCAACATTTCAGTTGTGCATCTCCTAGTCTTGTGTGATAGACACTGCCTTTGCCACTCAGGGCCCAGAAATCCAGATTTTCCAGGAAGATATAAATGAAAGAAGGATATTTGTCATTCTTACTTGGTTTCTTGGACAGGTTGCGGTTAAATCTCCCCTACCCGCATGGGACTCCTAATATCCTTGGACTTTGCTGCAAATCCCAGCTAAATTGTTTCACTAATCCCTACTCAGTTAGCATCACCAAGGAAGAGGACACAAGTTCCCAAGTAAGCAAATGAGGTGTATCATTCCTAATAGGAGCACTGCCACCGCCTGTGCTCACAGATGTTGATGGCACAATGATGATGGCTCTAAAAGTAGGCTTTCAGGAAAAAATCATGCAGCCGCAGAGACCTTTAATAAAACTTTGTAGTGTAAGGTACATGCAAGTTGTACATGCGTGTTTGAAGTACAGCATAGAAGTTGCATATTATATAGAAGTTGCGGTTTTGGTCCAGGCAGCAGTTTACTGATCTATCATAATTAAGTGAAATCACATTTTCGTTGTTTTAAATGTTAGCATCAGGAATAACTAAGAAGTGGGAGACTTTTTACATCGGTCTGTATAGCCATGATGATTCCCTGGGCTGGGGAACGCTTCTTCAGTGAAGCAGGATCAACATCCAGAACTAACTTCCCCTGCAATTTAAGTTTTCTACATCTTGTAGGCTTCCCAGCAAGCTTACTTTCTTTTAAATGAGAGCAATCTGTCTCATATATTGCCCCCATTTTGTCCCCAAAGCTGAAGCTTATCTATAAAGGAAAGTATTTGATGGATTTAAAACTGCAGACGGTTTTTATAATCTATTTTTGGGAGCTCACACATTAGATTAAATTCTTCAAAGATACGAGAAAGGCTGATGATAAATGATGGCAGAGTTTCTTCATGTGTGTCAGCCATATAATTCTTAAATTACAAGCTTTTCTGTTGAGCATTTTTATTTGCTTCATTTAATTTGTTGTAGACGGATGACATAAGGAAAGCTGCACTAAAAATCAACAGACCTAAAGAATGCTGTCTCCCCTTCCTCTTAAACCTAAATTCTAGCTCTGAATCTGCAGGATTTAATCTCAGATGCTGGGGTGTTATCACCATGTGTCTCAGACAACAACATGTATCTAGTACTTTGTGGAACTATAGCAGGATTTCTGAGCATGCTTAAGTCATACAAGAAGGGAAAAATGCAAATGCAACAAACTATCTATGAGACTTTCTATCTTAATGACATGGGAACATAAGAAAATCTCAGCTGTAAACGGTGAAACACTTGTTGTTTTGTATGCCAATATAATTAAGATAGCAGGAGGGGACACGTATGAATGCGTTTCATTATACAATATCTCTTTTCCAGTCTGTCTTTTTATTACTCTGACATGACCCCTATCTCTTACTCATAAAGATGGAACATTTTTTAAAATATGATCTTTAGAAACCAATTTCTCCTCAGAGGGCAATTTGCTTCTTTGAAATGCTCACATTTATTGATTACATATCAGACGCTCAGCTTCTCTGCTAACGTGATATGATCTTGAATAAAGGAGCCAATATGTTATTTTTGGAAATGGTATCAGGAGCTTACCTCTCCATTCTTGCAAAAAAGATCTATATGGTGAAATGCTAGCTCACTTTTGAAAATACTCATTGGTGCTTCTACCCCCACACTAAAAAAAAAAAGGCAGGAAAAGATGTTTGAAGCGGCACAGGCGTATGCTTAAATTTCAAGGTAGCAGAGGAGTGCATACAGCCTTTGTCTAACTTAAGTCCCACTTAGACCATCAAATAATGCCCCAAATGTGACTTAAATTATAAACAGAAGTCAGGGAGTGTTTCTCAAAAGAGTTAAACTTAAATGTTGAAGGGGTTTTTCAGACCCTAATTGCGAGGTAGACGCTTCAAATACCATTGGAATTCTAAAGTTAATTTCTGATTTTTATTTTATTTATTCTAAATAAAAGTAAAACATTGGGGTTTGAGTCCAGTGAGCATAATTTAATTTCTGACTTCAAGACAGTTGTGGCGCCTGTGTGTGCAGCACATCTAGACAGACAGGTGATGTTTCTTTCCTGATCAGAAACAAAAGTTTTCCTTAAGAAACAAAGGGAGGGACGAGCTAGGAACCTACAGCCAGGCTTTCTGAAGTCTATGGTAAAACTTCCAAGCTTTTAATACGATTTGAGTCCTAAACCACAACTGCCTGCCACATGCAAAGGAAGTGAAATGTGCCGTTGCTCCAAAATCATAGCTGTATACCACCACTTGTGGATTCCTGTCAGGTAAATGAAGGATGCGGGTGCCTATTAGGCACTGTGTTCAGGCAAACAGAATAGGCAGCAGTTGCACAGTTCTTAAATGCAATTAACAAACAGAAATGAAGCAGAACTTTCTGAATAGTCAGAAACCGCACGACTGTTTAACACAGCAATGAGATTTCATGCTTTTATACGCAAGATTTATAGCAATTTTAATGTTTCTGGTGACACTGCATGTTAAATGTTACAGGATATAATAAAAGTTGAATCGAAACCTAATCATGTAATTCATCAAAAGAAATTGCTTTTTTGCACTCTGTCCTTGCTTTAATATTAGAGGAACTAAGGGCACAATTTGAAACTCTTGCAGAGAGAACGTGTTTTCAATTTTGTTTGTATAATTTTGACTATAGCTTGCAGCTTAATTAAAAAATGTGATTTTCAGTGGCTTCTGTTTGAAACATCCTTTGCTTGTCTTAGATCTTATTTATGCAGGGTTGCAGGCTGCCTCTGACAAGAGAACCGTGAGGAAATGCTGTTCTTTTGGGAGTTTGGTTTGCAGCAGCAGGACAACACAGTGTTCAGCTGAGGTTCAAAATAAGGTCTCACAGTCTTCAATACCGAGTTTTATCATATAATCATAATTCCTATTTCTAAACTGTAAACCTTTGATGACTTTCTCCTGTTTATTAAACAACATAGAGAATTAGTCCAGAATCAACTGGTAGTTGAGAAGCAAACCATATAGGACCAGCAGCTATTAAGACCCTTTCTTACTAAGCATTGGAAAGGTAGTAGATAGAAGAGATTACAGGTAAGTCTTCAGTCCTCGCTGATGGCTGTCAGGTACCTGATGTGACAAAAGTATCCAAAGCAACCTAATTAAAACTGAAACATTCTATTTTTACTACTTTAAAAAATTAAGATTTTGGGTAAACGAGAAACTGACATCTGGGGTTAAATATTCAAATGACAGTATTGGTTTCCATATATATATCAATGGAAAATTATAGCAAATGGAAAATGAAGCTGACTCAGCTTCTAAGAGCGAACACTCCAGAAGCTTGCTATCAATTCACACCACCATCATACGCTCTTTATATCAATTTCCATTTCATCACCTTGAATCAATTCCTATAGCAGCCTTAGTTTCAGCCAAAGCCAATCAAGAGCTCAATCACAGAATCAATTAGTTCAGCTGCTACCAGACTTACCAAGGTAAAACAACAGGTACATTTCATAATCTCTTTCTTTGCCTCTGCCAGACCTCACTTATATTTCCAGGTTTGTATTAGCAAGATATAACTAGATAGAGAAATCATAATGCATGGTGTATATAATGCATTGACTGAGTAAATATTCAGCTTTATGCTATAGCCTCAATGGGATACAGCCAATTTTGTAGATACTGAATTGCACTATTGAGCACAAAAGTGTCGATCTTTCTCAGACAAACTGATCGCATTTTGTTTTTTCTTACTCAATAGATGTTTATCCAAATATTTTAGTTAACTGTTTATCTGACTATGGCATATTTTCTGAGTCCAGTGTCACAGTGACAAATACTGGGTAGTTGTGTTTCAGATTGGAAAACTAATTTTTTCAAAGTCCTTTTTAAAGGGTTCAAAGTGCCCTGGCAATACAAACATGCAAAAGCATAATCTTATTTTAACTTCTTAAACTCTTATGTTTAATAATGTTTCATAATGTGCAGACATTTCCACTCCTTTATTAATATTCCACTTATTCCAATAACCTGTGAAATAAAACAGTTTTTCTGAACCTGTTCCTTAGACATTCACTTGTAATTAATCAAGCAACCTCTTTAGAGTTCCAAACTCAAGTTTTAACTTTTTATTGTTCCCACTGTTCAATGAATAAGACCCCCCATTTTGAACGTATGTCCAGAGCTAATGTTACAAGAAAACATCTGAAACACAAATATGCACCCACAAATGCCAATAAACTGTGACTGTATCACTTACAAAATATGTGTACATATTGAATCTACTTTAAAAGGTATAAGGAAAAACTGCTGTAACTGTTAACAAATTTTTAAAATATATAGACAAAAGTTGATAAAACTTCTGAGTGAAAAGCCAAGAAGAAAAGCTATTTTAGCACAGTATTGTAGCAGAAACGGAACTGTTCTGTTGTTCAGCTCCAAAACCCTGCACAATACCTGGCTCAAGCCTGATTTTGTGCAACATGCTCAGACACTTTGCATCTGCCACTGAATTATTGTTTAATACGAAAGTATCGTAAACTGATGATAAACAATATCTTATGTAAAGGCTATTCTTGAATATAAGTGCAATAGTAAATGACAGCCTTCATTCAAAAGCCTTACAATGCATCTGGGCACACAAAAAAAACCCCTACTGCAATTGACTTGAGAAATCCCCAAAGTAGACAATGGGCCATATGTAGTTATTTATTTTGTAAAACTGTCTCTACATTTTTATTTCTCTCTTCTTTTTTCTTTTCTCTTGCTGTTTATGCATAACTCAAACATTTTGAAACCTTATCCTAAAGGCATGTGGTCAGCAGAGTTTTTCTCCAGATTTAATGGGAGCTTGGAACAGAAATTGGTTACCTGGGCTATTCAGTATGGGAGAAGGACATTCAGAAGCTAGAGTGAAGTCTAATCGAAGATAAGGATATTTTCCTGTCTACTGAGTTTTGCCAATGGGATTATCTTGACCTTTGGTAGGTTGCTTTCCCAAGCATGTTAAAGATAACCTAGAAAGGCAAGTAATTGTACTGTTTATTTATTTTATTTTTTTTAATGCCAGACATATAGGCCAAATATATTTGGTTTTTTAATTGTTGGTGTTATAATCTGTTTATTTATCATCAGAAATTTATAGGCAAAACTGAACATCAGTTATTGATTTAATGTATATTTCTAATTAACCACAGTTGTGAAGTAAAAGGTATTAATTTCTATCATCATCGTGCTGTTGTTTTTCTTTCTTTTTTTAATGATGAAAGAATCATAAGAAAAAAATTATTGGAAATCATCTGACCTGGAATTCAGGAAACAGTAATATTCAACTCCCCAGATTACGTTTGCTCATTTACCATTGCACAGTGGCAGAGACATACTAACATCATAGTCTTTTTGGACCTATATATCCTTTAAAGTGAATGTATTATGTGTTTGGACTGAGATTCTTTCTGCTTCTGTGCTGATCTACCAAATGAGCAACTTGAGAGGAAACCAGTCTTGTCCTGGAGAGAGACTTTACATTGTAATTTTCTTTAGCCAAGATCTCACTAGAACATTTTACTTCAGCTAAACATTAGGAACCTAGAGTGAATGACAGCAAAGCAACCTCTGCAAGTGCTAGTGTCTCCATGCCACTTCAGGTACAGTATCCTTCAGCTTTTAAGAAAAGGTGGCGAACGAGTACATATGAGGATCTCAAACGGCATACCAGGTGTATACAGACACCAGAATGACAGACCTGTTCTGTTTAGTCAGCACTGCCTACCTATAAAGAAGGTGAACATTTACTTTAGTTTTGAACTGATAATCTGAAATTTCTGATGAGGGCTGTGGTGCTAATTAACATCCAAATGCAGAGGTGGGTGATGATGTCCCCTCCATTTCGTCTTAGACATTAACAGAGCAGAACTCTGATGGTTACAGAATTATTGACAGTGATTAGTGCACATATACAGAGGACATCAGTTGTGTTGCTTGATGGCAAGGAGGAAGACAGGGTGTGAGCTCTTTTTCTGACAGGGATTTTTTTCCCCACTCCAAACTATTGCTTCTTGACTACAAAACTGGATATCTGAAAAATGCATAAAACATAGGCATACCTAAACCTATGGCCACATGGTCAGAATACCACAGAACACTTTTCTACAACAAAATCTTCCAAAAACATAAATAGCAATACCACTATATACTAACCAGAATGGTAATGACCAAGGAAAAGTTTACTTCAATTTTCCTTTGGTTTTCTTTCCATTTGGGAAAGGCAGCTCCCACTTTATTAGAATTGCAGAGACAGTAGATAGATTTAAGTGATAATGGTATTGCTTCTCGTTACAGTGGAAATCATAATGTGCTCTGAGCCACACATCAACTTATCAGCTCTTACAATTAATCCTCTTATTACAAGACATCCTCGAGGATTATGGAATATAGTGAGCGCGCGTATGACTTTTCCATTATCCTGGTCCAAATCTAGCATAACAGATGTAATAAAAAGAATTTCAGCATTCACCATTACAGAGTTTTATCTACCCTACTGAAAATCATGATGCTTCATTAGTCTCTTTACTCGAAAGGGGTCCAGGACTGGAACAGCCCAAGCACTGGAACGGAAAAGAGGAGGTGTGGGGGAGGCTTGTTCTTAGGAAAGGGTTTGGGCAGCTGTTATAAGACTGAGCACACCCCTGCCTTGAAACAAGAGAGAGAAATTGTGGGTGAATAGAGATGGAGGATTTCTTAGGAAAGTCACAGGCTGTTCCATGAGCTGCACTTAATGACGTTCAGGAGCAGTCATATGAAAGACTTTTGGTGTGACAAATCTGACAGATAAACCCTGAATACTTGAGGATAATGGCTTAGGTGGATTCATTTCAGAGCATATGTTTGAAAAGCCTTTGAGTTCCTTTAAAGCTTACACCTACCAGCTCGCTTTACATCAATAACAGAGATGAGGGAGCAGGCATGAAGAATTAGAAGGCAAGGTAAAACATTGCCAGAGATTTTTCCTAGAAAGAGCAGAGTCTGTCTTACCACACACGAACATGACTGTCACTGAAGTGTCTGGTTGGGATTGCTGTTGACTACGAACATGGAAAAGCATAACTTTACACTACAGTGTTAATGGGGATTGGGATCCCATTGTAACAGATACTGCTTGTACCGGCAAAGTCTGTAAAGAAATCCTGTTCCACACAGCTAACAGACTAAATACACTAAATAGACAAAAGCCACAATCCATCTTTTTTTTTCAGAGGGCAATCACAGCATTTCCAGCTACAGGACCCCTTCAACTAGATTTTATGTCCTGCTGGTTTTGTTTTAGAGTGATGTGGTAGCTAAAAGCATGGATGGTGAACAGCCTGATCATGTCAGCTCACTGGAAGTGCCTACCAAGCAATGACCAGTTTTGCCTTATCAGGTAACCACAGCACAGGTTTTGGAGCTGTCCTGAAGTGATTTTCTCATGGTTGCACAGAGTCCGTGGCACAGCTGGAAGCCAAAGCTCTGGGATTCCCACCCATCATCTTGAGTGGGAAATGCCCTCCCCAACTGACCCATTGAACCACAGGGATGACAAGGAGCCTGTGGGGGCTTCACGTGGTGCAAAACACTGTGTCCTTTCCACCTGAGATAACAGGACCCAAGTGTGGGGAAATCTGTGAATGAGTAAGTATGGGGCGGCATGGTTGAGGAGCAGATTGTTTCAATGAGAATACACTGCTCCAAAACCTAAATCATTTGCATTTAACAGTTATCTCATAAGCTCTTTGAAGCAAAGACTGCACAGTGAACGGCTCGATGGTGATGTGACTAAGGTTCCTGGGAGCTTTTCCAATACAAACATCATCTAGTTTAGGCCATGCACTAACACTTAAATTGAAATATCAGTGTGGATAAAATGATGAGCACTTTTAGTAGGCCAGGACATATAAAATATGTTCTGAAGAAAGGTTTTGTGTAGCAAATATCGAAATATCTTCCATATATTCAGATGAAATGACTTTATAGTAATTTTTGCTAATTTTTCATAAGCAATTCTACTTTGTTTATGGTAATACTTAAGAAAGAAAAAATGGAATGGAAGAAAAAATATATAATCTTTCAGTCAGGTTTCTTGTTTTGATTTTAGATATCACAGTATCAGAACCTTTCACATCATTTTTTATCAATTCAATATGTATTCTTAGTATGCATGTTCTAGGATCACTATTTTGCAATCTGTGCATAGATTATTGCATAAATTAAGTGACTTTCCACTTGAAATTTCATTTCAGAATAGGAATCCCTATTGGCATTAACCTCAGTCATACATTATCTTCATGGAAAGCTGACTTTTATTTCCTAATAAATCATCATGGGATGCAAGTGTAGCAGTTGTTTTGTTTTCTCTTTTAATTAAGAGTTTTCAGTTCAAGGTAACAGACAGTAATAGGCTTATATCAGAAATGCATCCATTATTTCATGGACAAGAAGTAAGTTTTTAAACAGTAAAATAAAGAAAAATGTTTGTTTTAATGAAAGTGAGTCAAATCCTAATATCAAATTATCTGGTGAGAGAAGTCCTACCAAAGTAAAGAATTGCTTTGCTTTGGATTAACTAAATATTGCAGAATTGGAGCCCAGAGAATAACTGCAGCCAGTATATATAGATTCTGTAACTGGCTCAACACTAAAACACAATGACAAAGATGCAGCAGAAGAGATGCTATTTTATGTTTTGGAGCTGAAATATTTTCTTTCCCCAGTCACGAGCATAGAGATTTCTGTGCAGCAGAAAGATTGGGTGAATGACACACAGACCTTTCCTCAGACAGTAGAGGAGATGGGGTATTCTTGGGTCTTCTGGCATCCACAGTCTTGTGTTGCTCACTTCTTTTTTTGTTTCACCCTGTGGATTTTCAGTCCCGTGAAAATACTCTTACACGTTGACTTTGGTAATAATAAAAGACCATGAAACAAAAGAAATGTTCTGTTCTCTTACAAGTTGTTTTGAGCTTCGTTGTTTAGAGATGCTGCCAAATTTGACCAAAAAATAATTATTAACATCTCCCCAGATGGATTACTTTCCCTTCTGTCGTATTTTAAATTTGTCTTTTTCCTGTAATGAAAAATCTTCCATTCCTTCTTCTTCCAATGATGTTCTATGTTTGTTTTAGATTTAGTTAATTATTAGCAAGAATCCCCTGAAAATTACATCCTGTGATTTGGTACCAGTTCATCAAGACTTTATGTGTTCCTGCCCTTTTCTCCAAGTGTTAGTCAAGTCATCAAATATGGACAAAATCTAACTGGACGTGGTCATGACATCTTCAACTCATTAATTTTGTCTTCTGTTCCTTGCACTGCAGCTTCCCAGGAAATCTAGCAGTCCTGAGGATGGTTGCTTGCTTTCTCCACACCGAGAAAACCAAACTGACAGGGTATCACCTGCACTGGTAGATCAGAATGACAGAGTAGGAACTTGCCATCCATCTAAAGTGCCAGGTAGACATCAAACAGTTCAGAGATTTAAAGGATATGAACTTTCAAACATTTATGTGCTGAAAAAGGCCAATACCTGAGACCTGCAAAACGGCATGGAAAATGTGAGAAAACAGAGAAATCTACCGCTTTCTTATTGTAGAACAACCAGGTCAAGAAGTGTGTATATAGCAGATACCTCAGGACAGACGGGAGTTTCTAAATCATTTGAACACTCTCAGCACAGATGAGGTAGTCATGCAGATGGTTTTGGAGGCAAGTGTGACAAGTGACTAATACACTGTCATTTTCACTCAGAAGAACTATTAGAAATAAGGTGAACCAGAGGCTTGAAAGATATGTGGTTATGGTAGTCCCAGTATGACCAAGTCCACGCATCTTGTTGCGTTCTATGGTCATCAGTCAACACGAAGAATTGGTTCAGCTCAGAGGATTCTCAAGTCTTTTTTCTTGTGGTGCAGGTCTTCCCAGCTCTTTTTGTGGTGACTGGAAATTAGAATCCCTCCCGTTTCCCAGTCTTCCTAATTATGCTGATGAAAAGACCTATTTCACTACAGAGTAAGGCTGTCATTTGCTTAAATGCCTTGAGTTTGGAAGAAAAAATTCCAGAAGTGACACTCTGAATTATGATCACAATTACAATAAATAGGCAAAATAACAACCTAAGATAATAAAGAAGTCCTTGTTGAATAATTTCATTTCTTGATGCTGACTCAGTTTCTGTCCTCTTGTACAGGGAAGGACCAGATATGTCTCTTCTTATATTAATTTTACTCTTGAAGCACTGTCATCCACAGACCTGAATCACACAATGCTCGATGCTTTAAAAACTGTAGAATGCGTTCAACATTTACAGTACTCTTCCTGTATACTAATATACAAATATCAGTATATTAGTATATTATATCCATGTACACTAATATACTAATAACTAAATTAAAGTCTCATTTTAAGTCTTCAGCAATGAAAAATGATGTGACAATTTAAGCAGACCTCGTAAGGGACTTAATTTTACTAATCCTTGGCCTTGTTGCAGGCTGAAGATGTTCTATGAGACGTACTATTTATTACTTCTAGGAAAGAGAATCAATGAGCAGAGGACTGGAAAACCCTTTATAAATTTTAACAAAATAATTTCTTGAGCTTGAAGGCATTTGAGTGAAGCTGGCTTTCCAGTCCAACTGGGACACCTTCACTCAGAAGAATTATTACAAATAAGTTGAGACAGAGGCTTGAAAGTTTTACAGTTATGGTAGTGTCTGTATGACCAAGTCCACTTATCTTGCTGCTTTCTGTGGTCACTACATTAGCCTACAGAAAGAATTGGTTCAGGTCTGAGTATTCTTGAGAGCTTTTATTGTCACACCACCAAAGGAAGGCTGTTTTCAATTACACAATGCAGAATCTAGAGGGATTGTTCTCACTCCTGTTCTCTCCTAACTAGGCGTACTTGAAATGTATCTTGTCAAAAACACAACATATACTGAAGTATAGAAGTAAATGCTTCAGATTTCTTTTAATCTTTGAGGTTTGTGTGTGTGATTCTGTTTGAGGGGATTTAATACAGTCACTAAAGATAAAGTCTGCATCTCTGTCTTCTGTAATACTTCTCTATCCAGTAGTTCTTTTAATTTTTATTGGATTTGCGTGAGAGGAGCTCACATTGGTTTAGGTGATAATTGAATAACAGACAATCATTATTTGGTGCTTATCTCATGCTTTAAAGGGGACTTGACCAGGGAATTTGATCATTCCATTATAAACACCTGTTTCATGTTTACACACATTTTTCTTTTAGGAAAAGTGGAGTCATACTTTCTCTCCTTATTTCCTCTGTGAAGAAAGAGAATGACCTCCTTTTTCTTTCTAGGCACGGCTAAGACATACTCCCTGCAAATGTTTCCATAAGGGCTAAAAGATTAAAATATCATCTAGATATCAATGACATTAGGCCACTGAGAAAGACAAGCTCCTGCCAAGGATTTACTTTTCATTAAAAAGATCTTCATGAGCTATTGTAGAAGAGTCTTGATCCCAGACAGTGTATTTTATGTAATAACCCCCTTTGGAAGAACTAGCTGATGACCTTTCTGACCTCAAAGCCATCCTCGGGGCTGGGGGGCTTTGATCAGGCTTGCTTTTCTCTGCAAATTTCCAAATGCTTCCTACAATCAGCATTAGCTCCTGAGATCTTTAGAGCATAGAAGATTACTCTTTTTGTTGCCGTAATTGATTATTCTGTAGCCTCAAACATTTTTGCTAGTGCTTTTCTCATATAGTCTCTCTGGTAGCACTTCAAGTCTTAGACATTAAGAAAAATAGGCAGTGGATCTGCTACTGCTGTTACCTGGTACACTTATCTGAAATCCTAAGGCTGAGGAAGGAGTATTCTCACATTGAACTAGCCATCTTTTGTTTTCACATACTCTGAAAATTCAGAAACTGACTCCAATGTACATGTATTCAGACTAGCATAAATCAAAAGACAGTATTTTGCCCTAGGATCTCCACTTTCCAGTTGCTTTCAGGAAGTTAACTTGTGTGTACCTGAGGATCAGATAAGACCTGAACCTTGACTTCCCAAGAGGACAGTGATAGGCTGAAAGAAACTAATTTGCCATCTGCTGAGTGAAGAGACAAGCAACCTATCAGCTGCTATACAAGTCGTAGGCTTTCCAGGTTAACCTCTGCTCATGTCCAGGCAAGTTCTGAGGTCTTTTCTATTACTATCAGCCTAGCATTTTATAGCCTTAGCCCACAAAGCAAATGAGATGACTGCAGTTGTTATCACCACTAAAATAATATGCAAAAACCCACCACAGAGCCATTGAAGTACTTGCTAAGCTTCAGCACCTGCAGGACTCATTGCAGCCAACCTCTTTGTCTGAAAGTTATTTATTTAGACTACAGTACAGAATACTTTTCTTTAGACCAGTCTGTAAAATGTCTTCACAGACTGTCAGTACCATACCACAAAATAGTAAAATTAAATTTTATTTATGTGGGTCCAAACGATCATTCTGCCTGCTTGACTTTTTTTCTCCATACCTATTCACTTGATTCCTAATTTATACACTTCATCCATCCTTGTTGAGGAAGTTAGATCCTAACATAAACTGGGGATGTCCAAATGTATTTGCTATTTAGTTTCCAACACCTGTTAAAGCCTTTATAGAAAATGTAATACTGTTTTATTAAACCTTATCCTGTACTTTTAACAACCATCTTTTTTGGCTAGAACATGAAACAGGAAGATAAGACTCTCGGAGTATTTAAATCAGTGTTTTACTGACCATGAAAGACACTATCTGCAAAGCAATCAGTAATTAGCTCAGATATCTCACTCCATGCAAGAGAAGCTAGCTGCACATGATAAATGTGAACTGTATAACTGTTTAAGCTTTGAATTGGATCTGCTGAGATACGTTTGGTGTTCTTGGTCAAATTACTTCTTCTGGCTTAGGATTCAGAGCCCTTATACTATATATTTAGCACCAAACAAAACAAGTAGGTCACCAGTGTAGAATTATGCAGGTCCATTCATTGATACAAAGTCTTTCACTAACTTACAATTTCATTATAATTATTCTTAAAATGCACCAGAAATTGTATAAGTAGCAATGCTATGCCATTTAGTTTGAGCTTGAGAAGTACAAGAGCAAAGGTTCTTGCTTAGATTAAATCAGAAGGGAGGGAGAGAGAAGTTCATCTTTATTACAGACCCTTGTGGGACAATTTTCTCCCATCTTATACTGTTCCTGTTACAGTCTTCCCACCTCATGCCCAATGGGGAAGCTGAATGTAGCATGGCTGATGTCAGTGTGAGAGAAATAACCTTTACTAATGCTGCTTCCTTGTCTCCTCTGGGTATTCCCAGGATTGTGTTGCAGTGAGGAAAGTATCTCAAAACTTCCTTAATTCTTAGGTCAGGTCCATGAGTACTGGGGTAACTCTTGTCGTTTCTTTATACTTTCAAAGAGAGAAGCTTACAAGGAAACCTTAAAATTCATAAAACACCCTGTGTGGAGAGTACTGTTCCAGTAACTTTCAATGCCTTTTGTGTAGGTGAATCACCATGTAGTATATTGCCTGTGGCAATTCTGGAAAATTTACTTAGAAAAATTGGAGAAGGTGATGACAGCTCTTCTACATGTTCTGTAACCACCACATGTCTTGTCTTTCAGTTTGCTCCTAATATATTCCTGGTTTCAGGTGTATGCCTCAATGTGCTGCCACCACTTACCTTGGACCTCAGCCTACGGGTCCTGTTCCACCTACACAAGTGCTAATGAATGTGGCTTTGATAGGAATCACACTGTCATGGACAAGAACTGGACCAAAAGATGAAATATATATAGGAAACTCCACATAATTTCCAATTTTCATTTCCACATGCTTTCCTAAAGGAAAAGTTTCCATTTGAAATTCATGATAAAGACTGAATTTTTGTAAGACTGAAGACATTTCAGCTAAAATGTGTATTTTTTTGTCTGTGGATCAAGATAGCTCAGTGATGCATTCTTATGAGATAGTGCATGACTTCATGAAGCAATTTACTTCTTTACAAACACTGGCTGCAGTATTTTCTTGATATCATATTATTGTGTGTCCTGATCAAACAACTGCTAACCATATGTAATTAAGTGGTAAAACAAGGACAGAGCTACAGACTCACTTTTCTTTCAATTTCTAGAATGGATGTTGTTAGTTATCTCATATTTTTAGAAATTATAAACATCCATAATAAACATTAACCAAGCAAAACACCTAGGAGATCTTACAGTGTCTTATTCTGATATTTTATCACATCTACGATTTAGCAGTTTCTTTTTTTGAAAGACCAGACACAGTCTCCACCAGAACGCAAGCCACAGCCTTGTGTCTGTAAATCAATGTTTCTCTGCTAGGAAGGTGAGGAAGAATTGGACATCCAAGTGCCAGAAACCAGAGCATAGCATATGACAAAGACCAGGGAGCAACAACACAAGCCAGTGTGGTAAAGAAGAAAGGAAGGATTATGCTGATCATAAGCAGATGGTCTACACTTGCCTCTTTTATCAGATTCATAAATCTGGGTCCAAAACGCCACGGCTTGTGTCTGTGGCACTGCAGGGAGCTGACAGTCATTTGGGAGGCACGCTGGGAGGCCACTGCTACCATGTAAACAGCATCGTACATCAGAGCTGCTTCAGTCTGCATGAAAAAGAAGAAAGACTTTCTTTAATGTACATCTTTATGCCTGGTTCCTGATTTTCTCTACTGAGAACCATTTCCCTGTGCTGCTGTTATGGAAAAGGCCACTACTGGGCTCTCCCTGGAAATCTGAGATGTAACAAAATTTTTTTTTACATCTTATATTAATCTGGCCTGGGGGCGTGTGGGAGGGCTGTCCATGTGAGGCCCATACTAGCTCTCCATCGCTGCTTTTCTCATGGCACTTGTAGGATTGCTTTCTTCCCCAAGGGGTAGGCAGGCCCTGCTCTTGAGGGAAATCAGTCCCACTGAGCACCTGGTGGGCATCCCACAAGACAAGTATCTACTGTCTCTAAGTGTCTACCACTCTTAAGAATCTTCGCTTTTGGCACAGATGCGTGAAATGGCCCCACCGAGATTTGACCAGGGCTGTTCCTCTGCCATACCTCCCATGCCATCCTAGAGAGAGATTTACTGTCCTTTTGAGGTGCATTTTTTGGTGTTTAAGTTGGACTTACACATCTAACTTCTAATTGTCTAAGACAGGACAGATGAATACAGCCCTTAGATACCTAAACATTACTAAAATTCCTGCATGCTAGTTGTGCGTCTGTGTTTCCTGTGAGAATGGGTTTATTGGTTTAAAAGCATGTCCAGCAAACCTCAAACTGAGATCACACACTCTGTCATCCTTTATCGCTGGGAAGTTTTAGAAAAACCTTGCCTTCACCTTCACTGTGTTTCAGTGCTCTCATGTGTGCGGCGGGAATGGCCATGTTTCACTTAATTTACAGGGATGCTGCAAAACTGATGAGCTTACCTTTCTTATAAAGCTACTGAATAATTAAGTAGGGCTTTAAAAAAGGTACTAACTCTGCAGATGAGAAACTGGACTCATCTGCATGAACTGCAAAGCTAATCCGTTTTTTATTCCTTTCCCATGCAATTCCTTTGGGAAATTAATAGATTTGATTCTTTGTCTGTTTCATTTACCTAAGTAAATTACAACAGCATCAGTCTTATCAGCACTGGAGTTTTTTGCTGGCAATCAAATGTGATCTGAATTTATCAACTAATCTTAATATACTGCAGATGAGGAATTGCTCTTGACACGCTAGTCAGGATCTGCCCAAAACAATGCTCCCACAATCAGAGTAAATTGAAAACATTATAAATGGTGAGGCAGGCAGAAGGAGACAATAACAGCTGTTCTCAGTGTCAAGTGTCTTAAAACAGATAGTTGTTCCAAGCAGACCCGGAGGCAAAAGGCCTCATTCAAAATCCCTCAAAATCAATGGAAAGATTCCCATCAATGTTAATGGACTTCAGATCAGTTTTTACATTAGACTGGGGACATGCCCATCCAGGATTGAATTTTACTGGGTTGCTGGAGTCCCAGTCTGCCTGTGTCCCAGGCCTAGAGACTCTGGAGATACTTGATGAAAATGCTTCAGTGCACTTCACTTTGCACTCCTGTCTGGGACCCCCGATTATTTTACTTGATAACATGGTGCATCCCGCAGTGTTTGCATGTTGGCAGCATTGCCAGACTTGGCTGCTTGAATCTCATGCTTTTGTAGCTTGTTACTTATCCACCCTGACGTGCAGCAACTGGGAGGTTATATTACCTCCCTTAACCTTTTATTTCTCCCCGCACTGCTGTTCTGTTTTAGGGCTTGGGGTTGCATGAAGGAACAAAATGTCACCTCATTTTCTGAAGCAAACTGCCTTATACTGATGTCTGTACTGGTGCATAAGAAGAAAGGGTCTAAGAATTAGTCCTGGAACATAGTTTTTCTGATTTTCGTATTCTATTAAAATTATTGCAAAGAAATCCAAAGATCCCACTAGAACAGCTATGCTTCTGTGTGCAATTTGGGCATAAAGTGAGATGTGAACTCAAAACTGTCTTGGTCATGCCCTGCTGACTTCCCACAAGCTGACATCAGAACCAACAATATAGCGTGAACCAGAAGGGAGAAATCCTGCATTAACAATAGGAGATGTAATCCTGATCTCATTATACTGTGTGGCTTGTCATAGCCTTATTGTCTAATGAAATATAGCAGTATTGCAGCTCTCCATCAAACTGAACAGGCAGATCTTGCTATGAATATTTAAATGATCACAGCCAACGAGGAAGATGCTTTCCTTGGTGCTCATGCTGTTTCAGAGCATCAAGGACACTAAGACATTATAGAGATGCAAAGGAGAGCGTACGAGTCTAGTAAGAACTTTGGTTTTCCTAGTTTTACAGTTGGATGAATACAGGTGAATAGCTATGTGTGAATAACTACCCTTGCAGGTCCTGTGTATTCACAACAGAAGTTTCCAGGGACAGCTTTCTCCCGTGCTTTGCGTATGAGTGAGCACAACGGCACTGCCCAAACAAACGACGTTTCTTTTTAAATCCTAGAGATAGCACACATTATGCATTTCTCTTCAGGATGTTAGGATGTTTCAAAATTTTTGCTGCAATCATCTGCAATACAGTCTATTTCATATCACTTCGAACTCCACTCAGTACAGAAGATACATTATCTCATATCACAAAAAGATGGCAACCCTTCACCCCGCAAAACTGAAGAGAGTCACGCTATCCATGTAATTGCTCCTATCCTTTCCTTTTCTTCTTGGGAGAGTGGTAGGGAGGAAATCCTAATTTCCTGTCTTGATGATACCTTTCATTTATCTTTAAATTATATCTTAAAAGCCAGAGTTACTGTAGATGATGGAAATGAAGAGAAAGGGCACTTTTCCAATTTAAAAATGCTATTACTTATCCACATGTACAATATCTTTCCCTGCAGGTTATAAATTGTATACCTGCTATGAAAGTTTTTATTTCCTGTTATGTTCTTCACTCCATGCAGAATATTGTAAGAGAAATGAGGCAGCAGCACATACATTTGACAACAATAAGATGAATGATGTTAGCTGGATGGCACTAGGACAGAGAATTGCCACTCATCTCTAGAGCTGCCCGGGAGTGGTTTGTCACACAGGTGGCTACAACATTGGCTCATGGGGAAAATGCATTTCTGTGTAGAAGCAGGTAAAAGGAAGCCTGTTTGGGGGATGCTCCTTCAACATTTGCATTGTGAAATAATGCAGCAGTGGGATCAGTTCACGTCTGCTAGAACAGCATTGCAAATCATGCCGTAGATGCCCCTGCATCATTGTGATTGTTCACTTACTGTCATCATGCCATCGAGGAGGCCAGTCTCCGGTTTCGGTGGTGCCTGCAGACGCTCCATTGACCATTTCTCAATGATGGATGAAACTTGCGGGTTCTCAACATTGAGCAGGCGAAAGCCTGTCATATTTACTCCACTGTATCTGTAGGGTTCCAGGTCTAATGCAAATAGATCCTAAATCACCATTAAGAAAACAAACAAAACCAGATGTAGTATTTTTAAAGCAAAATGTTTGGAAGGCAAAATTAGGCCAAAATTGTATTTGATTTTCAATCCAAAACTCACATGCTGTTTTTTTTTTTTCTCCTGTGAGTGCTCTGTTTGCCCTCAAAGCCTAGTCATGACCGCTTCAGTTATAAATCTGAATAAACCAAAGCTGTGTGAAACTTATGACAAACTACTTATCTGCTTTTTGGAACGTAAAAATCAGTTTCCCATAACAACACTATTTTGCAACCAACCTGCACAGCAGTATCTAATCTTAATTTAGAGCAGTCCTCTAACAGTGTTACAGCTCTGACAAACCAACATGAGGAATTAGCTGGCCAATGTCAAGCTTATTTCTCAACCGGGGAAAGGAAAATTCCAAGAGATGTTGAGAGTGATACACTTTTACTACTTATGAATCCTATTTTTCTCCTGCCTTGCTTCCTTCAGGTGACTTGCTGCCAGTGTGTCTAATGGACCTGTCAGGCCAGTGCATAGTAAGTTCATGCACTTCAGTGCTTGGCATTTGCAGGGCAGGAAAATAGTGGGTATTCTAAGTGATATAATTGTGTGGCACACTCCACAGCTGTATTTATCAGGCAGTGGAAAGATGATAACTGTTTCCCAAAGCCTGAAGGCTGTTTTTCAGAACAACTTTTTGCTGATCCTGGCAGGCCAGTAAAATGACAAATGTGTTGGTCATGGTTTAATACCACAGTAACCATCAAAATGTCAACATTTACAATACCATAATGCCAAGATACCACAAGTACTGCTTACTGCTTGTTCTACTGTGTGCTCTATACTACCTCATGCATATTGTTGGTGGTGGTTACCACTTTATGTTAGACTTTTTATTGTATTGTTTGTTGTATAAAACTGTAAGATCCACAGTCAATCCTAAATTTTCACATTTTTCTTGATGTTAAAATGGCCTCAAAGAGAACTATTTCAAGCCATTACTTCAAGTTCCAAACAGCTAGAGAGTCTTTTCTGACTAATTAATTGACTATTGGATTCAAAACGATTTTCCACTTCCACATAAAATTTTATGTGGAGAGGAAATAAAGAATAAACTGATGCACATGATATAATCCAGTGCTCTAGAACTGTTCTAGCAATATTAAATCATTGCTGTCTTTCTAGTCTACAATGCATATTGAGCTTACACATAGATTGAGTTATATTTATATGTAGCATATAAGTCAAAAGATAGGAAAAATGGGCTGAAATAGGTATTTATAGATTTGTACCATAAAAGAAAATTTAGGGGTTTTCTTTTACTATAAAATATCCCAAGTGATTTTGTACATGTGTGATTTTGTGTCTTTATATGTAAATTAAACATTTTAGCAATGAACCGCACCACCGGCGGTGCTTAACCTCAGCTCCAAAGTAAAGCTGTTCATTCATTATTTTGTTTAACTCTGATCCACCTGTACTGATGACTCCTCCTTAAACACAATACTGCAATTATTTTCCATTGTATTAAAGTATTAGCCAGCCCCACAGATACTACAAAACAGTTTCCTTACAAAATTGTGAGTCCTGATATTACTAAGGAGTGTTAGTACTCATTCTCCAGGGATTTTCTTGAACAATGGCAACAAAGATCTAGAAAAAGTGGAAATTTTTAGTTGTGTTTCTGCAACAGAGAAAATTCACCCCTAAATCTTTAATGTTCCTTACCAATGTTGTAAAAAAGTAGTGGTAGTATTCAGTCATCATTCCCATGGAGAGAATCTGTTGAAAGAGATTGAAAGGTGAATGTACTTTAATCTGGATGCCTTCAGTGTACGGCATTGTCTTTTGAAAAGCATGGATTAATCTAGAACAATACATTACAGGTCATGAAAACTTGATTGCAATAAAACCTACATTTTCTTTCAGGAGCAAAAAATATCCTATTGTATTTAAATTGCTTTTTACCACCTCTGCTCAGGAAAGAGATTAAAGATTGCAAAACTTCTAGGACAAGAAAAATTACCAGTGATAACGAGAAGCTGATTTTTTAAAAGTGAAAGTCTTTACTCTGCACTTTAGAAGTGTTAAAAAGGAATTTACTAGTAAACAAAAGAATTTGTGGGGAAAAGTGCTTAGGTGCACATGTTTTTATTCTGCATTACCATGTGAGAACAAGACACTTGGTGAGTGCTCACTGAAGTAAACAAGAAAAACAAAAAGAAGAAAGCTTCTATAAATGCCTTTTGTTCCACCTGGGGAACACAGGTCTGCAGGAGGTCGTCAAAACAAGCAGTATGCAAGGATTTCTGGTCTGGATTAATTTTTTAAGAGTCAGACCTTTTGAAGGTCTGCAAGATAAGGATGGCATTTAAATGCATACTGACTGGCCACCTCGAGCGGAAGAGGATGAAGTTTTTCTTCCCAGCCCTCACATTGCAGAAAACTTCTAGAGGAATGTGTTTTTTCCCTCAGCACCTCTCCAAAAATCACAGGGAATGCTTACATAAAACACCCCTGATGGTGTCTAACAGGATGCTTTACTGTTTCAGCCCAGCATCACCTACACTTTTTGCAGTGTCCACGCACGCTATTACCGTGATGCCAGCATTTTGTGAAGAGGAGGAGGAATTATGAGCTAGGAAACTACTGAAGAATTCATTATCATGACAGTAACATAGTCAAAGGTTAAATGTTACTCAGTCTTGATCACAGTAACGTAAGCATCTGCTATTAATAGTATTTCAGGACACTTTTAGCAGTGCCTGAACAGCTGCTTGAAAGACAGGGGAAAATAGTGTGATTTGGCATGCCAGAATTCTCTTTCATGGCAAAAGCCTCTGAAAATCATATAATAGTTTGGGTTGGAAGGGACCTTTAAAGGTCGTCTAGTCACCCCCCCTGAAATGAGAAGGGACATCTTCAACTAGATCAGGTTGATCAGAGCCTCATCCAGCCTGACCTTGAATGTTTCCAGGGTTGGGGCAACTACCACCTCTCTGGGCAACCTGTTCCAGTGTTTCACCACCTTCAGTGTAAAAAATTACTTCTAATCTAAATCTACTCTCTTTAAGTTTAAAACCATTATGCCTTATCCAACTGCAACAGGCCCTGTGAAGAAGTTTGTAACCATCTTTCTTATAAGTCTCCTTTAAGTACTGAAAGGCTGCAATAAGGTCTCCCCGGAGCCTTCTCTTCTCCAACAAGAGAGAAGTTGGGCTGAACGACCCCAACTCTCTCAGCCTGTCCTCATAGGAGAGGTGTTCCTTCTCTCTGATCATTTTCATGGGCCTTCTCTGGACCCACTCCAACAGGTCCATGTCTTTCTTGTGTTGAGGGCTACAGAGCTGGATGCAGTACTCCAGGTGGGATCTCACCAGAGTGGAGTGGAGGGGCAGAATCACCTCCCTCGACCTGCTGGCCATGCTTCATTTGACACAGCCCAGGATACAGTTGGCTTTCTGAGCTGCAAGTGCACATTGTCATCTCATGTCCAGCTTTTCATCCACCAGTACCCCCAAGTCCTTCTCGGCAAGGTTACTCTCAATCCCTTCATCCCTCACCCTGTATTGATACCAGAGGTTGCCCTGACCAAGGTGCAGGACACTGCACTTGGCCTTGTTGAACGTCATGAGGTTCACACAGGCCGACTTCTTGAGCTTGTGCACGTCCCTCTGGATGGCATTCTATCCCTCAGGCGTGTCAACCACACCATTCAGCTTGGTGTCCGCAGACTTGCCGAGGGTGCACTCGATTCCACTATGTCATTGATGAAAATATTGAACAGTACTGGTACCAATACGGATCTCTGAGGGACACCACTTGTCACCAGTCTCCATCTGGACATTAAACCATTGACCACTACCTTCTGGATGAGATGATCCAACCAATTCCTCATCCACTGAATAGTCCACCCATCAAATCCATATCTCTCCAATTTAGAGAGAAGGATGTTGTGGGGGACTGTGTCAAAGGCCTTACAGAAGTCCAGGTAGATGGCATCTGTAGCTCTTCCCTTGTCCACTGACATAGTCACTCCGTCATAGAAAGCCATTAGGTTGATCAGGCGGGACTTGCCCTTGGTGAAGCCATGCTGGCTGTTTCACATCACATCCCTGTCCTCCATGTGCTTTAGCATAGCTTCTGGGAGGATCTGTTCCATGATCTTCCCAGGCACAGAGGGGAGGCTGACAGGTTGGTAGTTCCCAGACTCCTCCTTTCTAACCTTTTTAAAAGTGGGTGCAATGTTTCCCTTTTTCCAGTCACCAGGAACCTCACCTGACTGCCATGATTTTTCAAGTATCATGGAGAGTGGCTTCGCAACTACATCAGCCAATTCCCTCAGGATTCTGGGATGCGGCTCATCAAGTCCCATAGACTTTTGTATGTTCAGGTTTCTCAGGTGGTCACAAACCTGATATTCTCTTACAGAGGGAAGGACTTTGCTCCCCAAGACCCTGCCTAGCTGTCCATCCACTTGAGAGGTCTGGGAAGAGAGCTTTCCAGTGAAGATTGAGGCAAAAATGTTGTTGAGTACCTCAGCCTTCTCCTCATCCATTGTTAGCAGTTTGCCAGTCTTGTTTATCGAGCAGGGTACTCTTTCTTTGACCTTCCTTTTCTGGCTGACGTATCTGTAGAAGCCCTTCTTATTATTCTTTGCATCCCTTGCCAAGTTCAGCTCCATCTGCACCTTGGCCTTCCTGACTCCATCCCTACACAACTTGGCAACATCCCTATACTCTTCCTAGGATACCTGTCCCTGTTTCCACGGCCTGTGCATTTCCTGCTTGCCCTTTAGTTTAACCGTCAGGTTCTGACTCAGGCATGACAGTCTCCTGCCTTCCTTTCCTGACCTCTTCCACCTGGCAATCAAGAGCTCTTGCACTCTATGGAAAGTGTCCTTAAAGATCTGCCAGCTGTGTTCTGCTCCCTTGTCCCTGAGGGCAGTTTCCCAGGGGACCCTATTGACTAACTCCTTCAACAGCTGGAAGTTTGTTTTCCTAAAATTCAGGATCCTGACTTCACTCCTCACCTCACCCATATTCCTCAGGACTGTGAACTCCACCAGTGCATGATCACTGCAGCCCAGGCTGCCTCCAATCTTGATGTCACAGATGAGCTTGCTTGTGTCCAGCATCGCATTCCCTCTGTTAGGGCTGTCTATTACCTGGCTTAAGCAGTTATCCTCAATGCACTCCAGGAGTCTCCTGGACTGTCTACAGATCGTCATGCTACTTTTCCAGCAGATATTGGGGTGGTTGGAGGCCCCCAGAAAGACAAGATCCTGCAAGCATGATGCCTCCTGTAGCTGGACTAAGAAGGCTTTGTCAATAGGCTCCCCTTGATTGGGTGGCCCTGTAGTGGACACTAACCACAAGGTTGCCTTTGTTGCCTCAGTCTCTAATTCTTATCCATAAACTTTCAACCTGCTCGTGGCTCTTCTTCAGAGACAGCTCTTCACACTCTATCCATTTCTTTATATAGAGGGCAACAGCTCGGCAGCTCCTTCCTCGCCTGTCCCTTCTGAACAGCCTGTAGCCATTGATAGCCGCACTCCACTCATGGGATTTGTCCCACCAAGTTTCAGTAAAGGCAGCTAGGTTGTAGCTTTCTAGCAGCATGGTGGCTTCCAACTCCTCCTTCCAATCAGTTGTGTGATTGTGTATGGCATTTCCTCACATAAAAAAAGGAAATAATCTGAACTTTCTAAGCTGTAGTAGATAATGAAAACAGCTCAGTGTTAATCACAAATAACCAATCCATTTCCAGCACTAAAAATCAAGCCAGAAGGCAAGTATTTTATTGAAATGCTCCACTGAATTTACATGTCAGAGTTGCCTTTTTTATTTCTTATTTTATTAATCCTCTTCTATTCCATTCCTTAGAGTTATTTTATTACCTGTAGAAATAAGCAATCTAGCAATCCTGGAGACTGATGTTCCTTCCCTATTTATGCACAGAAAATGATGTATGGCAGCATCAATGGAAACTTTTGCATTCTGTGTTTCCCAGCTGACCTGGCTGGACTCAGTTCTGCTCCCTGGAGAGGTGCCATTTCTGTGTCTAAGGTCCCTGCTATAGGAAGGAGGTGCCAGTCGGGATTTTTATGATGCAGGTCTCTTTTGAGCTGAAACTGTGTTGAAATAACCCAATTACTTCATATGGGGCACAGACCAGCCGCTAGGTTATACAAATGCGGTTTGATCCCAGGTAACCTCTGTATGCCTAAATTTATTTGGTCCTCTACAGGAAGTTCGCAGTTGGTCCATGGTGTTACATTAGTATGAACACAAGATCATACTAATAAATGTAAATAGGAGGACACAAATACCCAGATTTAAATTATTGATTCATTACAGTTTTAATTCTAGCTTGAGATAGAAGAGCTGACATCAAGTCATTCCACTTCTGTTATCAGAAGATATAAACTGCAATCTGCCTGTGTAGAAACAGTAAGATAGTGGAGAACCAGGACAATGCTAAGCCATATAATGCCTTAAAATACAACTTTACATTAACTAGACAGATACATTAAGTAGAACAATTCTAAAGTGTGTAGCCTGGATGTTCGGGAAGCATTACCTAGCTGTGCTGCTGCAGCTACACTGCTACTTGGGTATCCAGCTAGTTAATCTAAGGTAGCCCTGTTATTGCTTTCCTCACAAATCCAAGGGCAGTAGCCTGAGAGGAGTGTTTGCTTCCTGAACACATTTTTGATTAAAACTTCTTATGAGAATATTGATTCCCAAGTAATATTCTATAAACAGAGCTGGCAGGACACACACACACCTGTGAATAACAATGATTTCAAAAGTCATGCTGCAGGATTATCTTTGAAAACAAAGCAGAACCAAAACCCCTGAAAACCAAAGGCAGTTGCATGTAAAAAGTGAGGTTCAACCAGCAATGTTATCTGCCATAACCAAGATACAGGTTCACCACGGCAATTGCTGGAAGAGTGCCACGGATTTGCGAAGGACCCTGCACCCGAGGGCTCCATGAGAGATGCTCACTGAAATTCTTTCAAAGAAAGTATTTCAGCAGCCCAGGAAAGCTTCACCAATATGTCTCCTTTGTATTTTCTCTATTAATGGTGACTAAATTAAGATATGAAATTACAGGCAGCTGGAAGAGGACTTGTAACGTCACGCACACGTTACTAATGCCCTTGTCCGGTTAATGAACAAGAGCTGATGCTGGATCTGTCCCAGGCTGGGCACCAATCTGCCACTGAGCTCCGCCCTCTCACTTAGCACTGGTCACAAGACCAGCCTTAACTGGTTGTCCTCCCTTCTAACAATCATTAAGGCAATTAGTTAGCAGTTATATAGCACTTAGACTTTGCTGTGACACGTTAAATCTGTAGATTGACCTAAATAGGGTGCTTTTTATTCATGGATCATAAAAACCCTGTAATCGTAACTTTTTTATGTTTTAGGGTAACATGGTCACTAAATAAAATTCCCAGTGAAGGAAGATTTGATGATGGTACCAAATGCCCACTCAGGAGGCTGGCATTAGGAAAACAGGAGGTGAAGACAAGTTAAAGCAAAAGCAAGAGGAATGCTGAAGATCCCAAAGCATTAATGACTTCCAGGCTTTAATGATTCATGTATGTTCACAGAAGCAAGGACTCATGTTTTTCGCAACACAATAGATACAGGAACTGCAGCTTCTAGGAACTCCCAGGAGAGAGACAATAATAAAAGCATGGTAGGAGCAAAGGCTCCTTTCAGGTTGGGAAACCTCTGAAGTGCCTTGCAAAGCAGCTGCACTGGCTCTTCCACAGAGCAAGTGTCCCCCTACTAGAGAAAATGAGCAGACCAGCCCAGAAAAGAAAAGGAAAAGCAACAAGATTGGCATATGTGTATAAAGCTGCCCATAAGAAACTAGAATGAGATTTCATTACACATTCCTATTTAAATAACTTTGCATGTAATTATTTAAATGATCATGCATCTGATATAAATGTCCTATTTAAATAATAACAGCTTTTACTTACTGTGGAACTTAGATGAATGTAAACTAGTGAAACCAGGCTAAAATATTCTGCATTCTCCTTGCAGACCTCCTACCCTTCCTGGCCTGTATAAAATATATTCTTCAGCCAAACTCGGATATGGGTTGATTATGGATTATCCTGGCAACTAAGAAAAGAGACTTCCATCTCTGATTATTCATTTCAGATCAGATGTTTGGGCCTTGTCTTTTGCAGACCTGTACTTTTATCTGTGGATCATGAACTGCAATGTGAATCTCAACAACTATCAGGGGTCAAAATATGCATGGCAAGTGAATAGAGACTGGATAAAAATATTCTCTTATGTCTGTAAATCTCTTTGGGCACCCCGTTCCTGGCTTGCATCATATCCCAGCTTCAACCTACATTTGTTCATCTTGTAAAAAATTCACCACCTCATTTAGAGCTAGTGTCAGTCTTCCCTCAAGGTGGGCTGAAACCAGAGTGATGGTAAAGCATATTAGCAGGAACTGCATCAAATACTTTGCTTGCTTTCACTTTGCATTTTCCTCACTCGAGCTAATTTTTAATTTCATGACCATTAAATGAATGCATTTCATTATCCAACTAATTAGTATCACCACTGTTTTCTAAGATCAGCAAGATAAGCCATAATGAATAATAGCCTCTCTGCCTCCTTGCCTCCCAAGTGTTTGATATAAAACCTTTATATTGTGTTTACAGTGCTTCCCTGGACTCTTTGTAGACAACTTCACTTGGACATGACTTAACTTAGTGGAAATCTCTATCCCACTCAGTCACAGCATTGGTCCAGCTGGAGTGGTGTAGATTTCCTCCAACATGGACATGAGCCATATAAAGAAACAAGGTATATTCTGTAAATATTTCACTAGTATTGGAGTCCAGCTGGAAACAAGGGCCACAGCAATAGGGCAGGATGAATGTGTTGGCCCAAAGCCCCAGTCAGGTGTGGTTGGCTCCTTCTGTTTACTGAAGGGACCCCAGGAAGCTAGGGCAGCTGCAGTACCTTTCAAACTCCAGCATGGACATTATCTCACAGTAACAAGACTGCATTTGCAAAAAAAAAAAACCCAAAACAAGCATTTGCATCACCCAGTGAATCTTCCAAGGAAGGAAAGAACAACTGCACAAGCAAGTTTATGTAACTAGTTTAGCTTTCGTCTGGACAACACAGCTAAGAAGAACAGAGAAGCAGAGTTCTCAGCATAGTGCAGCTATGATTTACACAGCCAGGAGCCCAAAAGACTGTATTCTGACCAGTAGCCTGTGCTGCTGTGTCTTCCAAGCTCAGAATAAAGTTTCTGAGGCAATGGCCACATTTACTTCTGTGGAGACCTACAGTTAGATTTGGGAACTGAAGTGCACGGCCAAATTTCATGGTGAATTACCCCTGCCACACCATTGCTGTGCCTATGATCTTCGCTGATGTCTTAACCTATGGCTCTCACCATGTGATGCCATTAAGCAG
>NW_009646936.1:1680414-1698429 GCF_000708025.1 Charadrius vociferus | reverse complement strand
CATCCCCTTTATAAAATGAATAAGAGGGAGGAGAACCAGTGAGCCAAGTATCTATCTGCTTCTCACCCTGGGGCTTGGGTGATCTGGGAGGATTTGCCACCGGTATTTCTCCAGTGCCTGTGAGAACAGACCTAATCCTGCCTTTTCTTCGCAGAGAGTGGGCTTCAGCCTACTTGTCAAGTTACTAGAAAGAGTGAAGTTTTGTATTCTCACATTTATTGTTGTACCTGAAATGTATACTATGATAACACTTAGTTTTCATACTTTGGTAGGAACTGAACTAATCATTTTGATCTTTGTCTGTCACATAGTGAAAGTGAACATAGAAATCTTTATAAACTGCTTTAGGAGTGTCCTAAACCTGATTAAATATACAGTACATTTCCTAAAACTTATTTTGAAAGTGTGAGGAAGGAGTAGATAATTTAAGGCTAGTAGCAACATCATCTATGAGACAGGAGTTTGCCTAGCAGTGAAATCTATGTCAACTATTTGTGTGTTAGAAAAATAAATTGAAGGTTAACCATAACAAATAAACCTCTTGAACTAAGTCCCTCATACAAAAAGGCAATACCAGACTAAATACAGTATGTGCAGGATATAGTGGAAGATTGGTGCGTAAAACAGATGGCAATTTGCAATAGCTAGATTTAACGGACTTGTGGAATTGCTTACCTAGTCTAGATGGAGCACCAAATCTCTGTCCACAAAATATTTCAGGTGAATGTTGTAACCGCCAGGTTTTTCCCTAAGAAAGTGTTTCCAGCTTCCTTGTGTAAGGGACTCAGTCCTGCTGGTTTTTGTCAAGTTTGGAGGGTGCCTTATCTTCTCACATTCTTTCAAGGATATCTGTCTTTAGGCTTGGAAAGGAAAGAGATGCAAGGCACCTTTGGAGGACAGAGCAGGACAGGCACTGCTGAAGTCAAACAGGGAGGTTCCTACAGAGCTTAAGCAGGTCCTGAGCAGAACTTTAGAGATCACAGTTTTACCCTAAGAAGCCACAACTGCACTTAGCTCCTGCTTTTGGCATCTAATTCTTTACCAGATTGCTCTCTTTATCAGATTTGTCCAGTCTTCATGAGTTTTAAAGCTCCAGCAGCCAAGATTTTCAAGTTGGCTATGGGAATGTCAGACCAGCTGCAACTTTTTCCATCAGCTCTGCTGGTGCAATGTGTCTCATTTGAAAATCCTGCTGGCATAAAACCTTCTGGTTCAAGTAATTTCAGAATATCCCAGTTCCTGTGGAACAGGTCACTTTGGGCAGCAGAACTGCCAGTTTGGGTGGTTACCTGGTACAGTCAAGAGGGTTGGAGAACTCCCTCAGCTTCCATTTACCAGTTGCATGAAGTTACTAACCCTCATGAGGGAATATAGAGAGACAATTCAAAGTGACTATTGGAAAAGGCAGCAATTAATGATCACGATTTCCTCTTGCTCCTTCCAGCTCTGGGTGATGGGAGGGCCAGGCCTCATTAAGGCGGCTGAGGACTGTGAACACCTGTGCTCTCTGCAGTATTTCAGAGAAAAGGGGAAATGGAGGAGTTTAGGGAATAGGTTATTCAGCTATGTGCAAGCTCTGTATTTTGTTTAAATTAGGTTATTTATTCGCTGGTTCTTGTTGTGCACAAGGAAGAAGCATGGCTCAATGGTATTTTAGTTGAAGCTATAAATAAGCAATAGATTGTCTCATTTAAGAGCAGAAATTTGTCTTTTGTGCTGTTTTGTAAACAATAGGTTGAAGGAGGCAAGTGAAGAGGTCACCTCCCCTAGTCCCACAGCCGTGTAACACGGCTAGGTCAAATAGCTCCACGCTCCCAAAACCAGCTCCATCCTCTGACTCTTTTGGGACCTAACTTCAGCTGTGTTAATTGTTTTGCTCCCAGAGAGAGCTTTTAGGCATCACTTGCCTTCCCTTCCTGGGAAACAAACTGTGCCACAGCGGGCGCCTCCAGAGTATGGGTGGGAGCAGCGCCTGCTTGCAGTGCAATTGCTGCCGCCACCAACCCCGGCAACACGGGCGCTGCTGGAAGAAGAGCAGCAGCTTTTCTGCCCTGCCTGTGCCTTCAGCTTGGAGGCAGGCTGGTAGCAAGCAGCAGGAACGTGGCCGGAGCAGGTGAGAGGTGGCCTCTTGCCCCTTTCCCAGAGGCTTGGAGGAGGTGAGGGATGCTGCTCACCTTGGCTGGGGATTGTCCTAAGGAGATGGAGCAGATCCTGGTGCAGAAGGGTCACCCTTGGCCTTAGAAGGGGAGAAATGCCTTGTGTAAAGCTTTTGGGGGTGAACCTGTGCAGGCTCAGAGGAGTGAGGAGGATACAGGAACTGAGCATAAGCAATGGTGGGTATGTGCCTGTGTGAACGTGTTGCAGTTTTAATCTGTAAAATACTCTCCACCACCCAACCCTCTACAAATCTCCACTTCCTTTATTCATCTTCTCCTGCATGAGCTACTAAACACCTGCTACATTATTATAAATACAGTAAGCAGACAAGAAATTGTTGCTTTGGGGACAGGTTTAGGTGACTTTTGGCTCTGATTCCTACTCCCATTAGAAATCTTGTATAATTTAATAATGATATGTATTTTTCCCATGTTATCTATGAGACTATTTACAAAGTAAAAAATATTCTCTATCAACATTGCAAAGTTTTCTTACAATAATTTCTATAGTATTCTCTTTAATACCTTGTTTTCATTCAATGTAAAATTACATAGGGATTTCTGTGTGCAGTGATGGGAATGTGAACCACGGTACTTCATGTAGCTAACCTACAATCAGATGAGTCACGCATGAATTCAGAACCCTCCACACCTTCCCATTTCATAGCTGCCTTTGACAGTGAGGAACTTAAACACCTGAGTTACTGCTGCCAGCATCTAGATTCAGCCACAGAACTGTCTCATATAAAAGCCATTTTCCCTTTCTTTCTAGCCTATATTTATGTTGCTTCCTTTCCCTCAGCTCTGACCCACAGGTGTACCTCTCTTAATTTTCCTATTTTCTCCCACACTGCCATTCACCATCCTTCTCCGAGTTCTTAAGGCATTGGAGAGCATTATCTGTATCTGCAGCCTGTCAGTTTTCTCCCTGATCCATTTCCCACACAAACCGTTCTGCCACTTTGCCCTGTCTTACAGCATCTTTTAGCACTTCCTCTTCTTCTTTTGACACTAAGGTTATTTTGCTTTTTTTCCCCCGTACTCAGCCTGGTATTTTTGAAGCTTTGTGCCTCCTGCAGTGTGCCAGACATCTGCACTTTCTTCTTGCAGATCCTTGAAAATTCGTGTTGTCAGTTTAACTCTCCCCCCACGTCTCATTTTGGAGCAGCTTGTTCCTGCTGTCATGTTTTAATGCTTTTGGACAGCCCTATGGGGAGCAGAGTGATTGGACAGCAGCTCTTCTCTCCACCCCCTTTCTCAATTAATGCCGCTCGTTATAGTCCCATCACATGGGAGAGCATCTGCATGATTGTGCACCCTCCCCTGGCTCTTCCCTCATATTCCTAACACCATGCCTGCATCTGGCCCTGCTGTAGCTTAAATATATAACTTGCACCAAGAAAACCCTAAAATTTAGTACAGGCCAACTTTCCTGACAGCAATAAATCCAACCCTACCAGCTCATGGGAACTTGTGTGCTGTTCTCAGCTGTGTTGCATCTGATTTACGACACCATCCTGCACATCTGTATTCACAGGACCAACATTCTCCAGTCTGGTGAAGATGGTTTCAGGCTCCTCAGACTAATGCAACCAGTAAGTTGTCTTACCTACTGTGATACAAAATTCTGCCCTGTATACCTTAAATATTTCAGCAAAATTTTCTGGGTTGGAAGCATAGGCTTTAACCTTTGTGGGACAGCCCATATCTGTACATTTAGATCAGGAGAACCTCTCTGATGGTTTTTCCGGATCAGTGTTTCCCATTAGACCAACTGACAGTAAAACCAACAAGCCCCCTTACCTACAATTGCAGGAAAAAGGAAAATGCCATTAACAATGTATTGTATTGGTATTGCTTGGTATTATTGTCTATAGGTCAATGAATTGCAGAACCCAGTGCTTTAGACTTTGATTGTCTAGAAATACATAGTAAGTGACAACAGTAAATTCTAATTTACACCACTCTCTGTGTGTCCTTGGTAATGTCCCAGCCCATTAACATCAGGCTTTGTGTCACTTGTCCTTGCCTTGTGTGGCTGTCTGACTCTCACACTCAGGTCAAGGCTACGTCAACCCTTGCGCAATAGCCTCTCTTCCTGTTTTAAGGAATACTTTTTTCTTCTGATACTTTCTCCATTCCATCTTCTTGCTTTACCAGAGTTTAAAATGTAATGAAGTAGTGCCAACAGACTAAATCTTGCTTTGTTACAGGGAAGTGAATGAAGAGTTACGCTCTTGTCTGCAGTGGATTAGTGCCCCGTTGTTACTGTCATCAGCATTGAACCTGATGTGCAGCCTCTGTGGAGGCAATAGCTCAAGGTGAGCCACTCCCTAAGAACTCCAAAATGGGCTCTTTCTTCTTTTGTGGGGGAAGACATAAAACTGTGTTGATTAAACCAGGGCCAGCTAAAATAAATGCAACAATCTTCCTAGTCAAGTAGAACCTGAAGTATTAAAAACAAATGCATATTTCCTTCTACAGGATATCTATGGGCTTCTCTTCAGACATCAATACTGCTGCTGGTCCTTATGGCTCTGTGAAGCCCTGAAGTCTTGTGGAGTGCTTGGATGCTGCTGCACGTTCTGTAACAACTTCTGTCCCTGGTATTAACAAGTCTATGTCCTAATTGGTAAATGCATTCAGTTTTAGTGTTTCCCAGAAAATGAAAACCAGAGAGGCTAACAACTTTCAGGATACAAATTGAATGTTGTGTTTTTTCACCTCCTTCCCCTTACCTGCTTAAGGATTTCCGCTGCTGTTTCATGTGAGCAATCAAATATCACATAGAACTCCTTGCCCTTCTTCATCTCCTTGAGTAAAGGCCTGGCGTCTTTATTTCCAGAGGGCAGTTGGCGGATTTTGATTTTAATGTTGTATCTGGAAGGGGCTTTGATGAGCTCTTGCAGGCGAATTAGACCTGAAAAATGATATGCAATTATACAACAAACCATCTTGTGCAATGAGTATTTATTGTCACTCAGATTCTCTTATCAGTCCCAACATATTTCACATACCCAAAGGGTAGTTGTTAGCTTCATATTTGCCAGCCTCCTAACTAATATTGTTACAGCTTTTCCTTTTCCTACTTGGCTTCAACATCTAAATATTCCGAAATATATTTTTAATTGGTTGATATAGGATATGTTTGTATTGATTCTATATTGCCTCATTTCATTGCAAAAAGAATATAATGCTTCTTCCCTGGCAGCTAATTATTATTTCAATATTAAACAACAAGAACATAGAACTGAAGAGACCTCCTTACTAACTTTCCTATCTAATGTCAAGCATGAGTAGATGAGGGGTGATAGAGGGAGAAAAAGATTCAGTGGCCAGAACCTCCATTGTGGCTCACTTAGAAGCCAGTGGTTAGCCTGAGTAGCACTTACCAATAATTATTCTTAATAACCATCCATATGGCTCTCATTGTCCTCATTTCAGTGTACATTGCAATACGCCAGAGGAGGAGCCTTAAATTTTTCTGATCATCATTTTAGAGACAAAAAGCCTGAAGGCATAGTAACTTGCATGAGGTCACTCAGCAAGTGTGAGATCTTCTAAAGAACTGAAATATTTTGAGATTCAGCTCTATGCCTCTAAACACAAGAACATGATTTTTAAGACTATGTTTTTGGCTGTTACAAATCTACACGGCTTATTTGAAGCCAGTGGAGCTCAACCAGTTGAAGATCTGCCCAAGTATTTAAACACAGTGCAATTCTACTAGCTAATTCAGCACTCCTAAGTAATTTGTACTGCCTCCAAAACCTAAGTCAGATAGTTAAGAGTTCTTTGAGGTGTGTGATTACAGTCTCTTTCTCGTTATCCATGAATATAATTTACCCACAAAAAACTCACGATCTCCTGCTGAGGGAAAGTAAAAGGTTACCTTAAAAATATGCATAAAGAGAAAGAAAATATGGGCAAGAAGCACTTCTTAGACAAAAATCAAACAAATTATTAATATGAAAAAACTCATCGCCCTCCCACTGGGAGTAGGTATATATTTGTCTTGTGAGTGAATATCATTGGTTGAATGGTCCAATTGTGTATATAAGGCAAGATGAAGCATCACTATTTCTTCTGAGGTTATCAAGCGATTGCTATGTTGAGGACTGTTGGCTTTCACTCAAGTACTGGCAATGTGTTTTGAAAAAAATAATCTTTCCCTGTGTCTGCAGTGCTGGGTCTGTTCTTTGCAGGTTTTCAAGTATCAACAATCAATACAGAATATTAAGCATCGTGAGTATTCAAATGTAAATTACTGCACACGCTGTGAGATCAGAGCCTGGCTGGAAGCCAGCCTGTGTAAATATGAAACAATTTGAGCTCATTATTATGAGAATGGGGCACATGCTTCCAACACTGACTAACAAGGAGGGGAGTTTATGTGATCTGGTTGTAAAGCTGTAGCTTGGTTGTACCAAGCACTCAAGCATTCAACCCTTGACTGCAGTGCCTTGGCCACTATAACAAATGGCTACTCTAAGAGGGAAAACTGAGATTTGGGAGGAAGGGTCCAGCATGCAGAGAATCTTGCATCTTATCCACAGCCTCAGACTGAGTATTGGCATTTCTCTTTCCAGCAACAAAAAAAAAACCTAAGTGCAAGTGCGGTGAAGAGCAGAAGAAAAGGATTTGCCCACCCACCTCCATCTTCTTTTGGGGTGAAGAAAAATACTGTGTGTCTTAAAATATGTTTCAGCCACAGGAGAATTGGACCTTGCCCTTCCCATTGCTTCCTATGGCTACATGAAGTGAAGGTAAAGACTAGTTACAGTGTACTGAAGAAATCAAAGCAGCAGTGAAAAGAACTGCGGTTGGTTTTCTGGACAACCAGGCAAAAGCCTGAATCAACTGACCGCCAGCATAATTAATAGCACAGGAAAATAACCATCAGTGCTCTCCTTCCTCTTCCGCCTTCTCAACAAATCCAAACCCTTGGACATGATACCACCAAGTGTTGATTTGGAACAAATCTTAAATGTGAGTTGCTTAGTCTGACTCCTGGGGGAAGGCCTGGGCAAGTGCAGCACTTAGGGCAGTCACTTTTCTGTCTCTCCATCTGGACCTCAGCCTGCAACAGGCAGGAGGCATCACAGACTGCCCACGAGGCTGGGAAGAAAGTAGTGGCCAAGTTAGGAAGGGCTCAGAAGTGACATATCCTGGGCATTGGCCCCCTCTCTGCAAAGTGTGTTATGTGACCTGAACAGAGATGCAGGACTCTGCTCGAACTTGGAAAGGAAAGATGTTGTAGAGTCCGGCTAGGTGGAAGCTGCGGTGGCTGAGTGTGAGCTGCGAAGGCCCTGGAGAGAGTGTTAGCTAGTCCTACTGAAAGGAAAGGCTCAATTTAGGGCTTCAAAACAAAATCTGTAAGGGTGGAAACCAGACTTGTCTCACTAACTTTCTTGGCCTACTGTCTGTATTCTGCTGTCTTTTACTCAGACATCTAAACACTTTCTCCTTTTGCTTCACAAACAGGGTTGGGAATTTTCTGTGTTGTTGAGAAGGTATCTTGTGGTCTCTAACATTGATGAATTCACTAAGCTTTGGGGCTGGATTTCCTACCACAACTAGTGTTAGTGTGGTAGCATGGTAATGTGTGTCGGTAGAAAGTGTTCAGATCCCCATTTCCCTTTTTTTTAAATTAAAAAAACAGTATAGCTAATTCAGCCAGACTTAAAATTGAAGAAATCCTTTTACTGCTTTGGGAGAAAGTTCTTTTTATCAGAAAACCATGTTAGGGTTAGCAAAGTTATATGTCTCCTGTAACCAAATTCAGAAAGAATTCAAATTCTGCCCTGTGCAAACTGATTGAACTGATATGACAAAAAGATTTGGTTCCCCTGAGCCTTAAACAAATGCTGGGAGAATAGGCCAATAAGTGGGGAAAGTCAGGGATTCTTACAGAAGATGAGGAATTTGATGTAGTTGCCCTTCTCAGCACCTGGTAGGTGAAAAAGTTATTGAATTCAGGGAAGATAGATCAAAAGCAGAGTCAAACCTGCACTGAAGGCAGTGTTATTCCTTTTGTTTGAGTTGTTGATAACTGAGACAAAGTCATGTGTCTGTTATAGATCAATGTGCCAAATAACAAAGTGTGAAAGTGGGATATTGGAAGGGCTCTATTACGGGCCACTAAATTAAAACAGAGAACAGTATGTCTACCCAGTTCTAGCACGTGGAAAGTTAAACCATAAATTATGGTACCTAAGTTTGGGGAATGCATGCTCGATGTGTCATGCAGTCTCCTTGCAAGGCTTTGTTAGATTGTCTTTAAACTTCAGGAGACAATTTTTTGCCTTACACAAAGGCATCACACTTGATATAAGCTAAATCTTTTTAAACACCTTGATAAAAAATAAAGAGGAATTAATAATCAGAATGAAGTCTGATTATGGCCTGGGGACTCTGAACATAACGTGGATTATAGTTAATGTGGAAAAAAGGAGCACAGTCTTAATCTGAAAAATAAGTACATTTGCTTAGGAGCCTTAATTTTCCCTAGCATTGGAAAGCTATAGGCATTAATAACTCAGAAAGGGAAAACTATGAGATGTTTAAGTAAATATTTACTCTATAGCCAGAAGTCATTAATTTACTATCAAGAAAGATGATTTTGGCTGAAAGTCCATCTTTCAATGGCACAGTAAGGACAGGAATTAGAAATAAAAATCAGCTGTAGTGTGCTTTACTATTCCTATTTATATGAAGTCTAAGAGACAAAAGGGTAAAAATCTGATCATATCAACTCAGGAAACATGAGGGAAACTTGAAAGTGTATTTTAGGAACAAAATACAAGCTTTAAAACTGCTGTGGATCCCTTTGGAGGAGACAGTAACATTATTTAACATGGTGCATTTAGTACCGTTTAACAGGATGTTTGATAAGAAGCAGGATGAGTAAGTACTTCCTATTCCAAATGTAATTTTTAGAACTATTTCTTGCAGGTTTTCTAGACATGCTTATATAAAATGTGCTTACCATTGACAGTCCTATAGAGTCTACTTAGTAGATTACTAACACTCGGCAACTAATGTGATAAATACTGGAACCTTGAATGAATTCTAGAAGGTTGGAAAAAAGTGCTAATGATTTGTCAATATCAGAAAAAGTATGTGAGATAACACAGAATGGCTTACCCCAGTGTAAGCACTGGACAAGCTATGAATAAAGCTGATATTGTGGTAAAATGCTGAAGAATGAAAACTTGGGACTACAGTTAAGAGAGACATTAAACTGTCAAGGGAAGATAGCTCTGTATCACACCAAGTGCCTTTGTTTGGTGTTACAAGTTCTGTTGACACAGGTAGCTTCCTAGATGCGAAGCACTTGCCCCCAGGAGATGTCCATCTTCATATATCACACAAACTGCTCACGAAAAATGTGGGACTATAAAATAATCATTTGTGAGATCTCAAAAAGCAGATGTTAACGAGAAAGCCTTATTAAACAGTGGAGGTCTGTGAAGGCTGGTGCTAAGCCATTCAGACATTTGTAGTGCTCTTGTCTCTGTATGCGCTCCAAAAATCATTGACTGTAAAAAAGTTATGGCTGAAAAACATTTGGATGACAAAAACTGGCAGCAGGGTGAACAGCATTTGAGATAAGGAGGGTGGGCACAAGTGATGTGGATCATTTGGAAACATGAGCTCACTCAAATGCATTGTTTTTTTTTAACATTGCTCAGTCCAGACTCATAACTGCATTTCCATTGATGGATGTGTCTATACAGCAGTGAAAAGTATAACTACAGGAGGTGGGCAACTACAGCTTGGCAAACTGGCACAGTATGTGGCCTCTCTGCTGCAGCTGGCCGTGATGGTACATGGGCTTGCAGAGGTGCTGTAGTGTGAAGGATGAAAGCAGGATTTTCCACACCTAATCTTCAATATAGACTGCTAACCTGGAGAGAGGCTAATCTCAGCCTGAAAAATCTGTGTATGGATCATTGGAAGTTCACTGTTACAGCTATGAGTTCACTGTTTCTTTAGGAATGAAGTTGCTCTTCACATAAAATTAGTCTCCAAGAAAAAAATAGGTTAATATGTTTTTTTGTTCTTGTAGTGTAACAATGTCAAACATGAGAGATGAGAAATAAAAAGAGCTTTAACTAAATGGCGTCACTCTAACTCAAAATCCAAAGACTATTTATATTGATCAAAGTTGACCTGTTTACTTTCCTGACTCCAAGTTAATAAGATGATTGATGATTAATTTACTTTGTAAATACCTCTGCAAATGAAGTCTCTTTAATACCAGTCATTTTCATAGCTGAGCACGTACACAACACTCCGTGTTTTGGAGTGCTAATTTGATAATGGAGTAGGCTGAAAAAGACCTCTATTTGTTTATCTATGAGTGTATTTTGGCATGCAGTGCTAGAAGCCCAGAAGAAATCCTGCTGAGCTAGACCATCATAATGGAAATGCAAGAAGATGCTGCAGTAAACCCAGCCTGACTTGTTCTTTCTCTTCTACCTCCAGCCCTCTGGTGTACTCTGAGTCCAAGGCGAGCAGAACATTGGCACTGAGACCTGCCTCTGGGATCCAGGAGGAAATGTGCGTCTTGTGTGCTGTCAACAGTGCGGAAAGACATACAACATTTTTAGCCTTAAAATTGAGGTTTGGCTTTTTTTTTTTTTTTTTTTTGAAAAGCAGAATTCTGTCTTTCAGACATGTTTTTACAACATGATTTTAATAGCCGTGATTTTTTTTTTTTCATACTCTCTTTAAAGGCTTAGGCAGACATCCGAGCTCATGACTCATCCAGGGTTTTTTTTATGCCATTACCAAAGAATCAATTTAAATGCTACTTGCACATCTGCAGAGCTCTAGAAGGTGTTATACTTCTGTGGGCAATGGGAAGAGAGAGGGAAGTGCAAGTCTCAGAGGGGGGCTGGCAGTGAAGTGCTTAATTTGCACCAATGACCACTAATGCACAACAGATATTTCAGAAATGTGTATGGTTCAGCTATACATTTACCATAAAAAGATAGTGTTGAAGGATGGTGGTGAAAGTTTACAGTGGGGTAACTGTCAGTGTAAGTCATATTTAGTTGGTTTTATTTTCTTCGTCTCTACGGATACGATGTCTCCAAGAAAATCTTTTCTGCTGCTTAGAATGTGCCTGTACCTGTAACTTCGTGCCCTGCAAAAAGCAATTAGTGGCCAGACCTTGCTAAGCACTTCCTATGTTTTGACAGGAGAACTGTAGACCTCTCTGAGCTTTTAGTGGTTTGTTTACAGGCAAACTTTTTCTTGTGGGGCCAGATTATGGACCCTTAACCTATGACTGAGTCTACGCTGTAGGAGAGATTATGCTCTCTGCAGTCATGCTTAGAATAAATTTTGGTGTGTAATTCTGCTGGACAGGATTCCAGTTTAGGTAGCCAGTTCTCTCAATGACCAAAGCAGCTAATACACTTCTCAGAAACAATTGCAGTACAGTATATGGTATCAGCTACATGGGTAGTAAAGCCTATATATTTAAAGACATGGAACAGTGGCTTGGATTTCATCATAACATCGACACTCTTCCACAGTCTCTGTGTATTAAAAAAAAAATAATAATGTTCTAGTCTCTGACAAGCTTTTAAATCACTTGTTCCCAGGAATGAGTTTGTTAATCTCTTTTTTTTTTTTTTTTTTTTTTTCACCTGGGAATAAAAAGGAATGCGTTACTGATATTGATTGTCCATGGTATGTTGCTGGACAGCTATGACTGCTGTGTGCCCCAGGGGGAGGTTCTTGTCACAAAGAATGAATGATCTTCTCTGAGTTAAGAGTCCCAGACTGGAAACATTTACACAAATTGTAACTTTCAGATTCAGTCTTTAGTACCTAGCTGACAAGTGGGTTGACTGTTTCTGAGACAGTTTCAAGGAACAAGGTAGTCTCTACATTAAAAATGCTACAGCTTGAACTTTTGGTTTGTAGATGCATCCTTTTTAAGATCAACCCCTCAATGAGAGGAGGAATCCCTAATCAGACCCACACTAGAATATTTATCGGTTTGAAGCTGTGTTATTTGTTCCACAAATTGGAAGCAAAACATGATTGAGTATTCAGAATCCAGGAGCTACCTCCTGGTGACTTCTTAAGATCTGATGAAATGAACAGCTTTCCACAACCCACAGCAGCAGAAGGACAACTGAGCATTAAGAGACCTTTTTCTTCAATATTCTGGGGAAAACTGCTGTAAATATGCCAAACTGAACTATCACAGGTGCTCTCTCGCTCAGAATTTATTCATGTATGTACATTAACAGAAGTACATGATCTGCAGTGCACCAGTACTACTTACCTGTGCTGTCTTCATATACTACTGTTACTATTTTCCAGTTGTAGTATAGTACGAGATCCAAAACTGCTCTGCTGATGGCTGCATAGTCTGGATAGAGGTTGATATAAAACGCATCTTTGTTATCCACTGTGGGGTGCTTCCATCGGGTCTGAATATGTGGGACTTCGAGTGCATTGCAAATGGACTGCACTGCGCTGACGGAGGAGCTGTGGGAAGGTCCGAAGAGAGCAGCTACGCCAAGAGCGAGCTGGTCGCATGCTGAGGGGGAGAGGAAGGGAAAGAAAGAAGCTGTTAGGTGGCAAAAGCAAGTAACTTGGGTGGTGTTTACCAAGATCATTTATTCTCCACCCATGCCCATCATTTCAAAGTGAGAATGGGTTACCATGTTGCTCCCAAACCCATAGACAGATTTGCAAATGGTTCCTGAAAATGGCTTTACAGATTAGAGTTATATCCTAGAGCCTGCTTGCTACAAACAAAAAACAAAACTACAACTCTACTCATTACCTTCAGATCACAGTGATTCCTAAATTGCCTTTCTCAGAATGGCATTATCCTGGCGAAACCAGGAGCTTTCTGGCTACGGGCTTGCCAAAGGGACATCACATGAATTAGGTTTCATGGCAGTGTGGCAGGAAATATATTCATGGAGTCACAACAGACACTATACGGATTCCCTCTGTGACTGGCAAGCTCTACCAATGTGAGTTGCTTTAATTTCAGGCTACTGAAGGAATATAAACAGTAAAGGGCACTATGATTCATGGTGCTCCGTAACCTGTGTTTACAAAACAGGCAGTAAAGGCTAAAGCCCTCAGTAATGACACAGGGAAATAAAGAACCAACACACACTGACATTTTAATACCTTTCCAAATCAGTCAAATGCTAGTATCAACAAAGGTTTCTTTCTCCTTGCACCTATATCTCAGCCAAAAGAATCCCTCCTGTAGGTGTCTTTACATTTTTCTTTCCCTCCCATGTCCTTTCAGGCTAACAGAAGATGAAGTGATAGTAAATTACTTTTGTCCATTAGTCAAATTTACTGCAAATGTTTCTAATAAGGTCTTTATCGACTGGGAAAAAGCCCTGCAATGAGTTGCAGTGCTGTACTCTCTGTAAGGTAGTTCTTTGTGAGAAATTTAGAAATTACAGTGAGTGGATGAAATACTGAGTACAAAAACATCCACAATGAGCTAAGATTTTTTAAAATAATATTTAGCTCTCTGATAGTAACAGAATATGACAGAAAATCAATTATGTTCTGTTTTCAGTTTACAAATGAGTGTTTGAGTGGTTTACGGACAGCATAAAAGGCACAGGCTTTCAAGGTTTAATTCAGAAAGCTTCTTAAAGGATCACAGGTTTTAATGTGCAAATTGCATAAATAATATAAATAATTCATTATGAGAAGAAATTACTACTGTCTGAATGGATTCCTTGCATGTAGATTTACAAAAATATTTATAATGAACTCCTTCCTACAGATTCAGTGGAGAAGGTACTTTCACAATAACACAAGAGATTCTCGTTCTACAGGGAATCTAAAATCCTGTCTGTCTGGATTATATAGATTATAAATCCAGCATACTTGATATTTGATAGCATACATTTCCAGCATATATCTGATACTTGAAAAAGAATGCAATAAAGAGAATTTAAAGCTATTTTAGATGTTCTTTGAAAGTATTCTCCTTTTTTCCAGTCTTTAGTATAAAGCTAGAGTAGCACAAGGAGAATGTAGTAATTTAGGCGTTGGTAAGGTGACAGCTCACTAGCATTCTAGCACAATTCCTGATGTGAATGAAGCATGTTTATTTACTAGCCTTCATTTGCCTTACAGCAGACACATCTTTTGCCATATAGCAAGCGTATCTTGTACCATTTACAGTGACAGATGTTATAGTGAACTGCAAAGCACATCTGCAAAGTCTTAGCGATTTCTGGGTCTTTCTCTAGACTTGTTTGCATGAGATTGTGCGCACATCATGTAATTCCAGGAACTAGATTGCTGTATATAAAATTTTAGCAAACTTCAATGTTGCCTCCTAGAGGTGAAGAAATAGACTGTGTGTAAGGAGAGTTGTGACTTTTCCCCCTTTATGTTTTGGTCTGCAAGCAAATTAGGTGCAAATAAATTGGACCACAATTTTCCCTCCAAGAAAAATAATAGGCAAACAAATTCCAATCTTGTCCACTCCAATTCCTATAATTGTTTACAACAGAGAAATTTACTTATTGTCTCTAACCCTCTGAAGCATTAATATTTCAGGAAAGGGAGACGACTGGCCTCTGTTCTTTAAAGTACAATAGAAATAATTTGTTACCAATAATGGATATCTATGTGTGTGTGCTAATTATGGATTATGACATCCCACTGTGCTCCCTGTTAGTCCATGATCATATTCCGCAGAATTCCAGGTGGCAAATCTATTTTGTGGAAAGAAAAATGGGTTGGACTTGCCACCTTCCATCTGGGGCTCCTAGCATGCAGACAGTATGTAGGTGTTCTATCAGAAACTAGATGACAAGTCCAAGTCTAGCTTCATTCTTAGTTCAAATAAATTTAAAGATGATTTTTATGTTACCATTCATATACACACGTTACAATTGGAGAAGAAAAGGAGACCAAGTTGGGGAAAGGTAGTATAGAATATGTATGTTACTGAGACAGTAATTGAGATAATTACCTCTTCTTGAGGCTTCAAAACTATCAAAAAGGTTAATTCTCTGGATGTCATAGGTTAATGTGGTATTAGGCATCAGTGTTCTGTTTCTATTAATGTTGCTGACTGCAAACTTGAAAGCCAATTCTTCAATATTAACAGGTTCATTTTCCACAGTTTCGAATATCCCTCCTGTTGAAACAGAGATAAATGAGAAGTATTATTCACCTCTTCATTGCTGTACATAAAAAGAGAAAAATAAATTATGAGCAATAAAAATCTGAGTGTTCATAAAGGAAAACAGTTAAAATTGTTGTTAAAAGTACTACAGTAAAAGCATATTGGATCATTAGTTTTTATCTACAGTGTCACTGTAGGTTAACTCAATATTATGAATGCTGCTTAGACAAACATCTGTGAAAGATGATGCACGTATATTATTCAAGCTTTTCCAAAGAAATTTTTTTAATGCTTATGAAAACTTCTATTGAATTCCCAACTAATGAAAGTAGTGCTATTCATAGGTCTTTTTCCCTCTACTCCTATCTAATCTATGTTTAGAGATGAGACTCGAATGTGTTGGAGATACTTTCTGAAATGTTTCTGCAAATCTCGGCAGTACAGGATCTGCATTCCAAAGTGACTTAGGAGTTTGAGTAGAAATGGACTGAAAGTTTCCACTTGAGGTTAATGTCTTAGTAGGGCTTTGTTTTTTTATAAAACTTAGGCAACATCGTTGGCCATTTCTCAGTTTGCTCAGGGAGAGGTGACCATTTTTACTTTTTTGAAGCTTGTTGCTGAATGAACTGAACTTGTTGACACAGAACATAACTGAGCCACACGCTGCTCCCACAGATTTCACCTCTATGCCGAAGTGTTGAGTGATCTCTCCAGTGGTGTAGCGTCTACCAGTACCGTGATGGCACTGTTTTAAAAGTCTCCTTCCAAGGACAGTGCTAGACCTAGCACAATTGCTCTCAACTTCCTATCGTTCTTCTAGACTCTTCTTCCAACGTCTGTTTTGAACTATTTGAACAACGATGTGTCCCGACCCATCTGTCCAATCCCAGCTGGGCAACTGCTCTTTGAATGCTACTCAATTTGTCAGAACTTATTTTCTACCTTTCAAACTGAAATTGTATATACTTCTTGCTCCTTTTTTAAAAAAATTAGGTGAATCCGAGCTTTTCTTTAACCTGGAAGCAGGCTTCCCAGAAGAGGACCTGTAAATAACAAATCTGAATTTTGGAAGCATTCTGAATGCTTTGGCATATACTCTGAGATGGGGAAGGTGGCTATGTTTCAAGCCAACAGGCTGTCCCACTTAGACTGGGATGTCTACTCCCTCTAGCCTCTAGAGACTTTATTATGCCAACAACACATTCAGGCTGTCTAGGAGCACGGGGATTTGATGAATGCATAACAAACACAGCTAATTTGAAAAAAAATAGCTCCTTTAAACAGCAATCTCTAGCTTCAGTACTTGATTTTGCAAGTATAATTTCCTCATTTAGTGCAAGTCACTAGAGAATACTTTGGATTTCTCAGTTACATTTTTTCCCATTTCCCCACGTGAAATTTGAGCCCTAGATATAGCTATATATTTTCTGAGCATCAGAATGTATTCAGCTAATGCGCTGCAATCTCTTGCAATTTTGATGTCACCAGTGTAGGAATAGTGCAGTCATTAGCTGACAGTCAGGAAATGGGAACACAGTAGAATTAAAACCTGTTTCGAATTTTAACTCAGCAATGAAAACACTGGAGGCTATCAATCCCAACTTGGCAATATAATCTCTAGATACTCTTGAGTACACAGCATTATATTATCTCTCAAACACATTTATAACAATACCTTAACATGACTTAAGCAATTTTGCCAACTTAAGCAATTTTCTTGTTCACTGTATGTATTTCTCATTTACTATATGCATGTATCAGAACCTTAAAGACTTTCAGATATTTTTTTTTTCCCCTCCATCACAAAACACAATTTTAGGAGACTGTGACACACAGAAATAGGTGGGAAAAAAGTTCAAGTGCTAGTTTTGGAACCAAATGTAAAACCTCATGTGGAATGCTGACAGTAGGATTTTCAAGATTTGCAAACTGTAGGATTACCAGAAGGAAAAAAATCTGCCTGTTCTTTCAGATCATATCATTCCTCATTCTAATGATGATACCAACAAGTTTACTACTTTTCTGTTAAATAAAATTTGCTTTCCCTCCTTTCACCTGAGGAAGACAAGTATTTTCAGTTAGCTATAATGTCAGCCTGGGCTTGGGCCAGCAAGACACAACTGTTGTGTTTTGCTTGGATCCCTACTAGGATTAATAGAACATTGTTTCGTAAGGAAAGGTGAAAGTAACTGAGTATAATGGATAGCCTGAGACAACTTTCTAATAAGACAGGGTGACCACCATCTGTCCCCATTTCCAATAGGATGAATCTCTTATCATTTCATCTTGGCAAAAAATCTTGTCTATCTTGGAAACTATTATCGTGCTGCGCTTGTTTTTCTTTTCTTTTCTTTTCTTTTCTTTTCTTTTCTTTTCTTTTCTTTTCTTTTCTTTTCTTTTCTTTTCTTTTCTTTTCTTTTCTTTTCTTTTCTTTTCTCTTTTCTTCTTTTCTTTTGTCTTCTCTTCTCTTCTCTTCTATTTTTTAAAACAACTTCTTTCGACCACCCTTGAGGTAACCTTCATATGTGTACATTCACAAGCACTTTCTCATTTTAGGACTAAAACTTTTTCCAGACATCTAATCAGTTGCTTATTAAATAGAGATTAATTGATGTATATCCATGAACTATTTATACTTCATTAGCAGAATTTTACAGAATTTTTGCTTGATCCTTTTTAAAAAAGAGTAGAAGCTCACTGGGCAGA
>NW_009646936.1:1677536-1680393 GCF_000708025.1 Charadrius vociferus | reverse complement strand
CAGAGTGAGGGAAAGGGAGAAAGTGTTGCATGGATGTGTTTCCTAAGCAAACTAATCAAAACTGCCTATGTACCGTCACACACACATCAAATATATTCAGATAGGTCTTTCTGAAAGTCAACTGTACAATCAGTATGTTGGTAACCCTTCAACATATTTTCCAGGTTCCTTTTGTACATGTTAACATAGCAGTACAGCATTTACAGACAGCTTTGGTTACATGATTTAATTTGCTGGTGAGATACTTTGGATAGGCCTGATGTAAGAATGGGACAGAAAGTCAAAATCTTCATAGTTTTATACAGGAAATTTAGTTCAGCTGAACTGGAGATGCCGAATAGGGTGCCGTTTAGTCTCTGAAAACTAGTGCCCCCCCTCCCCGCTAGGATGGGGAAGTTTTGAGACCACAAAAGTCATTCTTCCAAGTCGGTAAATGTTTACTTGACTGAATGTTGTCTTGATTAAGCCCTAAAGTAAGCACAAAGAGAGGGGTCCTACTGCCTGTGAACAAAGTCTGCAAGACAGTTTATGGAGGAAATTATTGCTTACTGTGAGTGAAGTTTGGGATAGATGCATTGTGAAAAGCTTGAACTGCTACCTATTTGTGCTTGATTTTTCTGTTGGGACCTATGTGTGTAAAAAAGAGTTGAATCAGGCTATAAATTTCCATCATAAACAAGTCAGCAGATAAAATCTGGTTGCTCTGTGCTCTTGTGGTTTCATCCATCTATCCTTAATGAAATCCAGCAATTTAATAAAAAGTTTCTCTTTTTCTGTGTTCTTCTGATGACTTACAGTCAAGCTTAGAATTTATTGTAAGGTCCAGGTTAAAAGAGAAATAGCACAGTAAGTGACAAGTTTGATGAAGAACCGGTTTGTCAGATGATTCATTTAAATAAAGTAATTACTGTACAACATTTTAAAAACAAATTAACCACAGGATTCTACAAGGGAAGGGAAAAAAATGGTATTAACTCAAGATATAAATCATGCTCCAGAAATTAGGCTATTATTGCTAAGAACGAAAACAAGCACTGGCTTTCCAGGTAGGCTGCTGGTAGCACATACATGAGACAAAGCTTAAATTTTTGAGTCCTCCCTTGCATCTCCCTCCCCTCTTCCCCAATTACTCAGCCAGATAGTGAATCTGCTCCAGCAGCTCTGGCTGACCAAAGGATGCTTGGGCCTGATCAGTGGCAGACCTGACCTTTCTTCTGCCCCAGCACTCTGACCCCATGATGAGCAGCAATCAGCCACCTGAGTCAGCAGGGAGCTGCCTACCCAAAACCAGGTGCATGCCAGAGTTATAGGGGTTGCTCTGCTTCACATGGATGTCAACACCTCCCTGAGGCTGTCTCACCAGATACAGCTGAGGAGCGGTGACAGGCATAGGTTGCCTAATCCTGTTGTACCCAGGGATCAACCCTTTGCCAGCCTCATGTGAGCACATCAGTGGGAGAACTCAGCATTCATGTTCACTTAGCTGATAATCCTGCTTCAGCGCACGTGTGTGAGGAAACCTTTGATTTTCAGCATTTAAAGTGATGTCTGTGAGAATGAAGGAAAAAGTCATACCTGTCCCTACTTTGAATTTAGCTGTGGAAAGTAAGAGGAAAATGACTGCACAGCTAATGTTGCTCTGACAGAAATGAGTACTGAGGCACACGAGTGACTGCTCTGAGAGGAGCGAGGGATGAGAGTCAGACTGACAACTATGACAAAGCATCAGCCCCATTCATCCTCTGAAGATAAAAAAATTCTACAGCAAGTAAAATGTCAAAAATATAAAAGCATACCTCAATAGACACACCTGAAAAAGCAGCTCCAGTCCTTCTGAGCAAGCAAATGTTTCCATTTAAAGGGGTCATTATGGACTGAGGGAGTTTTAGAAAAGGTCATGGCTGAATCAATTTCCATACCTCTCAATGGGTCTCAACGTTTCGCTTCAAGACAAGGCAGAGCTCAAAAGCTTGTTATTGGAAAAATTCTCTGTCCCTGTTTTAAAACCAGTCATAAACAGCAATAGCTAAAAATTGTTGACCTTTCTGATGGCAGTAATCGACCTGTCTCCCTGGGCTTCTTTGGTCAGGTTTCCTCAATGCAAAATACCTCACTAACATATTTCAGTCCCAATACAGCGGATGTAGTATATTTTTTTAACCACATATACACCGAATTGCCTATTAAAATACTTGAAGGAATTTCTGTGATTTCAGTCAGTATTCATCACTTTGATGTTTTCAAAGTAAAATGCTAACTTTTCAAAATATTCTTAAAAGGTGTATCCCACTTGCAGAGACATTTTCCTTGCCCGCTCAACAGCAAACATAAGAATAACATCTTATGGCATGGGGTTGGTTTGGTTTTTTTTTGTTACTTCCTATCTTTCTATTAAAATACTACAGAAAGCCAGGTGAAATGGAGGTAGGCTTACAGAGAAAGACAGTACTGGTAGCCTGTAAAACAGAGGTGTGAAAACGCCACGCTTTTTGAGGGTAGTCTATATTTCCTTCTGACACCTAAAGGAAACCAAAAGAGGAAATACATGTTCTGACTTAAGCCAGCCTGAGACCCCGTGGTCACCATAGACATACCAAAAAGCCCCAGTTATTTTTCAGTTGTAGATCTTGATCTGGGACATTCTTGTGTTCATTATCTTTGTGGATAAATTTCCTGTTTCCCAATTAAATTTGTTAGAAGTCTCTTCAGCTCACTTGAGGTTGTGTGAGGCAGCTCTACGGCAGGCCCGTGATCACGCTTACACTCTGGACCAGCAGTCAACCTCCCTTTCACACCAGGAGTCACTGTGTATCAGCTATGGAGCTGTCCTCCAGAAATTTTTTAATAATATTCTTTA
>NW_009646936.1:1675577-1677509 GCF_000708025.1 Charadrius vociferus | reverse complement strand
TTAAAATAGAGAAAAGCATTTCTGAATACTAGATACAGTATTCAAGGACCATATGTCAAGCCACCAGATACAATGAGATTTAAAAGATATATTGCTCAGATTTTTATTTGCTGCCAGATTTTCATCCCCCAGCATACCATTTCTTTCCTACAGCCAGCAGTCCCAGCAACTTAAAGACAGCTATTTATATATGTATGACTCCAGGAGTAACCTTATTAATACTAACACTAAGTATTTTGATATTCTGACAGAAATTAAAGTGAGAAACAGGAGGCGTAAAAATCCCTGAAAGACATATGTTGTTTGTGTTCTTATTCAGGTTCTACACTTCAGAAGAATGCTGTTTATAAACAAACATGCTGACCATGCAGTAAAAAACATTTGAAATATTGAAACATAGAGACTAAGAAGAATGGTAGAGCCAAAATATAGTTAAGATTAACAACTAAGATTCTCCTCATAAAGACACAGGTATTTTTCCCTTTACTGGGGAAAATGGAGACTTTCTATGGTTTTACAGCTCTTTCCAGTTAAGGATGAAAATTTACTCCTACGAGGTTGATGTCCAAGTTTCCTTTTCTTGCTCAAAGGATATCCTAGTTTCATAGTCTCGTCCGCCTGGGGAGGTGTTTGTTGCACAGGATGACATACTGAATAAGCATTGTGGAAGCACAGAGCTCCCTGGATGTCTTTGCTCCATCCCTGAAGCTTTGAGCCACCAACAGCTTTCAAAGGCAATTCAGTGCCACGATGTGTAGGTGATTCACTAGCAGGATTTCCAGAAACATCTGAACATCTATCTCCTGGAGGGATTTATGCTTTGAGAAGCCTCCCCTCCTTTCCACAGCACTATCTGAATGCCAGGAGGTCCATGAGACCTCATTAAAACCCACCTGTCAGTCAGTGAAGAGAAATGAGAGTTAAAATCCTAATGACTGTGCAGCAATGTGCCACTGCTTTCCCGAAAGAGAAGCTGTTGCTGATGCCAAGTTAGTGTAGGAGAGTCATAAAGCCGAATTAGCATGCAGTTTGCCCTTGCTCTCTGTCACTTTAGATATGGACTCACACCACCCTACTGCCTGTACGGCTATGGACTCACACGCACTTACGAAGCTCAGTGGGGCTGGCAGAGTGGTAGGTGTAGAGCTGCTGGCTCCAAAAGGAACAGGGCAGAGGGAAACAGTGCTTATGGAGATTTTTTTTCTCCAGATAATGTCAATTTACAGGGTTAAAGAGTATGACACTTGGAGTGAAAGTACTTGCTACTGGAAAACCCCTCCAAGCATGTTTCCCCCCTTGCCTCTTAGCAGAGGACATATTGTCCTGTGCCACGAGGCGTCCGACTGAGAACCAGTGCAAGTGCACTCATTACAGAGCTAAGTCTGGGCATTCATCTTACCAGGAAAGGATGGTCAAATGAGTTATTACTTAGAGGCTTACCTTTAGCTGATGGTTTAGCAGTATCTTTCTTTTTAAAGTTAGCTCACTGACTGTGTAAGACTAGTCCAGAAATTGGCTATTAACTCTCATTTATAAATGACCTATAAATCACTCAGTTATGTGTGTGTATTAAAAAATAAAAAAAGGTTTCTCAGGAAGATTCATTAATGATCACAATCCTATAGCAAAGAGTAACTGCATTTTACATTTACAAATCCAGACTGAAGTGGTTTTACTCCCCTAGGTTTTCGTGGAATTAGATGCGTGGGTTTTGCATTGGGCTCACAGAATGCAAACTGAACACACATTAACATTCTTTGCATGGGTGAATTCAGCCTTGCAAGAGGGACCTCTGAGGTAGGCAGCTATTATCATCCTAATTTTACAGACAGTGAAACTGAGAGCTTGAGTGACTTTCCTACCATCACTCCCTCTTCAATCTGTTCAAAAGCTGTTTTGGAAACTTTCCATACACTGTGCTCTGTTTCAGCC
>NW_009646936.1:1589098-1675555 GCF_000708025.1 Charadrius vociferus | reverse complement strand
ATTCACCCAGTCTGGTTCCTGTCCAGCATGCCTTTGATTTTATTCCTCATCGCTATACCCTGCCAAATGTCACTGCCATTTCATTGCCTATGCCAGATCCCGGGTCTGGATCATTTTCTCTCTGTAACTCATCATCCGTCTGGGGTCTCATCCTTTTAGGATGCACCGCAAACAAAACTCAAAGCCCATACCTTTGCTCTTTCTACACTTTACCTTCATTGTTTTCAGCCATCCAAATCTAAAATGGGATGGTGAGCACAGAAAGGCAAATATCTTGCTCTGGTGCTCACCTGGATTTCCTGCCTCCCTTATACCCACCTCTGCATTTATTTGCTCTGCTGTCTCCGTAGACTGCAAGCTTCTCCAGATTGCAAGAAATGTGCAACTAAACACAAACAGAATAATCTGGAGCAGGGCTGGCTTTGGGGGGTTGGGGTGATGGTTACATTTTCCTTTCCATGACTGCATGGTAGGACTGGAAAGCTGAAACCTGGGACAAGTTCATGACCTGAAACCCGACAAAGAAAGAGGGAAGGGGGTGCAACTCAAGTGTCAAATTCAGTAAACGTGACGATTGTTTTTTTAAGAAGATTAGATTTGTTTTTAGAAAGGTCACTGAGTATTTTACAAAGTGAGTATCTCCTAGGTTCAAACCTGCACATCTGAAATCCACCTCTGGGGACAGGTTTAGGATGTGATTGTATCCCTGTTACTTCTGTGAAGATTTAGCTCTCAGCTTTAACAAGAGGTAAGGTATGGTTTGTCAGGCTTTGCAGTCTGATTCAGATTTTGCTTGATTTAGACTGAAATCTCACAGGGACTAAGCCTTTCTGTTATTTTCATGCAACATGGTTAGTGTTTAATTACACAGCGATGAAACTGGCAGAAATCACATTTTGGTTCCAGCCCTCATGCAGACAGGTGCGAGTTCTGCGACTGCCAAAGAGCTGCAACCCCTTATACCAGGTCTGAATACATAACTCACAGCAAACAAGGCCGAGTCAAAGACTGAGACGAAGAGTACAAAAGAGGGAAAGGATCTTAAATAGAAAATGTTAAAGCACTTCTCTATCCAAAACCTTCTCTATGAGAGCCAGGGCTGGGATTTTATAATTATCTGCACTCAAACAAGGTGCTGCATTCAGTGATGCTTTTATCCTGTCGAAAGAAGAGAGATAAAAATATATGTGTGCGCATGCACATATACAAAAAGTTGAGCTTATTAAGATACAAAGATCTGCCTTTTGCAATGGGATTTATTTGAGTTCAGCTTGTGAGTTTGGAGATATTTCCCAAAGGCTCAATCGGCATGATTCATGTTATAGAATTTCTAAGTAATGAACTTTCTCTTTTTTTAATGGGGAAAAAAATGGTTGACCTGATTTATGTATCTCTTGCAATACAGTGGCAGTACTAGCCAGAAACTAAACAATCATTTTAGAGGTGTAAACTCCCTATTTAATGGAAATTTAAAAACCCTATTGCCCTGCTGACTTTATTGTTTTCACTTGATACAGAAGCTAGTCAGGAGGTACTGAAAATGTAGGATAATATATATGTTATTTATATCATTTGCTGTTCTTCCCTCCACATAACCATACCTACTTAGGGAAACTAACTGTCCATGCATTGCAGCATTAATTTCAAACAAGACAAAAACAGGAAAGGGAGAAAATTGGTTCTAATTACCCAGTTACACTTGCAACATTGGGTCCGACCAGATGCTATTTCTGGGCCACGCAGCAAGGAGGAGGGAATAAGAATTGTTTCCCTTCTCTTCTTGGAGCTAGCATTAGGCAGCTAAGCCTTGCAGAGACCAGGGTTAGATTTTGTGTGAGGTGTTCTCCCCAGGAGCCCGGCACTGGCTAAAGCATCACACACAGGGTTTTGGCACCCCGCTTTCCCTCTGCCCACGTGTACGCTCTGGACCGCTTTGCAGAGCACGGTTCGTATGCTGTTCTTTGCAGAAGCACGTGGCACATCAAGCCTCCTCCTTCGACTGAACCACGTTTTAATCAGGATGTGTGGTACCAACGGAGCTGCTCTCTTCACAGCTCCCCAGTAAGCCAGTGGAACAGGGCAGTGCTGTGGTGAGATGCAGTCCCTGCAGCACAGTGAGGAAACCCTCACCCAACCCATCTCCTGTCCTAAGTGCTTCAGGTGAACATTGTGGCTCTGTGTGAGCACTGCCAAATGCTCGTAAGGATAGCTAGGAGTATAAAGTAATAAATCCATTCTTTTAGCTAAGGAGATAATCTCAGTGAATGTGTTAACCATGCATTGGCTGCAGCTATATGGCTATAATCGCACCATTTGCAGTAATCCTCCCGCTTTGCAACTTGTATGGCAAAACCACTCCAGGACTCTGGAGAAACAGTAGTTTCATTCCCTTTCTTTTAAGGCTCTCAGCAACAAAGTAACAGGCTTTTAAACTTCTCTCCCCATCATTTTGTTCAGAAGAAATAAGACTTTATCGAAGGAGATAAATGTTTCTGCTGATTTCAATATGTTTTGATCAAATTCTCTCACAGCTGAGCGTTTCTCTCAACATGCTGTAACAACTTAAATAGTCCCACAGGAAGAGAAACTTGCTTTCTGGTGTCTTTTTAAATCTTTCAGAGCACTACTTCACAGACATGTTTTTCCTACATATCTGTTAGAGTCAGAGGATTTCCCTCTGAGACATGCAGCATCTTGATGTGTTAATTGCTGATCATGTGCTGGACTACAAGGTGCTTCTGAAAATGGAAAGGGACGGAAAGGCAACACAAAAGTAGAAAAGAAGGAACAATCACAGAAAAAATCCACTGTTTATAGTAATGAATAAATGAAGGGAAAAAGAATTTCACAGAAATAAAAAGTAGATGAGGAGAATAAGAAAGAAAGCTATTTGAATGAAGACCAAAAGCCTGATGGCATTGAGTGGCAGAACTTGCTGAAAGCTTTATCTACTGATTTTATCAGCTTTCATCTCAAAAGTATTAGATTGCTTAAAACATATAGTAAGATTTGTTGCAGATACAAAGTAATTGTAGCTTACATTTGAATAAGTTACGAGCATCCTTGAACAAAAGAGAGCAATAGAGACTCTATCTAAAAGAATAGCAAGGAAAACTTAATTCAGAGGGGGTTTACCACCTGCTTTTATGTAGGCACGTGGTTAAAACAGGAGGTATATCTGTGCAAAAAATGCTTTACCACCTTTCTTTGCAGTAGTTACAAGACATTACACTTTCCAGAAAGTAGCAATCAATACAGTATGCACAGCCTTTTTTTTTTTTTTTTCACTATGACAGCAGATGACCCCCAGAAAGATGTGTAGATTCATTCAAATGAAGTCCTGACAGGTTACTATGGAGAACAATCCTGAGGTGTGAGAATATGGCCTTACTATAAAGCAATCGTGGGTTTGCATATGCAGTGAAGCTACTTCAGGATTAGCCATTTTTCTCAAGCTGTTAGGCAGAAATAGAAAGACATTTCAAACTCCTAGACTATACTTTGGAACATAAGTTATTCAGTAAACAGCGTTTTTATGCATAAACATCAGGGTTATGTCTTTAAAAATTATACACACTTTCTTTTCATGAGTGCCCATAAAGCACTATTATCCATAAGATGCTTAGGAACATAAGGTCTTTATTAAAGCTGAAGAAATCTGAGCTTATCCTGAAAAAGCATGGATAAACTCAGATCACAGACTATCCAAAAGTACATCCTTTCCAGAAAGGGGGTGGTGGTGGAGGGACATTAAAGTTGAGAGGGGGGCAAGCATTTTAAACTCTAACTTTAGTCAATTGCTCTTTCCTTTCTGAAATCCAGCTGTTAAAGTTCCCCTAAAAGCAATGCTACCAGAAATGATTGACTTGGGGCATGCCAAGAAGCCCACAGCTAACAAACTACAGCAGAGAACTTCATTTATAAATTACTATGGACACTGCATTTTTAAGCATACAAAATAGTAGCCTAATCAAGACTTTAAACATTAAGGACACAAAGATTACATTTGCTTTTGCTGTCACACTCTATGCATGAAGTAATAATGAATTTTTACTTTGCTTTCCTTCTGATACGCAGCAATTGTTTATGGTAGATTCCTCCAAGTCCGAAGTTGGTATTCTCACTCTGGAGAAAAGACTTAAAATCATTCAGCCAAAATGGAGAGGACTTTACATGTGACTGTCACCACCCTTCCTTCTCTGATGGTGGCTGGAGCTCCCCCAGGGCTCTTTGCTAATCCTTCCGAAGTCTCAGCTCATGGCTGGAGCCTCTGCCCCACTGGTACAGGCAGCAAATATAGTCAGTGAGGTAGGACTAGCCAGATAACAAGAAACCTGCTTCAGTTCTAGTGTCCTTATCCTTTTTTTTGGAGGGGAAAATGAGACTTCTCATACCTATTTTTTGGTTTGTTATGGCAATATGAGAGGATTGTGTAGCACAGGGCAGCCTATAAAACAGGGGCTCAGACAGTGGCCTGAGATATGTGCCCTTCTCTCCAGCCTCACCAGAAAATGCCAGTCTATACCCAAAAAAAACTGTCAACAAAACGGTGACAGTATGGATCTGTTTCTGTGAAAAGCATAATAAAAATTTTCCGTGACAAATTTGAGCCCAGGCCCTGTGTGGTCTTCCAATGCCTCTTTCCTGCATGAGGCAACACATCCCGTACTCTTAACACCGAGCAATTGAATCAGAAATCTCCCTGATTCAGCTTCAAAAGTACACCAGAGACAACACTTGGGAACTTCTTGGCACCTTCCTCTGCTGGCTGTTACTGAAATAGACCATTGAGCCAAGTGAGCTTCAGTCTCCTCATCAGACTGAAATGATGGCATTTCTTGTAACATCTCAGCAAAGGGAAGCATCAGCTATGTTTTATAGCTATTAGATAAAGGTAGATGCTCAGAACCCAGAAGACGTGCATTAATAAAACATAGCCAGCTTGACATATTGCTTGCTGAGCTTGTCTTGGCTTACAGGGGAACTATGTAACATGTCTATTAGGAAAAGATTATTCTGTGGAAGAAGCCTTTGAGCTCCTCTGACAAAAAAAAAAGCTAAGGACCGGCACCCCGCATAGCCCCTTTGTGAATGGAGTAAGTTCATGCTGCAGCTAACCCAGTGGAAGATTTTCCCAAGCCTTTTTTACTGCTCTTGTGCACAGCTGAGCCTGTTGCAATGTAAAAGAAGACTCACAGACTTCTAGAAAGAGTGACAAAATACAGGTAAGAGTGCCACAAGACACTCAGATCATGTCAAGTATGTAATTAGGGAAGTATAAACCTGAACTTTAAACACAGTATCTTCAAAAAGACATGAGTGATTGAAACGATTTTCATTAAAATAAGTAAACTCCCTTCCCCCTCTATCTTTTATTGCTATAGAGGACGAATATAAAACCAAATTGTACCAGGTTTCCCACTGGACTAATTGTTTTGATTCTCCTGAAACTCCAAGCACACCATTGGGATGGGATACTTCACCGACAGTCCCCCCCCCCAGGAAATGGACAGGTTTTGCTCAGGATTTACCTATTACTATTTAGACTTGAAAGAAATATATTTTCTTCCATCCTGTTAGATTATTCTCTCCCTCTCTTACTAGCATTAACATAGTTACATCCTTATATCCTCAAGTTTCAAGAAGGAACACACAGAAAATGAGCAGACATTTTTCTAAACAAGGTATTATTTATATTGCAGACTCAGCATATAGCAGGTGCTTTAAAGAAAAATACAAGGATACATTTTCAGTCTTCGAAAGTATAATGTCTAAGTAGGTTCATCTAAGATTATGCTTTTAAGAGTGGGGGTTGCAGATTTTGCAACAGATTCACTCTTACGAGTAATGTTTAATCAGCACCTGCACTTTGAGTTGCCATATTTCTTTATAATAATGATGGTTGGCTCTTGAAAAGACACTTAGTTGAGGTGCCTGCGATTTAAAGCTTTCTTGGTAATTATCAATCTGGAACATTTCTATGCCTCAATCTACTGAGGGCCATTTGTGTCTGAAAAGTATCTTATTCGCATCTACATTTGCAAATGTTAAAGTAACAAGTGTAAACAGAATGCATCTGCACCTAATCACAGCTTGACATGAAGTGTTAAATCATGCAACTTCAACAGAAATTTGGAATCAGAACCCAAACAACTGTAGGAACACTGTTTTCTTGTAACGTTCCTTTCTTTTTTCACCACGAAAGAACATATATTCTTCAAAAACCTGTATTCTAGCAAGACTGATTTGAAAATACTTAGAATACACAGAGGAAACCAAGACTTCCCAGCAGTGTTAAACCACCCGACGGAGAAGCATATGGTCTTGAAATTCCTATGCACAATGGGGTCTAAGTTAAAGGCGATATAAGACTCTTAACTACAGAAATTGTTGCTTTGGGGGAACTTTCCAGGTTGCATCATCACTTTTCTTACTGATGAATATCCATAGACGTTCTTTGGAACCAAACTTTTCATTTGCATGTGAATGTGGGGACTTGAGAGGTTTCTACTCAAACCACTCATGAAAGTGATTTCATATAAGTGGTACCTGTACCTGGGTCACAGCAAACCCATGCAACGCTACAGGCTTGGAGAAGAGTGTCTGGAAAGCCGCCTAGCCAAAAAGAACCTGGGTGTATTGGTTGACAGACGGCTGAATATGAGCCAGCAGTGTGCCCAGGTGGCCAAGAAGACCCGTGGCATCTTGGCTTCTATCAGAAACAGTGTGGCCAGCAGGACTAGGGCAGCGATCACTTCCCTGTACTTGGCACTGGTGAGGCTGCACCTCGAATACTGTGTTCAGTTTTGGGCTCCTCACTACAAGAAAGGCATTGAGGTGCTGAAGCATGTTCAGAGAAGCTGGTGAAGGGTCTGGAGGTGAAGTCTTATGAAGAGCGGCTGAGGGAACTAGGGGTGGTTAGCCTGGAGAAAAGGAGGCTGAGGGGGAACTTTATCGCCCTCTACAGCTACCTGAAAGGAAGTTGTAGCGAGGTGGGGGTTGGTCTCTTCTCCCAATTAACAAGAGATAGGACAAGAGGAAACAGCCTCAAATTGTGCCAGGGAGGTTTAGATGGGATATTAGGAAAAATTTCTTCACTGAAAGGGTTATCAAGCATTGGAACAGGCTGCCCAGGGAAGCGGTGGAGCCACCACTGCCCAGAGAGGTTGTGGAGTCTCTGACTATGGAGACATTCAAAACCCATCTGCACACCATCCTGTGCAACCTGCTGTAGGTGAAACTGCTCTAGCAGAGGGGTTGGACTAGATGATCTCCAGAGGTCCCTTCCAACTCTGACCATTCTGTGATTCTGTGAATTGTTGTCAAGCATTGGAACAGGCTGCTCAGGGAAGTGGTTGAGTCCCTAGAGGTATTTAAAAGATGGGTAGATGTGGTGTTTAGGGACATGGTTTAGTGGTGGACTTGGCATTGCTAGATTAACAGCTGGACTCGATGACCTTAAAGGTCTTTTCCAACCTAAATTACTCTATGATTCTATGATTTTAAGTAAGCCACTTTTACGCTGTGTAGGCAAATTTCATACTGAGATTGAGGCATTCCAGTGCTGGGACTTACTGCACAATTCTTAGGGATGATATTAGTATAAAACTGAGTAGAAAAGCCTATAGTAGCTACATCTTTTTTTCTTCCTTTTTTTTCTTTTCCAGAATGTCTTTGCAGACAGCACTTTTCCTGTGTTCCAAAAGCTACATGGCAACAGATGTGATTTGTCTCAATGGGGTCTGTGAAAGACTCATAAAATTCTCAAAAAAAAAAAAAAATCCTCAGATGTGCATACATCCCTGCTTATTAGCAAGTGTTAAGTGAAAATTCAAAATGTATCCTTGTTTATATTTGGTCGCAAATGAAATTATGGTAGCATGACTGTACACAACAATGCTTGGATTTTTACTGCAAAACCTAGGTAGTCTGTTCTTGCATTAGAAAAGATTTCAGTAGCAGTGATTTGGCTGAAACAACATGAAGATGTGTGAAGTGCACTGGCTACTATCCATTTCCTGTACAAAGATGTCATATCTATACAAATTTTGCATACGTTAAAAGTTTTGCTTGTTATGTGCAGTGAGTATGTTAGCAGTTGTGCACATTTGCACAATGCACGCTTAAAATCGTGCTGCACTGAAAATATACTTTTAGATATTAGGTCTCTTTGGTTGTTTCATCCAACATTCTGTCTCTGCAGGAATATTTTCTTCCTTTCTCTATTTTTTTTCTTGATCTAGCCTCAGCTGTGATAGACAATCAATGAGACTGAAGCCCAAGTCTTTCCATTGATTTCCCTGAGCCATGGATAAAGCTCAAATTTTGCAAGAAAAGTTCTTATATGATGTGGCACAGCATTAGAAACTCCATCTCTTCATGGCTAAACCCTCAAGCAGATTCAGAGGGAACAGCTTCATCAGGAATTATTAACACCAGTTAGATGTTAGTTATTATAGATATTACACTTATTTCTATTTGCCCATTTTTAAAAAGGGGGGAAAGGATGACCCGGGGAACTACAGTCCAGTCAGTCTCACCTCTATTCCCACCAAGAGCATGGAGCAGATCCTCCTGGAAACTATGCTAACGCACATGGAAAATGTGGGCATTGGTGACAGCTGGCATGGCTTCACTAAAGGGAAATCATGCCTGACAAATATGGTGGCCTTCTATGATGGTGTTACAGCATTGGTGAGTAAGGAAAGAGCAACTGACATCATCTACTGGACTTATGAATTTGACACTGTTCCATACAACATGCTTGTCTCTAAATTGGAGAGACATGGATTTGATGGATGGATCACTCAGTGGATAAGCAATTAGCTGGACAGTCCCACTTAAAGCATTGCGGTCAACAGCTCCATGTCCAAGTAGCAAGCAGTGACAAGTGGTGTTCCTCAGGGGTCAGTACTGGGACAAGTGCTGTTTAACATCTTTATTGTTGACATGGATAGTGGGGTTGAGTGCACGTTCAGCAAGTTTGCCGACGACACCAAGCTGTGTGGTGTGGTTGACATGCTGGAGGGAAGGGGTGTCATCAAGAGGGACCATGACAGGCTTGAGAGGTCAGCCCATGTGAACCTCATGAAGTTCAACAAGGTCAAGTACAATGATCCTCATGTAGGTCATAATCCCAAGCACAAGTACAGACCGAACAGAGTATGGATTAAGAGCAGCCCTGAGAAGAAGGACTTGGGAGTGTTGCTTGATGGTAGGCTCAACCTGAGCCTGCAACTTGGGCTCACAGCACAGAAAGCCAACCATATCCTGGGCTGCGTCAAAAGAAGCATGGCCTGCACGTCAAGGGAGGTGATTTTGCCCCTCTACTCCAATCTCATGAGACCCCACCTGAATTACTGCATCCGACTCTGGGGCTCCCAACATAAGGAGATGGACCTGTTGGAGTGGGTCCAGAAAAGGGCCACAAAGATGATCAGAGAGCTAGAGGACCTCTCGTATGAAGACAGACTGAGAGAGTTGGGGTTGTTCAGCCTGGAGTAGTGAAGGCTCCCAGGAGACCTTATAACAGCCTTCCAGTACTTAAAGGGGGACTACAGGAAAGAGAATTTGTGGTTGCCCTATCCCTGGAGGTGTTCAAGGCCAGGCTGGATGAGGCTTTCAGTAAGCTCTTCAAGTGGAAGGTGTCCCTGCCTATGACAGGGGGGTTGGAACTAGATGATCTTTAAGGTTCCTTCCAACTCTAACCATTCTATGATTCTGTGATTTCTTATAGTTATACTTAGTTGTAATTACCATAGTTATTGATAGGAAAGCCAGATATATATACTTTTTTTGGAAAAAAAAAAAAGGCAGAAAAATTTGGTTGTGGAAAATATTTCAAATGGGTTAAAACTGTGACAAAACATTAAATGAATAAGAAAAAAATAAAAAAAAATGAAAAAGACAATTCTCTGAGAAACTGAATACAACATCTCTGGGCTCCAAGAGGTGAATATCTGAGTTACTAAGTCATTCCTCAGATTTTTAATATGCAAAAGCTCAGGCTACTAGGTATAGCTATTATGTGGGGTTTTTTTAGCTTCATGGCTTCATTGTCAGAAATTTCTATCAAAAGTCCATAAAATAACCTTGCCATGAAGAGGAAACTGTAATTACTTCTCATTAGTACAGGGCGTAAAGTATGGCTTGAAACCCATTACATAGCCATAATTTCAATGTGTTACCATCAATCAGGAGAGAAAACTTAAGTTTCAAAATAAAATTAAAGCTTCAGATCAGGAGAGACAAGATTTATTTTCCTTGCTCAGTGACTCACTTTTCCTTTCTGCATGTAAAACTTCCTATATGTTGTTTTACTTTGAATTTTCTTGACATTTTCTACATTTGAATGGGCTTATATTTTTTGGAAGCTATATATTAAGTCTGTTTCAAAGTGGCACCAAGGCTAGTTTTCCCCTGAAAATCAAACAGAGCTTGAATTGAGTTCCTCATGCCAACACATTCAAAAACCTCGGGGTGGATTACCATAACAAGAGGATGGAGATTTTTTCAGGTTGCTGAAGCTGCTACTTTGGCAGCTGTTGCAATTGGAGAAACAGAACTGCCTGAGCGACTCCACCATTTCTTGTTAAGCATGAACTGCAGCTCTAAAAGAAATATTGGACTAAGGTTTTCAGATGCCCTATGTCGCTTAAGAACACCTTTTGAAGGGAATTTGGCAGAGCTTGAGGAAAGCAGGGTATAAAATGGGGGCTGACTAAAGGGGTTTCTGACGTGGGCCATCCTTGTTCCACTGAATATCATATAAACTCTTAAGATTCAGGCAGCACTTGTAGGAAGAAACAGACTATTTCTCTCAGAGTATGTGATTCTTATTCCCCTGATGTGAATGCAACCTTTTCCCCTTTATTCAACAAAATTAGAATTTAACCCCATATGCACCTTCTTTAGTATTATCATATTGGTTTCACTAAGTCAAGAAATAAGATATTAAGTGAAACCCTGCTATTTAAACACTTGCTGAATGGTGCAGATATGGCAAAGTGGCTGCTCCGGTTTACTGTGTTGACACATCCTTTCTTCCCTTTATGTTTTGCTTAGTTATTTTGCGCCTACAAAATGCTGGTGCCTGTTGGGCATGACTCTGATCTCAGTATCACTGAAGTCTCTCAGGCTACTTCTATTCACCGTCCCAGATGACTTACTTCCGACATACACCAAAGATAACAGGTGAGTCAGGCTTGTTGATTATTGTATTAAAAGATGCACTGGGTGCAGAAAGTGTAGCGAACAGAGAGATGTCTCTAGTTATTACTTTCCCTAACACGCAAACCTGGCACATCGCCAGTGTGTGTGCCACCTGGGGATGGACAAGCCTCCAAAGACCTGGGTGCCCATAGGTGGGTGAAAGTTTCATATGACATGAGTCACATAGACAGAGGGAGGGTTTTTTTTTTTTCCCAAGGATGTGACACTTGACAGAGTGCTGTATGATTTTAAAAAACAGAGACAGTTTTAAAGACCGTAAGCCAAAAAGCTACTCTTTGACAGGTTGTCATTTATTCAAATCAACCCTGAGTGCCTTTCTGAAAGACATGCCACAGTCACATAGAAGTTATTGGTCCCAGATGAAATTCTGCTTCTTGTTTACAACAGGAGGTAGGTGTGGAACCTCTGATTACCGTGCCTTGCCCAAAATTTAATGAAATTCTAAAGGCAGTAATAATTCATACCCGAGATCTCTAACAAGATGGGGAATGCTTCCATGTGGCAGGAAAGCTTTCTTTTACAGTTATATATGTCACAACAAACTGGGTAACAGAATTATGTGCACATGTAGGTTTTGCTTGGTGACAAAACAAGCATTGCTTCTAACTATGTATGTTTTCTGTGAGATACTGAACATTGAAAAATGGTCAAATTAACAACTGCAATACATTTTCTATGTAAATTAAATGCTGTGTAGACGACACTTCTAGTGATTATAGCTCTCTACGTGACATATGTTTAATGATTTAGATTGGCTCCTGTTGAGAGGGATTTAATTTAAGGCACTTATGGCATTGGGCTCAAATTATTTGCAAGAGTTGATTGAAGCTTATGTTTTACCCTGCAGCTTGTGTTCAGCTAAGGATCATCCGCTGAGTAGATTTCATTTATCTCTTGCAGGATCTAAACTGTGGGATTTTGCCACAGTTTTCTCTCTCCATACATATTGTTTAACCAATTTCCAGCACAACCAGCCATTGTTTTAAAATCAGATGTGAGAACAAAATTGCTGAATTCTTGGATCTGAATTTTTATTTATTTAAGTGTTAGGCCTGTAATTTTTAAGGCCTCCCCATCTATTTCCCTTGGCAACAGGTTTTGGATGTCTACTTCCAATTAAAATTAGCAAGAGCTGGTCATCCAGCCGCTTAAGAAGCTTGTAAAGTCTTCACTTTTCTGTCTATCTGTATCATTGATCATCAATGAATTGCTGATTGTAGGAACCTGTGGATTCAGCAGTGTCACCATCAAACTTGGCAGTAACTTAAACTTAATCTGAGGTATGCAGCTACCACTAACCTTACCTGTGCATTGTGATATTATCTCCCCATGTTGACAAACTTCACAAAGTAGTGTTTTGCAGCCATACACTCTCCATAAAACATCTGCAGATGCACATACACATCTCCTGCTGTAATGACATGGGAGCAAAATGCATAGCTTTCACTGAAGTTGTTTAAGTGTGAAAGTGTGATTTTGATGCAAAATGTAAAGGTTTTCCATTAACTTTTTTGGCCTTTGGATTGGCCCCTCAGCCCTCACTGGTCTAGCTCTTATTAACAGTAATGATTGTTAAATCCAGGGGGAGGGTGGGGAATACAAAGTGCAGATGAGAGTAAATAATCAAAATGAATGTGTAATTTCCCTGTAGCACAATGCCAGCTGGCTTGGAAAAGACCGAGGGCAACTGAAGCAATGGTTATTTCATTATTGTTTAAAAACTGGATGGCTGATGATGTTCTTCAGATCTGTCTGGTAGTTGGCTCTTCTGTTCAGATTTCTAGGAGCTCTGTGAAGGAGTGAGTTAGTCTTCCAGGACTCTATTAGTGCAGGCTCTCCAAATGTCCAAAGGGGAGTGTGGGTCCTTGCGCATGTTAATTAGTCCCTTAATTTCTTGGGGGGGTGGGGAGGTGGGGGTGGGAATCCAGCTGTTGGCTGCTTCTATTCAAAAAATCTGGTAGCACTTATGGTAGGGTGATGGCTTTGGGGGAGCCAAATCAGAAATGCTAGATCCAAAATCCAGGTCCCTAAAATCGACCAAACGCGAACTATAGACAAGATGTTTGGGGTGGGATGTGGGTATGAAAATCTGAATCTTACTGTTCCCATTTATACTGGAGTTCTGATTTTTTACTTTCCTAAGTAGAGTTTAGCTACAAATTGGGATCTGAGCATAGACGTAGACTGAAAAGAAATCATAAAGCCATGGTTATAACTCTTCTTTTACAAAATATATATTTTATGTTTTTTAATCATTTCTTCTCTTCAGATTGTTTGCTATTTGAAGGATGCAATGCATAAAATTGCCATGTCAGAAATTCAGTTGCATTGCTTGTTCTTTCAGATGGCTCATGCATTGTCCATAATCATGGGATATTCTCCTTTTTAATCTCTGCCTTCATATGGTTAATCCTGCCAAAAATAATACCAGTTGATCTTGACAGGATTTCAACATGCAGTTTTAGCGTGCCAAGAAATGATTTCTTAAATTTGTCCTTCGTGAACTCTGACAGATGGTTTTTCTCTATTGTGGCTAAATTTTTGTCGTATACGTTATTTTGTGAGTGAAGGTAGACTGGAGGTCTGAATTCTAGAAAAGGCAGTAAAAATGTATTGTTAGGCATTTAGAATTAATTTTTGTTCAGCAAAGCTCAGCAGTAAGCTGAATAAGCTTATTAATATAAGAAATTGCTGCTGGTCCTTGCTACGTTTCTTTCAAAGTGTAAAAATTGGCAAAAATGAAAAGCAGGAGAAAATAGAAGAAAAATAAAAAGAAAAAGGTTATAAAAAAAATTCTGACTGATAAATTCCTGTTTCCTTAATATTTTTTTTATTTTTCTCAAGTGTTATGTGGTTAGCTTATTAAGCATAATTTGGATCTTTTCAAAGGTGTATATATCTTTAAAAATCTTCTTCTGTGGTAAGTAGACACTTTTTAAATAGCAAGTGAGCCCAGATGGCATGTATTCAATAAGTCTGGGGGGAAAAAACAGCAGAAAAGTGAAGTAGCTGAGCTGCTAACAAAATATGCAGCTTCTCATTAGTGCAGCAATCATTACCACAAGACTCAGAGGTAGCAAACATTGTTGTACTAGTTTTTAGAAAAAGGTGCTTGGGACTGGTGTTGAGGATTACTAGCAAATTGGCTACCTGGAAGATCAGTTGAAAGGATAAATTACGATATGAAATTTACAAAATGGCTGATGAAATTAACCTGAGTTATATATATTTAATGATTAATTTAAAAATTAAACTAATTAGATTAATTCTTGCTATTCACAAAGGACACCTCAAAGTTACTGTGAATACTGTCTTGAAAAAGATTGGTGCAGCACACAGCAAAAGTCAAAAAGGCAAATAGCATTGAGAGTTTTAGAGAGGCAAGACAGACCAGAACAGCCAACACTCTCACAGCAGGGCACAAATTCACGCCACGGTCCCTATCTTTTTAGATAAAGAAAAACAACGACAGATCCCTCTGGGTGCCATGGTATCTAAAGCCCACCTTTATGCATCGTTACCAGTGAGCAGCCCCGTTTTGACTTGGGGCAGCAGAGGCCATCCCTGCAGCCTGCTTCGCCCCATGCGCTGCCTTTCCACAGGACGCCCACTCCTGCTGCCAGTGGCAGCCCTAGGACGAGAGGAGCAGCAGCACTTCTGCTCCTGAGCAGGGACGCCTGATTCCCTTAGCAGGGATTTTTGCAGCCTCGTATTTCAGGACACCAGCTCCAAGCTAACAGCTTTCCTGTCGTCCATATGTGGAAGACACACAAAGCGCCTGGTGCCACTGTGCTCGCTGGTGCACGCGGCTTGCCATCGCCAGAGGTGTACGGCATGTTTGGCCCCCATGCAGTGATCCCTGTTCTTGGTAGCAAGAAATCGTACAATCATAGAATCACAGAATGGTTTGGGCTGGAAGGAACCTTAAAGATCATCTAGTTCCAACCCCTCTGCCATGGACTGGGGTACCTTCCACTAGACCAGGTTGCTCAAAGCCCTATCTGACCTGGCCTTGAACACCTCCAGGGATGGGGCAGCCACAACTTCTCTGGGCAACCTGTTCCAGTGCCTCACCACCCCCACAGTAAAGAATTTCTTCCTCATATCTCATCCAAATCTGCCATCGTTCAGTTTAAGACTGCTACCTGTTGTCCTATCACTACACTCCCTGATAAGAAGTCCCTCCCCCTCTTTCCTGTAGTCCCCCTTTAAGTACTGGAAGACTGCTCTAAGGTCTCCCCGGAGCCTTCTCTTCTCCAGGCTGAACAGCCCCAACTCTCTCAGCCTGTCTTCGTACGAGAGGTGCTCTAGCTCTCTGATTGTCTTCGTGGCCCTCCTCTGGACTCGCTCCAACAGATCCATGTCCTTCTTATGCTGAGGGCTCCAGAGCTGGATGCAGTACTCCAGGTGGGGTCTCACCAGAGCAGAGTAGAGGGGCAGAATCACCTCCCTTGACCTGCTGGTCACACTTCTTTTGACAAAGCCCGGGGTACGGTTGGCTTTCTGTGCTGTGAGTGCACATTGCCAGCTCATGTCCAGCTTTTCATCCACCAGTACAAGTAAATGAAAGGTTCTCCTTATTTGGCAGAGTCCCTCCACACCCTTGTCAAACAGACCTGGAAATTGATAACAAACCCTCACTTGGCATTGAAAATCAAGGTCTTACTATGTTGGAGGTTGCTTTTATCCTGCCCTCTATCCCTGCAGCTGGAGGAAGATGCAGGGGCTGGAACCAGGGAATTGATTGTGGCTGCGCCTGGTGTGACACCAGCTCCAGCTCTGTATTGTGTGCCAGCCTCAGGGGGCTGCCGTAATTTCTGACAGCTGGTGACAGCCGGGAGCCAGCTGTGGAGGTGATGCAGCCGCACTTCCTACTGCCATGTCTTGTGCCAAAGGCAGTGGGAAATGTAAAAAAGGGAAAAAATGGTAAGAGGAAGGGGAAGGGGAAAGGAAAGGGATAGAGGAAGGAAAGGGAAGGGGAAAAGGAAAGAAAATGAAAAGGGGAAAAGGGTGGTGAAAGGGTTTACGATGAGGGCAGTGCAACACTGGAACAGGTTGCCTGGAGAAGTGGTAGATGCCCCAACCCTGGAAACATCCAATGTCGGTCTGGACGGGGCTCTGAGCATCCTTATCTAGTTGAAGATGTCCCTACTCATTGCAGGGGGGGTTGGGCTAGATGACCTTTAAAGGCCCCTTCCAACTCAAACTATTCTATGATTTATGATTCTATGGAAAGGAAAAGGAAAAGGAAAAGGAAAAGGAAAAGGAAAAGGAAGGATGGCATAAACATAAAGGGAAAACAGAAAAGGAAAAAAGCAAAGGGAAAAGGGAAAAAGAGGAACAGAAAAGGAAAAGGAAAAGGAAAAGGAAAAGGAAAAGGAAAAGGAAAAGGAAAAGGAAAAGGAAAAGGAAAAGGAAAAGGAAAAGGAAAAGGAAAAGGAAAAGGAAAAGGAAAAGGAAAAGGAAAAGGAAAAGGAAAAGGAAAAGGAAAAGGAAAAGGAAAAGGAAAAGGAAAAGGAAAAGGAAAAGGAAGGATGGCATAAACATAAAGGGAAAACAGAAAAGGAAAAAAGCAAAGGGAAAAGGGAAAAGGAGCCACACTGCAAGTCACTGCATAAGCTCTAGGCCAGCTGGGCTCCCAGCTGAGACACTCGGATGGGTTTGTCCCTAGAGCAATGAGCAAGGATGAAACAGCAAGTCAGGGGACATGGTGTCCTCAGGAGTCTTCTCCTGAGGAGGACAAAGCTACACGATCCCTTTTTCCCATTTTTGGGTGTAAATGGATCACACTTGTGCTGCCTAAGAGGAGTTCTTATTACTGCAAATACCTCCTCTTAAAAGCTGTGTGTGGAGTCCACATGTTTAATCATGTCCATCTCATCAGGATGTGAGAAAACCTATTTCTCCTTGCCTAATGTGGCAAATGTTTGATTTCAGCACTGATCTTTTTTAGCTCTTCCATGTGTACACTATGAATGAACATCTTCCTTGTTTAAGGTATTTTCTGGCAATTAAAAAAAAAAGAAATTACTCTCTTTCTCTGAAAGCCCCATGTAATGTTTGTAAATGCTTTACTGTGGAGGTTGTGCATTTTTTACAAAAACATGTGAAAATTAATGGAAGGAATCTTGCCATACACCCTACAAAAAGCCATATGAATTTAGGAAATGGTGACATGAATTTCACCTACATTTCTCTATGACATTCATCAAACTCAAAACTAAAAATCATTGTTTTGCACAAAAGCAACACAAACACAAGTTAGTTCATTTTTTCTCTTTTTTTTTCACTGAAAATCGAGCAATGTGAGAACTATCTGAAAAACAGTGGGATACGGTTTGCATGTTATCAGACTGAATTATTAGTAAGACAAGACAGATGACATATTTATAAATTACTTGCAGAATAAGCCTGAATCACGATTTACACAGCAGTCATAGTTGAAGTCCTGGCTCATGGAGGTTTTGTTATTGACATCCAAATGAGTAAAAAATTTATACGTGGTTTCTGAAGAAATTATTTCTTTGTCTCCCATTATGCTAAGACTTGTATGTCTAAACTTACACATGACTGCTCCTACTGAGCTCAGTGGGACTAAAGTTAAAACTAAGCCAGTACGTACTTCTTTGCATGGTAGGTGTTACAGAGCTAAAATATTCTCATCCTGGTAGAAGAGATTTTATGCAGATGGATGCACAGCGTGGCTCTCCAAACCTCTGAAGTTGTATGTATGTAAAATCAGCCACATTTTTTTCTAGACAGAAGAAGAACAGTTTTCTCACCTTTTTCAGGTCTGTGCCTGAGAAAATCTTTATAAGGGGCTATCAGAAGAGCCTGACGAGGCTCCCAGTTCAACAGAAATAACAATCTACCTTAAAAACAGAACACTCAGAAAGTTAGACCTAACTACAGTCTCACTGCAGGAGGTGATACTTTGCAGAGCACTGACTATAGACTTGAGATTAGGAAGGAGGTTGATAAAGAAAACAATTACTTCATTCTAAATAGAAAAAGAGAACCAGAAAGAGACAAGAAGTCTGGAGTTACTGTACTATCGGTGTCTCAAATAAAGACAATAACTGAGCAAGAAGGGTTGCAAGTACAGCTGAAAACATGGTGATAGGTTTGACTGGAGACAGTCCTCTTGGACATGCATATGAAATTCAATTTACTCTCTACACTTTGCCCAGAGTCTCAGTTTTGGGTCACTGCTGTACAGAAGAAAATGCACAGAGGTTGCACATTTGCTTGGTTGTTTTTTCCATGTTTAAATTATAGCAAAGCTTTTAGTATTACAAGCAATTTTTTTATTTATTTTTGACTGTGCATGTTCTCTTGATGCCTCAACGATCAAAGGCCCCTTCTACAAAACAGGAACTCATTTCATTAAAGAAGGCAGCTGCTTTGACAGAAATTTACAGTCACATTAAGATATTTAAAAAGCAAACCCAAGTAGAGCACTGAGGAAGTAGGTTTATGACAAGGAAAACCATAGGGGGCTTTTAAGGGGTATGGAACCTTTCAGTGGATTCGCTGCATTTCTTGCTGTAGCTGCCGGGTAACACTGCTGGGAAAGCAGGGAAGGGGCTCAGTGTCCTTGAGGTTCTCGTATTTTCCATATGCATAATTTAACATTACAGCAGCATTATGGTTATTTGCCAAAAAGGAGGTTTGCAGGTTTCCCACCTTTTGAACATTGTTGATGCAGATTAACAGCAAAGAGGAAAATGACATGGAGAAACTACCTTTTTGTCTTTTTATTTAAAACACAGCATGGCCTGGATTTGCTTTGATGTCCTATTAGTGACTGTTTTCTCCCCTTAGTACATGAAATTATATTATCAGCACTAGAAAAAAAACCCAACACAACAACAAAAAAAAAAAGAGAGAGAAAAAGTGCAGATACTTTTGGATGAACTCCTTTTTATAGAGGTATGAAACTGAGAAACCCAGTAAAGGCCTGTTTCCTTGGCTGTCAGATTTTTGCACTGTTTGCTGCTCCTCAGAGGTGACCGGGAGCTGGGCAGCATACCAGCTCTGGCTCCTGGCCATGGCACACACACAGCAGCACGCATGCCGTCTCGGCAGCACCCCACCGATGTGGCTCTGCCGCACCAGGACCCAGAGCCCAGCTTTGTGGCATTAGCACAGGCTTTGCGTGCTGCACTGTATTGCACCGTGGGGCACAAATATGTTTTTATGTGATTATTGAAAGTCATGCAGGCAGATTTCCCTGACATCCTGTTTTGAGATTTTAACTAAAATGCCTTTCCCGCTTTTCATGCTCACCTCTCCCAGTGCACGTACGTCGCCTTGGCTCAGAGGGCGGCTCGTCCGTCTTGCACAGCGTGCTCTTCCTAAGCAGAGCATGCTCATGCTCAGTCTTCCTACCCAAACAGCAAAGGAACTCAACAGCCTGGAAAAGTAACTTAATGGCATTTCTGGCAGCAGCCTTCCTCCATGCCTGTTTTCCCACTCCTCAAACAGTCTTAAGAGCTAGAGAGGTCATTGCAGTTGGAGATGCCCTTGGGAGCTTCCCTTGCAACTACTGCATGGCAGGAAGGCTTTGCCAGTTCACCACAGGGGCAATGGCCACCACAAGCCCTAGCAGCTCGTCAGCCTCCATGGAACCTTCAAAGCTAGAGCCTCCTTTGCAGGATGCAAGGCTGCAGCTGAAGAAGCAAGCATCAGGGCACCGCCTGCTCCTGCTGCACCCAGGGACTCTCTCCTTTCCAGAGAGCCTCGTAAACCTTCCCATCTGCTGACAACGTAAGGGTTTGAAAAGCTCCTCAGCTGGTGTGGTGAGAATGGGCTGTGTCCTGGAGGGCAGGGGAGCCTGTAGCACAGTTGGGATTTGAAAGGGTACACAAAAACCTTTGCAAATTGAGATGCAACTCTATTCAATTTACCACAATTTAAAATGAACAAACAAACAAACAAATAAAGAAACCTAATCTCTTGGTGATTGGGCAGCTACAGACTGCTAACAGATGTAAAAAAAGGAGAAACCAGTCTGTGGGGCTGACTGCCAGACTGTGACCATCTTGCTGATAGATCACGCTGCATCCATTTTTGCTGCCCCTTCATCTGGTTTTGCTGCCACTAGAGCCGTATGAAAGCTTTCAGAAATGCTCAGGACATGGAATACTGCGAGCGTTCGCACCAGGTGAAGGATGAAGAAGCGCAGTCTTCCTCGGCCCTTACCCAGGGACAGCTCTGCTGGTGCTGCTTTAACCCCCTGTTTGCCCAGCACCTAATGGAATACATGCTGTAACAAGGCACAGTAAATAAGTGTGAGCAATATGCCCTGTCCATATAAACTCACACAGCTGTGTCAGTTCCACCAGCATACCATTTGCCTTTATACCCTTCACACATGCCACATGAAACCAAGACTTTTTCGCTTCTCTCTGAGGGCAAGAAGACTTGAACAAGCCCTCTGTCCATCTGTCAGTCATTTCCATCCATCCTCGCAAATAAACAGCAGCTTTCTCAAAGATAATTGTGAATTTTGCCAGGAGCAGCCGGCAGGGAGAGAAGACCAGCAGCCCCGCAGCGGGCAGGGCCGGAAGGGTCAGCAAGGCAGGCAAGGAAGGCAGGGCAGGCAGGGCAGGCAGGGCCCAGCAGGGCTGGCAGGGCAGGCAGGGCCGGCACAGCAGGCAGGGCAGGCAGGGCAAAGAGAGAAGGTAGGCCAGGCAAGGTAGGCAGGGCCCAGGCAGGTCTGGCAGGGCAGGCAGGGCAAGTGCTGTGTGCCCTGGCTGAGGATGGCCACCCATCTCCTGGCTCTGCCCATCCCAGCCCGCTGGTGAGCCCTGCCGGAGCTGAGGATGTTGAAGTGGGGAGTGAGGGAAAGCAGGGCTTTAAGAGAATTCTGCTGTGTGTCTGCAGATAACCAGTTTTCATTAGATAACTGTGTTTCAGAAACCTGTGGGAACCTGCAGATAGCCAGGTTTCTGCTCAGGGGACAATGCCTGGGAGGACATCTATGAAAGCTACTTAGCGGTTCACCACTGTGCCTGAGTGATGCTTTTTGCTCCTGTGGGCTGGTGGCAAAGCTCGGCTAGGGGCTCTGTGGCTCCGTCCAAACTGATAAACACCATTTTAGTGTTTTCTTTTTCTCTTTTAAGGACCATTTTCTGCTGGTTTTCTTCATAACTCTTTGACATCATTGTTTTAATGAAATTATCTCACGTTCTGAAACATTTGGATAATGAACTGAGCAATAGAGCTGTCAGCTCTTTGCTCCTCAGCTGACCAGCTGTCACACCAAGGACTGTCTTTTGCAATTGGTAGATGTTGGTTTTGATGTTTAATTCCCTTATTTCATCAAAAGACTTTCTTTGAAAAGAGTATTTGAATCATGCATGTGTTGGAGATAGTTTCTTGTATCTAAATCATCTGCTAGGAGCAACTGGGGTTTCTTGATTAAAGATTTTTTTTAAAGAAAGTTTTTCTTCATGTGCGGATTTTTGTTATGAAAGCGATTCCTTTGCATTATTCAGACCTGGTGGTAATTAATTGCAAAATGTCCGCATCCAGAATAGCTTACCTTGTGCAAAATTTCCCTGGTACTGAAATGGCTTAGAGACACAGTGGACCACATGCCAAGGTTCCCTTGCTCCTTCCTGAAAGGATCTGTGGGTGGGATGAGGGCAGCAGGAGGCCTCTGGTGTTTAGCAGATTTTAGTAGGTAGTAGTGGCTGATTGCCACTGCTGTCCTATGGTAACTATCTTAGAATATTTATTCTGCAAAAAGGCTAAAATAATTTAAGGTTATAGATGAAGGTGGGAGAAGGACTTTTTTAAAAAAGCCTCAGAAAAAGACCTTAGACAATATTGCATTAAGCATGGTGGGAGAAGTTAACAGCATGCGGGAATCTGGCAAGTCTTCAACAGGCTTTGCTAAGTTAGACAGCAAGTTTGATACTTCTATTTTCTTCTTATTTTTAAACATTAAAAGTCACTCTTGAGCTCCAGTAAGTACAGGGACATGCAGAAGGACAGGCTCTGCTCTATGGGAGGATGTTTACAGCAGCAAATAGAACAGTTTCATGAAAACAGAATCATTTTCATGAAAACCTGTAGGTATGATTATGAGAATTATATTGAAGTTAAAACTTGCTGCAAAGCAGCTTTCAGAAATTCTCTTAAGAAGAATGTTTTTGCATTCTCCTCCAGCAAACCGGGCAGAAAAGGAGTGAAAAATCAGTCTCGCTTATGAGGAGCAGACCTACATTTCAGACTCTGCTATAAATATAAAACCGTGTATTCTTAAGTGTTGCAGGATTTGCTAGTTGCTTATTCAACATCCAGCAGCATGTTTGAGAAGAGCGTTTGAAAAAAAGAGGAAAACAGTCAGTCAAGGCCTTGCATTCTTTCTACCTGGGATGATGGGTTTCAATCTGAATAATCCTCATGCAAAAAGATGACGAGTCCTGCCACAGTCCTGCTGGGACCCTGCACCAGCTCCTCAGCTGGTGTGCCAGAGGGATGAGATTCCACAAGGTTTGGGGCAGGTGGATGAAGACACAGCTTATATCTGGTGTACCTAAGTGGCCCAGTGCCTACCTGTCGTGTGGCAGCTGTGGGGGCACAACAGCCACAGCTACCACTCTTACCTGCAGTCTAGTACTGCATATCTGCAAGAGAGGCACCCAACCTGTGTCCTTGGAGGTTTTCAATACCTGCCTGGTATTGAAAAAGCCCTGAGCAGCTTGGTCTGATCTCAGAGCTGGCCCTGCTTTGGGCAGGAGGTTGGACTGGAGAGCTCCCAAGGTCCCTTCAGCCTGAATTATCCTATTGTCCTATGAGCAGCTGGATAGCTGTTCTGGGACAGACGCTGGCCAGCACAGTTTGGGAAAGTGGCCTTTAGCTGAAATAATGCAGATAATGTTTCCTTCAAGCCTATTGCATAGGCTCTTCTCCCATTTTTGCATGCATGCACTTACTTCTGCACTGCTTTGGTGGTTCAGATCAAATACAGTGCTGGTTTGATTGATCTCTTAATATGAGAACATTTATACGAAACTTTGGCTGGTCTGTGCTGTGAATCTGGCTCTGTAATTCCCTGCAGTATCCAGCACCTCCTCCCCATGACTGGTAGCAAGGAGTAAGCAGAAAGAACAGAACAGTTTCTGCAGATTAGTTACTTGCAAATATATTCTTTGAGGATCTATCTCAATGCACAGTTCAGTTCTGAAAAGGGAATATGTATTTTACATATTTTATTTATTTCATCTTTTTCTTTTGCATTGTCGCTAGCTTTTGATTTTCACAAAGGCTGGTATTCCCGTTTATAATATCAGGAAGGATGTAGAAAAGTGGGCAGAACTGCAGTGACTTGTTTCCATTTACAGATTCAAATATTGACCTTCTTATTTGTCTGTTCCAGCCATTTGCCCTGCATTTTTTGAGAAAAATTGTGAGTTTTGCATCTAAGTGGATGTTGCTACCTTCACAGCATAAGGAAGAAAAGACCTTTGGATTTCCTAGCTCCTGCCTATGACAGGTAACTACAGAGGGCAGAAATACCTGGCAGGTAATTCACTATAACCCCTCCTGGAAGAGTAGCTGATATTTGCCTCTAGCATATTATCTTTTCTCAGGAGACCCTTTTTTTTGTTGTTCTGCACAGTCATACAGGTTACAGAAAAATGTGTCAAATAGCATAACATACAAGACTTAACAGTTGCTTCTGTTTCAGGACAGCTAACAACAAAAATGTAGCAAACCAAGATGGCCATTGCTGTCTTGCAGTGCCAGGCCCTTTAAGCACTACATTGTAAAGCACTTAACTGCAAGAAATTCATGGTCTAGGCATGGATATTCTCACTATTTGACCAAATGCTTCTTTTCAGCTTGTGACAGGTGATCAGGAGCCATATGAGACCTTGCCCTGGGTGGGCTGAAGTGATTTGCTGCTGTGACGCTGGTTTGGACATCAGCATGCTGATGCCTCCCTGCCTTCCTTCCTGAGCATGGGGAAGAGGGTAGGGAGGCATTAGCTTCCCAGGAATGGGGGAAGTAACCTGCTAGACTAGACAGCAAATGAAAAGGTTATGAGTATTTGGGGTGAGTTGTAAGCACTGCCCTGACTTGGAGGAGAGAGAGCAAGCAGCTCTGTATGTGGAATTAGAGTCACCGGGGTTTGTTTCTCTAAGGATGAGGGTGGTGGCTGCTGAGATACAGATCGACTGTGCAACTGCATGCCTAAGGCAGGCTTGCCTTGCTGTGCCATGCAATGGCAAGATAAAAATCATGTAATTGCTAAACTAAGCTTTTATAGCAACAAACTGTCCTGGATCCACTCCGATGGTGCAACTGTATGCTGCAGACAGCCTGTCCAAGCTCAGACTCATTGTACGTGTTCGAGAACCCTTCCAAGGTCTTATCCTCCTATCCTACATAAAACTATACACAGCTAGTTCATGTCTATTCATGGCTAATTCCCCCTTACGTATTTAAAGCATTGCCAATAAACACCAGTTTGTGTTCCACTGAAGGGCCTACAGTTGCCTTTAAATATTGATGACTGAAACTCATTATAATTAAATAATTTTAAAATTGCTGTCTGTCCTGGTACTGTGTGCATATGTAGAGAATTTTCTCTGTTATTAATAAGCCACTGTATCTGAAATCCCACCATATATGACTGACTGACAAGATTAATGGTGAAACTGAAGTTATATGTGCTCTCCAGGGAATCGTTTTAGGCACATAGCAGGAACTAACCTTCAATAATGTTTATGCATGTCATCCATTATTACAATAGTTAAATGCTATGGATATCCAGTGCCAGAGAAAAGCAGGCTTAGGGGACTTGGTGTGGCTTTGATACAAATAGGAAAAAGCCCCTTTGCCTCTTTAGTGTTGAAATTGCTTTTACACCCTGACTAAGTTGGCTCATATTAACCAATACGCCAGATGGATATAGGAAATGCCTTAGATTTTATGATGCTTTACAACTTGCAAATTTCCCAACCCCATTTGCTATAAATTATTCAAGATATTAAGGCCCCAATTTTCAGAATTAGCCTCCAATTCTGTGCCTGCAAATAGTTACAGGTACAATTTATAGCAAATAGACGCAAGGGTATTTTTTTGATATGTAGACCTCTGCCTACCAGATTATCCCACAAAAAGATGCCTGTGTGCTATAAAGTGTTTCCAGAGTAATCTGTTTCTGGCAAATTGCTTGCCTGAAATTGGAGCCTGAGTTGAAGTCCTCTCAAAAAAAGCCAAAGTTAAAAAGTAATTATACGATTACTGTATATCTTTGTGGAACACAGCTTTAAAAATCTTAAAAATCTTTCTATAAATATGGGCTTTATTGTTATCATCATTTCCCTGGGGTCTGCTGCACTGGCAAACTTATGGTCCATCACCTAAAAATGTCAGTGTGATGCCTTTGGTAAACATAAGAAAGATAGATCTTCCTTAATGTTGTTATAAAAACTGTTTCCATGTTCCAGTATTTGGATTTATGAAGCATAGTGTATACGTATTATATAAATTTTTTAAAGTAGGAAACTTACAAAAAGGAAATAGGGCTACCATTAAGTAAAAAAAAAAAAAAAAGAAGAAAAAAAAGGAAAAAAGAATGATGTTAAAGAAGGCAAAGCATCAGGGGTTTTATAAGGCTTAATTTCTCTATTCTCCATGGGCTTGAGACAGCTTACATCTAAATATCGTGAGTATTAGGGTGAAGAGGTTATTTAGATTAATTCCAAATTTCTGCTTACACTGAGCCATTGGTAAAGCAGTGTGCCCTCTGGAAGCAGTGGGCATGTGGATGTCAGCAGCTAAACTGAGATGTTGCAGTCAGACTTTGGTATGTTGTGGAACAGTTGATGAACTATTAAAGCTGAGAGTTCTATATATAAAAATCTGCAAATAATTATTACTATCTATTACTATCTTAGTGTGCTATCATTCTCTTCAGCTGCTTAGAAAAAGTGTGTGGTTTCTTGGCCTTTTTTCCAGAAGCCCATGGCTGCAATTGTGAGTTCTGGTCAGATTTCTAACAATTTTGATGAGAAAAGTTTTCTGTGTAAAACTGGAAGTTAAATATATGCTGCCAGAAAGAGTGCCTAATTCTACCCTGGCAGCCATGCATACACCAAGGCAACACAAAACCTATGAACCTGGCCTATTCCTCTGGTGTGCCATGTAAAGCCAGTCTTAGAGAAAAATATTCCTCTGTGCCAACGAAAAAACATCAGTTTGACAGAGATTTTAATGAATGATAGCACTGGAGAAAGTCAGGGGTAGAAAAACACAGGATGTTCAGTAGCCTGGAGACTCTCATTCACCATGAGAGTGAGGCTCCAGCATCTTAGGTAGATGGACCAGGGCCTCCAGCCTGGGTCTTCCCCTCCCCCACCCCCAGTAAATGCTCCTACTGATGTCAGTTTTGTCAGAAAGTTTCACAAGGAAAGATTTTGTCAAGAACATCTGACACAGAACATTTATCACTGCCCCCAAAATTATGACCAGCTGGCAATTCAAGAAATGACAAGGTTCAGATTTCTTGGTCATGACTCATTGGACCAGGGCTATTCCCAGTTCTTCTACTCATTGGTATGTCCTTTGTGTTTAGCTGGTTTTGGCAGTAGCTAAAGGATATTTCACGGTGGGCTGTATTTGTTTATTCTGGAGAAAAGGAGGCTGAGGGGACACCTTATCTCTCTTTGCAACTACCTGAAAGGAGGTTGTAGCAAGGCAGGGGTCAGTCTCTTCTACCAAGTACCAAGAGATAGGACAAGAGGAAATGGCCTCAAGTTACACCAGGGGAGGATTAGATTGGATATTAGGAAAAATTTCTTCACCGAAAGGGTTATCAAACTTTGGAACAGGCTGCCCAGGGAAGTGGTGGGAGTGCCATCCCTGGAGGGATTTAAAAGATAGGTAGATGGTGCTTAGGGACATGGTTTAGTGGTGGTGTTTCCCAGTGTTATGTTGATGGTTGGACTCAATGATCTTAAAAGTCCTTTCCAACCTAGACGATTCTATGATTTGTAATCTTAGATGATGTTTATGGCAACCAGACCTCCCACCCTCTCTTATGGGACAACCAGGTTTAGTGCCTGCAGCTGTGACCACGTTGCTCACCTGGAAATGTCCATGACTTCTTTCTGCATAGGAGGAGAGACAGTCTGCACCTCCTTCAAAGTAGCAGTGTTTAATAGGCAAAGGAGTCAGGAAAGTGAAATATGGTGCTAATTTTTTTTCCCCTGCACCACGGAGCCACCATGTAGCTGGAAAAACTTGTCAGGGCTGTTAATTCTCTTGGAGAAAAATGAAAGGTGATTTTTAAAGATGTAAATTATTACATTCTTAATCATTCAGGTGCGTAAGTATGCAGACAGTGAGTTACTAAGGTAGCAAGAGGTTGCTTCCTAATAAACTTTGAAGAGCAGAGATATTCCCTACACTAAATGCTGCAACATTCATTCAGAAGTAGAAAAAGGTTCTCTAGTCAAAATCACCTTGTATTTTCTGACAGATCCCCTTTATTGACATCTGCAAACTACTTGTAATGACCAGGTCTCAGCTTTATGAAAATATTATGAAAATAAGAATTTCATTTCCTATTGAGCTTCCATTCTGAAACTTGGCCCTGTCTTTGCTTTCAAATTGGGTGGCTTTTTATTTTTCCAGAGAAGGTTGTAGCTACCATGAAAGGTAATGCAAATATCATGGTACTGATAAAGACATTGTAAAATACATATACACAAGCTTGCATAACGGCACATACCATAAATATACCATACATTTTCTAGGACAAGTTATTACAGGGCAGGATTTAGTGGATGGATTCTAACTGTAATCCCAATTGAAATATTTGGAGTGGGACTTCACTAACATTTTTCACCATTTGGTACTTCTGGAGAATGCCAGACAGGAGAAAGTTCTGGGAAACAGTTCTGAAATCAACGAAAAATGTGTGAAATAAGTAGGAATTCCATCCAGAAAGGAGAGGGAATTAATGTTTTATTCAAACTTAAAAAAAAAAACCCAAAAACATTCTAAACCACAGGCTAAACTTTCTTCAAAGTTAAGGTTCCAGAAAGCTCGCACTGATTGAGAATATAAATGGAAAGGGTGTATAGAAATATGAAAATATAGTGAAGGTTACAGTTCCTTCTGCAATGTCACCTACTCTTGTGAGCAAGATAATAATCTGCCACTGTGGTCCAGAAGCACCACTGCCATCTCTTGAAAAGATGAACAAAATCTGACTTCAGTAGGAGATGACTGACAGATAACGTCTTTAGGCTTTTTGATGGCTATGAACTCTGTCTCTCTGTCACTAATGAAGGTAAAAACTGACAGTCCCACAGAGGTGATATGGTCATACAAGCTTCTGTCATGGGGAAAAGCAGCTCTCATGCCAGAGTGTCGCAAAGCCAGCTTGTTAAATAGAAATGAATTCCCTTCTTTCAGTTATTCTGAATTTAGTCTGGACAGAAAATGAGAAAAATAAAAGAGTTCTGCTAGTTGTACGTGAACCTTTGCTTTGAAATTCAATTTTTCACAAATTCTTGTTGGATCTAGTTTTGTATACTTTCAGCCAAGCGTCCCCCAAAGTCAGGCTGTGTTCTGAGTGCCCAAAGAAAGAAAGGACCTACCTCTTGGTACTGTAATGAGATGAAGTACCATAACAAGCAGCGTTTGTTAAAAACTGACAGTTATTGACAAAAAAAGCTGTAAAGCACTTAAAAATAGTGTTACTGAGATAATCCAGCAAGCAGCACATGGCAATCTCACAGAGGAAACTCATGAACTGCACTTAGCCATGTCCCATTGGCCTGCATAGTGGCAGAGTGCTCCATCCTACTTCTAAAGGTGATGAGAGTAAATCTGTATGAGGTTGCCTTTGGAGGTGGTGGGAGAAAAGGGAATAGGACATACTGCCAAACTCCCCCAGAAACAGGTGTGATTATAGCTTCAGAAGACAAGATGAGGCCAAGGCAGTAATCTGCCACATTTTCCTTGCAAAAAATTGTAGCCACCCTTTTCTCATGTGGTCTCTCTGACATGTCCTTCTGATTGCAGCTCCCCTCCTTTGAGCTCATGTCCAGCCTAACCGCACATCGGGGTGACCACGGCAGCCTGTCTCCTGGACCAGACCTTGGCAAAGAGCACTGCAAGACTTGGGGCAGGGGGAAGAGGGAAGACGCAGCCACGAAGAGGAACTTTTGCTGCTTTCATTATTCCTTGATTACCTCTGCCAACATTTAGGGACACAAGGATGCCTCATTGGCATCCTCAGATTGCAGAGGTATTTATTAGTTGCCACCCTGGTAGATGGACCTTGTGATAAAGGACAAGAAAAAAGCTGAGGTACATGATGCTTTGCTTTGCCTCAGTTTTCAGTGGTAAGACCTGCCATCTCATTTCCCGGTTGCCTGAGCCTACACAGAGTATGTGGGAGTGAAGCATTACCCTTTGCAAGGGAAGAAGGAGTTAGGCTTCTGTTAGGCCAATGGGGCTTGTATAAACCCATGAGCCCAGACGGGCTGTGTTTGAGGGTGCTAGGCAAGCTGGGTGACGTTATTGCAAGGCCCCTTTCTGCCATCCTTAAGAGGTTGTGGTGATTGCGACAGTGGATGAGAAGAAAGCAAATGTCACACCCATCTCCGAGAAGGGCAAGAAACAGGGTCCAGGTAACTACAAGCTGGTCAGCCTCACCTTAGTCCCTGGCAAGGCTATGGAGCAAATCTGTCTGGAAGCCATTCCCAGCTCTGTGAGGGACGGTGGTTGGCAACAGCCAATAATAAAGTCCTTCCTCTCTCCCCCCAGCACTGTCCCTGAAGGAGTCAACACAGGGCAAAACAGCTGGCTGGAAGTATTTGGGGAATGAGATCCTTCAGGTTTATACGTGAAGGCTTACACATTTTTGCCCTCTCAGATTGTGTCTATGGCCATAATATCCTTGTGGCAGGCATATGTCTTTCTGCAATGAGGCTGCTGCTCTATTTTCTGTGTAGCCTTAGCATGCTGAGTGGAGGCGCTAGCTTTCTGCTGTGAAATAGGGAAGGGGTAAGGCTTTTAACAGCGGGTTTTATTCTTGTGACTTCAGCCTTTCCCTGCAAAGGTCATAAAAGCATCTATAAAATATTTTATTTTTGCAAATACCCTAAAGCTGTCACATAATCATTGCCTGCTTTTCACTCCCTGACACGGCAGCTGTTGTAGTTATGGGAAAAGTACATGAAGAAAACTGTGGAATATTAACAAACAGTAAAATTCTAGTAACAAAAAATGAAGGAAATGGAAGCGTTTTTTTCAGTTGTTGTTGTTGTTCTAGCCATAGTGCAGACTGTTTTATGTAATTACAGCAAAACTGAGTAATACTGTTTTATATTAATGTCTAAATGCATGATAGTAATGACATTCTGCTCATCCACATTGCTCTTCGTCCCCTCTATCAGAGAGGTTCCTATGCTAAAACCAAGCAAAGTAAGTGTCCTGGTTCATTTTTTTCAGTCCAATACTCTCTTCCATTTTCCAGACGTTCTTCAAACACACAGACATCCCTACCCCAAGGAGGCAGCAATCTTGTAAACACCAGTTACACCACCAGACTGTCAGTAGAGTACCAGTATAAATGACAAAATTATAAAGAAATAAAATCCCTTCCCTAAATCAGTTTAACCTTTGATTAATATTTACGGAAGCATATCACATAGCAGAGGCTCACGTTTTTATAGAGAGGGATCAAATTAGTGCTAGTATATTTGACTGAATGTTCTGCAGTTACTGGTCCATGTCCTGCTTTCATAGACAGAAGGAGAAAATAAGAAAGATGCCCTGTAGCCTATGGACAAATGTTGGAATAAACACACTCCATCTACCTTTACTGGGAAGTGCTCTTAATGGATCAAAGCACACTTCCTTCAGTTTACCCGTGTAACGCACATGAAAGAAAGTTTGCTTCCTGAGTCTGAGATAGATTCACATATTAAAGTTTCACATATGATTTACAGCATTATGAAGAGAAGGAAAAGACAAAAGTTCAGTGCTGGAATCTGGGAAGAGTTTGTGGATGCTACATCTTGAAAAAAACTTGTGTGAACTTGTGTATGGACCAAAAATGTGCTGTTTAAGGCTACTGTGCTAGTTGTATTTAATGGGAGTTGTCTCTTCTACAAGATGTGACAGATCAGGATTTTCTCTGTGTGTCTGCTTCCAGGCAGTAGATAATCTTGTCTGTGTAAGCCTCAAGGAGGCCAGAAGCTGATTTAACAGTCTTATCTTTCTGGAAAAGAAACCTTACTCCCAAAGGTATAATATAAGCGCTCAGGTAGGTAATGAGCTATTGAACCTTTCCTGAGAAATCATGACTGTGATCCCGCCTTGCATTGCAAGAGCTGAAAATGGTTTCCAGCTACTGGGAGTTTGGCAGCCATAAAATCAGTTGAGTCCTACCTAGCTGCAGCTTCTGCATGATATATCATGAGATATTACTTCTTGTTAGGTAGTGAGCTTTTATGGGTCTCAGGCTGTCTCTTGGGTATGTTTAAGCAGCGACAATGTTCCTCTCCCACACTGTGTGTTCCCTGAGGTGGCTGTTTTCCCTCTCTGGGTTGCCTTGCATAGTCCTCCTCTTCCCAGTTAAGCATCTTCAGAATGAAGTCCTCCTTGGGAAGGAGGCAGGAGGAAGGAGGAAGCAGAGTGCTTGCAGGAATTCAGTAGCTGTCTTTAAGCAACATCACAGGCACCTCTGCCCTACCCTTAACATCACCAGTAGGTTATGTAGGTGAAGCAGGTTCCTCTCAGACTGCTCCTCCTCTGACCTGCTTCTCACTCTCCTTTGGTCTTCCTTCCATTCTGTCATTTCTTTTTCAGTGTCTACCAAAATAATAGCTGAATCTGTGGTCATTAGATTTGTTTCATTTCCCTTGGTGCTCTCATTCCTTTCTGCCAGTGTCATGGTCCCCGTTTTCAAGACAAGCCATCTTGTTTCCTTCTGTGCCAGTTTGTTTCTCATCCCTACTTTTATTCATTCTCCATGAGAAGGATTCTCACTTCTGTTTTTTTATACTGTGCCAGTATATATTTTCCTTGCCATTACTTTCCTTCCTAAATCACTTTATTCCCTTTTCCAGCCCATTCCAACCAGTATTCATCAGCGCTTAGAGTCTTATGTTTTATTTTTTATTCTTGCATAAAACTGGGTTTTCTCTACTAAAAAGTCCATTTTCCCCAAAGGTGGTAATAACTGCCATGATCTTTCACGTCAAATCCTTATTCAGCTACTATGTTCCTCATCTTGGTTTCTAGCTCATATCATCCTTCCGCTATCATTCTTTCCCTCTCACTTTTTATTTCACTTTCACCTCCTCCCCTTCACTTTTACCCATAAACTACTTTTTCCCTTAAGTTTCTATTACTCAGCCATGCAGCAATTCTTATATTTTCTAACTAATTTAGTCCCTGCTGCAGTTCCACCTCTTTCCCCCTCATTTTTCATGAGAACCCATTAATTTGTTCTCCTGTGCTGACTCTTTCTTTCCTGGTATGGTTAGGTTTTGACATGGGTGAAGAGATCCTTATCACAGTACCCAAAAGCAGCAGATGCTCCAGACTGGATGATAGCATAGAGATGAGACACTTGATCTTTAGTAGCACTTATCTCATCTTTCAGACCTTTCCTCCTCTATCTTTTATGACCTCCCCTGTAGATGGCCTCTGCACAGACAGCTGAAAATTGACTGTTTCAAATTAAGATAAACAAGTATTTCTGGAAATTCTGAATTCTCTGGGAAATGCTGATTCAAAACAGGGAAGTTATTTGTCCAAGGCATTGTGCCCACCCACCTCACCACACAATTTTCTGTGCCTAAGCAAGCCCTGCCCTTTGCTGTTTGTTTAGAGCCACAAAAACAACTGCGCCAGAGCAAGGAAGGGCTAATCTGGAGGCAGGAGTACTTTCTGTGGGTGAAGAGGGCACTCTGTGGTTCAGATTGGCTTCAGCGATACCTACCAGCACGTGTGAAACCACAGCCCACGACAGAAAGCAAACTGTAGTAATCAGTTGTTTTGTTCCCCACGTGCCTCAGTGATTGTCTCTCACTTACCAAGAAGCTTGTTTGATTTTGCTAGGTGACAAGGAAGCAAATGCATTGATTTGGTCCCAGATTAAAACTAAATGACTGCTGCCCAGTAAAGAAATCTCTCAGGTTAACTGGAAGGCACCTGGGATGGGAATTGCAGCATGGAGAGCATTGCAGCTAAGTATCTGCTCCCACCACAGTATTCCTTCAGATGCTGGACTAACATAGTTTGGTATGAGCTGGTCATCAGAACCTAAACGACTACGTCTCTAGCAATGCTGCCCTCAGCCACTGTTTTTCATGTTTAATTGCCCCAGGCTTTCACACAAAGATCTAAAGATTATCTAAAAGTAAGACTGTGTCAAAACTGATAGCACTGAAAGATTTCAAAGATGATACAGGTTTCTCTGCCACCACCAATACATTGTTTGGGTTCTTTTAGAAACCTTTACCAGTAATAACTTTAAAATTACTGCAGCCCCACTATTCCCATACTACACTTGCAGATACGTCAGTAGTTTTAGATCTTGTTTCTAGAGGCTTGTGTTAGATCTTGAAGATATAACCACAACTGAAATCAGATGGCATTCTTATTTGATATAATTTTAAAAATTAACTACAGATATATATTCTAGCCTAAAAATAGATTTATAACCTTTAAGGAGAGCAAAGACAGTGTATGACAATATAGTCTAGAACTGTGAATTAAACAAGCTGTCAGATTTCAAGGGAGCATAATTTCAGCTGTTGATGTAGACTGCTAGCTTCTAATTTAGCCATAACTTAGTCAATATCAGACATAATTCCCTTGCTTAAAAAGTTATTAAAATTTTAATAAAACCAAGGAGATGCTAGGACAAAAGTATATTAAGATGGCATAAAAGTTGTGCATACATATCATTAATTTAAAGACAGACTAGATGTTAATTAGAATGACTTAACTGAATATTTCCAAATATGAACACTTTTAGATTCATTTGGAATGCATTTTCAATTTTGAATACAGCAGGTTTCAATTGCTTAATACCAATGGAAGTCTGAACTCCTGTAAAGTTGTCCTCATATGTTATAGACATATAAATGTTAGGGGTACATACATGTGAGTTGTTCCTACTTGTTACATAATAGCTGGGTTTGTATGTTACTGGCACTGATACATGAGATCTGCATCAGACCTCAGGTCTGGGTAGCTTTTTTGGTGAGTGTATGCAATGTAGTCTATACACTTCCAGTAACTGATGCAGAGTGAACTCAAGGAGGCAAGTCTATGTAGAATCCAAGTGTTTAAGTTACTTATCAAAATGAAGCTCGAAGGAAATTTTTCAGTCTTGCTGAACTCAGGTTTAGGGGTTGGGTTTTGGGGGGAGTTGGGGTTTGTGGGGTATTTTTGCTTTCTTTTCATTCTCCATCTATCAAAGCAGGAAATTATGATGAGCTATAGTTCCTATCTTCTTCCTATCTAAATATAAGCTACCACTTTATAGAGTCTGCAAACAGTCATTTACAGCTATGAGGTACACATGAGTAATTGGAACCTGGTTTCTTTCATTTCCAAGTGGATTTAGCCTTCAAGAAAATATCCTAGAAGGTATTCAGCTCATTTGCTAAAAATTTCTTAGAGAATGCACTCTTCTTATATGAACAAACTAAGATTTTCCCTAAAGCCCTTGAGTACCTATGTGCATATTGCTATTTTATTAGTTAATTTGCCAGTGTAGTAGTTGATATGCTCCTGGGTTGCTTTGAGAGTGTGCAGAGTATTTGCACACTGTGCCTTGTATATACATACGAAGAATCTGTTCTGGTCTACCAGCACTGGGGTGTCACATAAGCAGATATTATTCAGGGTAACTGTAGTTTGATAAGGCTTTTTGGTTAAAAGCTACATCATATGTATATGTTTTCCTAAATGTCTTTGGGGTTTTTTGCTTGTTGATTCTTATATAGCTCAAGAATAACAATAAGTTTTTCCAAGCAAATTAACAACCCTAAAAATGTAAGCACATTCACAACATGTATGGTGAAATACCTCTTACTCACCCAGACCTACAGAAGGAAAGAAATACATTGGGAAAGGTACAGTAAAGTCATTCCATGTTTGGATGAAGAAGCTCTTGAAATTCAGATCAAATTATTAGAGGTTCTGCCATCAGCAGCTTTTCACAGGTTTACACAAAGTCTGCTGGTTGGTCATAGCTAGGCTGTGTACTACAGAACCACTGGCAGTTGACACCTTCCTTTGCCAACATGAGCAGAAGCATCAAGGGCTCCACGAGTAGTGATGCTGAACTGAACTGCTCTGCTGCTGCAGTCAGACTTTGCAAAGTAAAATCCATGTATTTGAAGTTGTCTTTCATAAAAACAGTGGCAATCTAAATGGTTTCTGTTTGAGTGTGTACGTTCTGTGTAGAACAGATGCTCAAATGGAATTATAAACTGTTTTGGAGAGAGAAGGCCTGATTTTATTAGTAATCATATGTTTCAAAAAAGATGAGCAGTTAGCCTGCACTGAAGCCCTTTGCAAACATGAACGAGGTGCAATGTTATATTATCCTACATATCCTCCAGTATAGCTGGTAAGCATAGGACAACCAATGCAAGGAGAGAATCTAGCCTTAAGAAAGCTACTGGTGAAATGCAGCATGTTTCTGACCCTCTTCCCTCACTCTGTTGATTACACATATACCAGACTGGCAGATCCTACAGCATATTTGTTTTGTGACTTAACACTGAGATCTGGTCAATGGCATGCATGATAAATTAGGAGGAATTTTATGCAACGGGATGAATGGGGACTCTGGACTGGCCTTCCTCCTATTAATTCTTTTATACACCTTTTTTCCCTGCCTGATCTCCCTCTGCTGCTAAGTTGCTGCAAGTATCTTTAGGCCTCATTCACCTGATGCTCAGTGCATCATCTGATGAGGGGTAACTCTCTCCTGGAGGCATCCCTACCACCACTGAGCTTATCCCCAGCTTCAGCAAAAGGAGGACAGTTTTCTTTCCAATGACAACACCATTGCTCCTGTCCGAGGAGAGATTTGGCCTTTCACCTTCATAGCCTGCCTCTCCTTTCCCTGGGTCCATGCTGCTTGATTTTGGATGCCTCCATGGATGCTGACAGCAGCCCACCCAAAGGCCCTCTACTCTCCTCTCCTGTGACTGGGGCACATGAAAGGGACCCGTCCAGCTCAGGCGTGAGGTCTGGTTTTATTGCGGTCCATTACACTGATACCCTGCCGACACTCTTGAGGTGGTTAGTAGATGGCTGACGAGAGCAATCAAGAGAAGAGAAACAGAAGGAAGGCTCAGACCGAACGGCAGGCTCTCCTGCTCTCATCTCTAATAGTGGGAAACCAGGGATGTTTAGGAAACAGCATGAGTACCAGAGAAGCATATAATAGTTTTTTCCCTGAGTACTCAGTATCTGGGTGTCTGTAGCTCACTCAGCTCCAGAGCCAGAGGTGATGTCTGGGGGTTTAGTAGGCTTCACTGGATTATTTTACCAGGATTTTTCCAATGCCTTTTCGAACCTGTGAAAGGCTGTTAGCTTCCTCAGTGCCCCATGGCAAGGAGTTTCACAGTTTAACTACAAGTTGTGTGAGGAACCGCTTTATATCACTGTTGCAAATTTGGCCTTTGCTGGTTTCATTTCATGCCCCTTAGTCTTTGTATTCAAAAAGGCGAGGAAAGCTCGTTCCCGATTCACCTTCTCCACCGCCTTGGTGGTTTCACAGCCCTCTGTCCCAGTGTTACCATCTTTGTATGCCAGCTCTCCACACTTTCCTGTCATGCTTCAAGCTATTTTTATTGCCCTCTTCTGAACCTCCTCTATTGCTGAAAATACAAGCAATGCTCTCACAAATAACAGGCTGTCACATTTTCAGATATGCCTCTCAATTAGTATATGCATACATTCTGCACATGCTGGGATCAAATGACCTTTGTAAATGCAGCATGCCAATACAGTTGCTTATGCATTTCCACCACTGCTCTCTGAACGTTATTTGGCTTTTTAATCCTGCTCTCAAGGGTTACACATTTGGTGAGCTCCAGTCAAATGAATACTCAGCTGAGTCTGATCTCAGTGTGGCCAACAGGCAGAATACAAACAAACCAAAACCAAATCCCAGCAGTGATAGAAACTTTTAAAGTCCTACTTTTATAAGTAAAATACACATATGTGTATATATAGTTTCTGTTTTGTGGTTTTTTGAACCTATTTTCCTCCAACGAAGACTATGGCTACTGTCAAAAATAGAAGGAACATTCTCAGTAAATTGCTTCTGCAGTTATCAAATGTCTTTGGATTCATTTCAGCATTTAATCACCCACAAAAGCTGGTTTTTGCCTCATATGTTTCTGCATCCTTTAATCATGGAGGAATTAACTGCCAAATCCTGTTGGGATTTTTTTTGTTTGTTTGTTTTTTATTTTAAAGTATATAAATTTCATGTACTGAAACAAGGAATGATAGGGGTTTTTTTGCTTATTTTTTTTTAGGAAGCTACCTACAGTTCTTCACCCTAAAAGAAACTTAATTCTCATTCAGATTTGACAAAGAGTATTGCTGCCCTCATCCCCCTGATTCTCACGTATCCTGTCTTTCCACATTCTGTGCCTCTTTTCAAAGAACTGCCACTAAAGGAAACTTTTGCCTCTTTCCAGCACCCTTCATACTCACTTTCTAAAGAAGTGAGATTGCTGCTGGGGCTCTGTGTACAGATAGATGGATATACACAAAGAAACTTGCAGGTTTTTCAGGGACAGATTCAGTAGCGCTTTCCTCTGAAATGATCTTCTGCTATGGATTACCAGATAATGCACCTGGAACTACATTAGTTTGTTCAGGCTCATGGTTTATCTGAAAATCATTTTCCAGTAATCTTATGTACACCATCTGGCTAAACATCCTGTTAGGAGCCAGCCGCTGAAAGGAGGAGGAAGTACTCTCTTCCCCCAAACCGTTGCTAAGCAGCTCAAGGAGTAACAACCACATCATTTATTCGGTTTGTGCGAACCTGAGTCCAGCAAGATCCCCCGACCCCATCTGGGGCACGGACGTGAAGCCGGGGCTGTCAAATAAGCGACAAGAAACATTTATTTCCCTCCCCTCCAATTGTCAAGCCAACCTATTTCCCCCCCTCAGTGATGATTATTAGTTACTGTGCATAAGCCCAGCTAGCACAAAAGGGACCCTGTGCTTGCAACAGCACCAGTTTCGTGCAGCTTGACACCGTCTCTCCCCAAATGCAAGGATTTGTAAGCTGCACAGATCAACAGAGCCGGTGATCAGACAGATGCAGCAGTGAAGCAAGGAGGCCATCTGGGATCCTAAAAACTGCTCTCCACCCAGCTTCATCCAAACTCTGAGCTTGGACAGCTCAGAAGTACTACTGACCCCCAGTGCCACCTCCTGTGTTGCATGGCTGGTGACAAGACACCCCAGCCTGCCCTCAGAGCTTCAAGTGGGAAGGAAAATGCACCCCTGGCTTTCTTCTGGGGGGGAGAAGTCATCCTTCAAACAGCATCCTTTAAAATGCACTCATAATATAACAAGGAAAATTAGTCCTACTTTGAGAAGTACCACCTAACTCAGCTTGGCTGCCAGGGCTTCAGACAGGAGCTCCCTGCTGAATGGGGCGGGCTACGTTGTTTCTAAAACCAGTAAGTCTCTGATTCCTCCTAAAATTAGATGTGGCCCCTGAGGCCAAATTAAGGATCCTTCCTTACAGAGGGGGTGTCTGCCTCTCAAGATGTTGTTCCCACACATTCACAGGACCTTAGCACCTGCTTCAGGGCAGGAAAGTGTACCGGTGAACACGTGTAGGCAGCGTCCTACTTAAATTAATTCTGCCGAGATCTTACTCATTAATCTCTGGGATGCTGCAGGTGCATTTATTAACGTAAGAACCCCATGTTAAAATGCTGTGATCCCTTCTGACATATTAAGCCATTTTTAATTTGCTCTCATCATCTCCAGCCTCTCTAGTAGACGTTAGATAACTCTGGGGTCCTAAATAAGCTACAGTGACTTAGGCAGAAAGAGAGTGAGTTATTAATCTTATGCAAATGCCAGTTTAATTTTCAGGGATCTTGGAACCATTGTAAGCGCTGGAAGTCATGGACTATAAAGAAAAAAGGTAATTTCCTGTTTGTTTAATTGATCTTCTGCAACTTTTCTCCTGGCTGGTAAAGCCAGGTAATGGAATTTGCAATGTAAAATCATTATTAGAAGTGCCAGTATGACACTTGATTAATCCAGTCTATTTAGGCTTAATAATACACACTTCACTTACATTCTGGAAGTAAAATTGCCTGCTATTTCCCCTCCTGCTTTTTAAATATATTTATAAATATCCCCAGCATTATGATACATGAACCTATTTCTTCATGCATTGTTATTAGGAAGTGATGATTCCCCCAAAATGTATGCTTCATAAGCAATGGTGTGTTTTCTGTAAGATTTCTGCCAACAGGAAACTTTTGGTCTGTGGAATGTCCAAAAATTCCTTAAAAGGACTGATGCCTTTCTCACTTCCCCACAGGTTGAGACGGGTCAGTTCTGGCCACCTCTTGAGTGGCAGATTTCCAGGGTAAACCCAGAAGGTGGTGATGACTCAGGAGCTGACATTGTTCTCACTCAGCACTGAATCAATTTTCTGTCGTGCTAGTTCTTGGTTAAAACAGAAAATAACAGTACTTCTGACTGTTCAAGGAAAATAAAGGCCATTTGTTACTTCTTTGCAGTGAAAGAATATTACACCCAAAGCCATGGCCAGCTCCAGTTCATGGGAGAGGTTTTGTCTCCACGGACATCTTCCTGTGTCATTTCTATTAGATACAGCATCTTTTCTCTCTCCCCGGCCCAAGACACTGTTAAAAATTATCGTATGTTATGACATGTATTGCTTTAAATCAGCAATGAACAAAGATGTTTCTTCTTACAAAATGCTTTGGAGTAAAAACAACATTTTTAAAGTAAGGTAAAAACATTGCAAATGATGCACAAGTACTGTGCAAGATCTGGGTTACTTATGGAAATCTTTTTTGTAATTGTGCTAAAGAAATTATCCTATTCCTGGTTTCATTTCATTTTACGATAATTGCTCTAACTTCTATTTCCATCACAGTAATATTTAGTGCAATTATATCCATTTAATTTGATCATTTATGTTCCACTGCAGTGATCAAAACTGGCAGCCTACTACTTCGTGTTACCATTCGTTACACCTTACTAAATCAGGCATCCAAATAAATGCAATTATTGTAAACACACATGAAATGGTATATTTTACACTGCAAATTGTTAAGAAAACGCTTCTCAACACCACTAGTTTCAATTTTAAAATATTCCTTATGTTTTGTTTGTACGTGTTCTGTGCTTCATAGCCTGGCTTTGGTTTCTAAGCCAAAACTGTAAGAATACATAATATTAGTAAGCTTTAAAAAAAAAATAAAAAAAAAAAGTGTTATTCCATAATAGGTTTCAAAAGGGAGTTTATTTATATAGGTTGTATTTAAATGCTTCTCACTATAAGTCTTTTGGGGCTAGGACTGCCTGCAAAGAACAGCAAAGCAAAACAAATACTGGCAAGACTGATTTGAAACCAAACACCTTTTAAACAAACAAAAAACCCCAGTCTGGAGCATTTTCAAGTACTTTTTAAATAAAAGCAAAGTATCTTTGGAAACCTCGGATCTACCTGAAAGAAGAGTTTGTTTATTTGCTTTCTAACAGGAGGCGTACAAGAATCAAGCGCAACAGTTGGGGGATGCTCCTTAGCGGCTCTGGTGGCGATGCTGGGGCGGGATGGGGGAGAGGCGAGCCGAGACCCTGCGCCTGGGGCAGTGCTGGGACCTGTCCCAGCACCCTGCCCTACCTGCGAGCTGCAAAGAGTCTGCACATGCCTTCCCCTTCTGTCAGCGGTGTCATAATTTATGAATCTACCCCAACTGTGAAAATACTAAAATGAACACTCTTCAAAACCATAGACCTGAACATCCTAACAATTTTGGCTTTTTGGAAACCTTGTTTTTCGATGAATAAGTGAGTCATCCTCCCTTCCGTTCCTCCTGACAAGCTTGTCTTTTGTCTGTAGCTCTTACAAAATAAACCTCCGATTCTGTTTTATGCAATCAGTAGCCAGATGGTGACTGGACAAGAAGCAGCCTGATTTACCTCGGAGTGATACTGAACTTCCACAGCTGCTACTGAAAGGGAGTGTTCCCTTTTGAATGAAGAGCAGTTTCTGGGGCTTACAATAAAGTGGCAAAATTGCAGTGTTTATGTAGATTTTTTTTTTCTTAAATGATTGTGTTCCTGTAAGCAAGGAAAATGAAGGCTTTGGATGCCTCTGTGCCCTAGAGAAAGTAAAATACCGTAAAATAACAGTGCGACTGCACTAGGTATTGGTGAGAGCTCACCAGGAAGACAGCACACAGTTCTCATCACCTTTATTCCAAAAAGGTGGGCAGACATGGCCTGCCAGGATGCTCAGGAGGTGGAAAATCCATCTTTTGAGTGGGGAATAGATGAGAAACAGAGCAAAACAAAGGCTGCAAGAGAACACGGTTTCTCTTTCTAAAACCAGTTTTTGGTGGCATGGAGGGGTGTGATATATAGGAATGCAAAGGCTGAAGGATATAACCAGCAGTACATGGAGAAGTAGATACAAAGCAGTCATAAATAAATCAGACAGTAATGAAAATGAGGTTCTGGAGCAGCCTCCCATCCTGACAGGCTCTGTCTTGCTCACAAATTAAAAGACAACTTCTTAGAAGGGACTGGGGAAAAAAAACTTCTCTTCCCTCCACCCCGCTCCCCTAGGAAATGATACAGATAAAGATAGGGGTGAGGGAGAGAGGGAGCAGAAAGGAGCGACTGCTCAGGATTCCCAGCCACTCTTCAGGGGAAGAGAAGCTGTGTTTATATGGTCTCATCATTCAGCAGAAAATGACAGGCAATGATTTCCAGGCTCTTGCCTCTCCTTTTGGTGACTGTTTAAAAACTGTTTGTGTTGGTTTGGGGGTATTTTATTATACAGAGAATAGGTATATTTGACAAGCCTTAAATATGAATTGCTGCTGTGCTGCATGAAATATCTGATAGCAGACACATTTTTAAACAGTGCTTTGCTGTGGTGTCTCCGCTTGTTCCTGCTAAGAAGTTTTCTGCTTTCTAGCTTGTTTATCATTATTATATCTTGTCTAGCCTGATGCATTCCATGGTTTGTAAATGCAACTTTCATTCTACAGTTAACAGTGTTGAGGATTTTAATAAATTGCCCTCCACTCACGCTGCATTTTCTTTCTGTGGTATCTTCTGTTTTGCACAGAGAAATAGTTATTACCTGTTCTGTTTTGTGGGGAAAACCTACAGAAGGTGAACCTTAAAGCACCTTGCTAATGAGCTTGGACCTGCCTTACATGGTGTGCTGCACAGACAAGAAAAAAGCCATTTTTATCTTCTACATCCTGGATAACAGTTCTGCCAAAGTAGAAGTTCTGTAGTTCTGACAAGAAGGATTTGGGGGTCCTGGTAGATAGTAAATTGTCAATGAGCCAGCAATGTGCCCTTGTTGCCAAAAAGGCCACTGGAATCCTGGGCTGCATAGGGAAGAGTGTGGCCAGTAGGTCGACGGAGGTCATTCTCCCCCTCTACTCAGCACTGGTGAGGCCACAACTGGAATACTGTGTCCAGTTTTGGGCTCCCCAGTTCAAGAGGGACAGGGAACTGCTGGAGAGAGTCCAGCGAAGGGCAACAAAGATGATTGAGGGATTGGAGCATCTCCCTTATGAGGAAAGGCTGAGAGAGCTGGGACTCTTTAGCCTGGAGAAGAGAAGGCTGAGGGAGACCTTATTATTGCTTATAAATATCTAAAGGGTGGGTTGAAGGAGGATGGAGCCACACTCTTCTCAGTGGTTCCCAGTGACAGGACGAGGGGCAATGGGCACAAGTTGGAACATAGGAAGTTCCGTTCCAACACACGGAAAAACTTCTTTACAGTTAGGGTGAGAGAGCCCTGGCACAGGCTGCCCAGGGAGGTTGTGGAGTCCCCCTCTCTGGAGATTTTCAAGACCCGCCTGGATGCAGTCCTGAGTAATGTGCTCTGGGCAATCCTGCTTTAGCAGGGGAGTTGGACTAGATGATCTCTAGAGTTCCCTTCCAACTCTAAAAATTCTGTGATTCTGTGAAAGCATTGTGCTTATAACATTCTATTAAATTCGTTTTACCAGTTTAATAGTCCTCCTTATGTAAATGCTGTACTCAATCATTGAATGCATTTTGATTCTCTAAAATAGCTCTCAGTATCCCTGCACTGCAACACTCCAACTGACATTGGGATGCTAGATTTTTTAAAGATTTTTCTTGGAAACTGAGGTATTTAATCTTATTCTAAGAAAGTAAATATTGGTTAATTGAAGCTTAAGCTTGCAAAAAGATTAGAGACATTTGATTAGTCAAAATTATATATCATGCTGTAATATAGTAAATTAGATTAGACAGGCTTTACACTTCAAAATGACATTAATGACTGCCTACATTTTCTTAATTTTATAATCTTTAATCTCAGATCCCTTGAGGTACTAATAATTGTCTAACCCATCACTGACTTTAACAACATCATCTAAAATTATAATCACTTCTAAAATTCTAAATTTCACTTTAAGTTACAGGAAGTAGCTACACACCAGAAAAGGCAAAATACATATAGTTCAGAATGTGAGGTTTCACTGAAACTTTTGTATTAATAAAGTGCCTGTTTTGCCTTCACGGTTAACTGGGACCAGCTGCAGTGGTTTCTTTCTTTGATTTAGCTTAAAACAGGCTTCTTTGTTCAAATTTAGCTTATTCTCCTCTGGAGATGGGCTTGGCAGACTCAGGTAGCAGTTAGTGCCGTGTCATCATTTCATGTTCACAGAAAAAGTTGTCTTGAAAGAAGCTTGCAGTGGTAACAAACAAACAAAGAAAGCAGGTGGAATAAGACTTCAGGCAGAAACTTTGCTGAAGTGATGGCAGAGCTTGTGCCTGGCCATCCTTTTGAAGGTGGTATTTCTTTGTTCATGCCCAGAAAGTGTAGGGCTGAAATAGCACAAGGAGTACAGGACGGTGAGTATGGGAGTACCAGTTATTAGTTGTTTCTCACAGACTAAGACTAGCAAGGCTTGAGTAAGTCACCTTTGGTCTTCACAGTCAGGTTTTGGAGAAAGGTGTCCATATTCCCGTTCCCCTCAACCACCTGCTTTCCAGGGACGCATCCAAGCTTCCTTCCACTTTTGACAAACAAGTGCCTTCTGAAAGAAGATCTTGTTTTCAGAGTTTTATTCCAGATCTCGCTATATCTCACTAGAGGAGCACTACAGTGATAGAAGATCAGTGGCTTGTTCTGGCTCATCTGCACCCATGGGTTCAGATTCATATATTTAATAGATTATTAAATATATTGTATCAAACACACGTGTGACTCTCCACAATGCTACTTCTGCAGAGGAGCTAAATAGCTTGGGGTATTGGATTTGGATTGAGAGCCTTTGGTTCAGCGGTTAAAGCCCAGCCCACATTGTGCAGGCCTAAAAGCTGTTAGGAACAGGTGACACTGACCAGCCTCACCTACCTTTGAAAGCCAGATTCAAAGCTCTGATACTGCCCTAATCTTAATCCCAAAGTGCAAGGTAGCCTGGAGGCTCGCTGCGAATCTTGCATTGTTCGGTGGGCTGGGACTGCTCTCAAGGCTGTCTCCAAGGCTAAAACACAGTATCTCTCATTGGCACTATGCTCTTCCTGAAAGCAATGCCTTTAGCTTTGCCTTAAAATATTATCTCTCACTTCAGCAGTTCAGTTTGAAAGGATTTTTTTTTCTCCAAAGTGCGTTACCTCATGTTTTACTTTCATCTATTTTGTCTAGGTACAATGTATAAGAAGAGAGCCCCTGACACCGTACACACAGCTTGGTCAGGGAACTGGAAAGGAGGATGTGGAACTGGGAAAATTTCAGAGAGGTAGGGGATGCTGTGTGTTTGAGTGAAATTTTGGTACAAGAGGAATGGGAAGAAGAAGGGGAGAAATCTGTTTTTCTAAGAGCAAAACCAAAGCATGAGAAGATTTAAAGGTGAAAATCAAAACAAAGATGTAAATGTTTCAGCCATTCTGATTTGCACAATGTCATCCCTCATGAGCAACATTGTCACTCTGCTGTGCACGTGGAAATACAGCAAATTCCAAGTTTCAATTTTCACAATTTTCTGCTGAAAAAAAGCAGACTGGGCAAAGTCCAGCAAGGAGCTCTGTAGCCTTCCTGCTAACAGAAGATATGTAATATCAAGAAGATATCACAGAGCAATGGACAACATAAAATGTCCTATTCATGGCACACTATGGAATAGACCTCCTTAATGCTGTTGAACACAAAAACGTTTAGTGCTTGGTTGCTTTATGATATCTCCTCAAGTTACTCAAGTGAATTATGTCTGTATACTGTTTATTGCTGTCCTTACACATCATTTTAATGCCAAACATCTCAGCCATAATCAGAAATAGCCCTGTTCTTTAAAGACTTAATTCAGAATTTTGGTCCCCCAATATGCCTGACTGGATGTTAAAATTAAAAAGAAAATTGGATGCATCCATAGGAGACAAAATCAGAATTTCTTCTGTCTCATGAAATTCACAGAAGACAATCAATAGTAATCAGGGACTGAAAATGTTCATACTTACAAATTTTTTCCTCTTTCAGGGACATTTTCTTAATTATACTGATTTGTCAAATGTATCTTCATTTTACAAGAATTTTCCTTTTCATACATTTGTTAAAAGAAAGATAATTGCAACTGGAAAGCAGCAAAATGAAAAGAACCTTAATTATGCATTATAATAACAAATGTGTTCTAGTTCAGGTGAGCCAGACCAATTATATGTGATTAGTGAATGGAAACAATTGATGTTTCTGCATTTTCATTTGGGTCTGCTGACCTTTTATGGTGAATGTGTTACGATCTGTCTTCCCCTGGTGCTCAAGACAGAGCAAATATTTTAATTTATAGAGTCATTTGGAAAAATTATTTCAGTGTGATTAGAGACACGTTTTACTGAGCTTGATCAGTATTTACTTCATTCCCACAGAGGAGAAGAATGCTTCTTTGTAGCTCTTTTTAAATTGCACGTGGCCTGAATATGAGACACAGCCACAAGGCTATCAATTGTCTTTTTCTCATACTATATTTTGCATCCCTTCATTAAAAAATGGACAAAAGACTATGTATATACGTAACTAAATTCTACTTACAAATTAGATGAAGTTGAATAAACAGGAGTGTTTACTAAAACTTAATACTGTTTAAATGTTTACTAAAATTTAAAATTTTCAAAACTATGGTCAAGTCCAAACTTTGCCAGTGTTTGGCTCTGAAGTGAAGATGACTTATTACCCTACTGCTCCAGCTGAGCCTCGAGGCTCCCCTGCACCAGGCGCTGCACAATCCATATGCGAGGAACCAAAGAATTTATTATCTATTCAGAAAAAAAAGTAGAAGGCATGGCACAGAATGAAAACCCAAAGACCATAGATATTACCAAAATCAAATGGGGTTTCAGTCAGCTTGGCACGGATGTTATTCTCCTGAGACACTGACCAGTGTCCCGTTCCACCTGGACCTCACAGCCACGGAGTCGTAACTGGAGCTCCTCAAAACAGACTCACAAAATGATGTCATGTAAGGGAATGGCAGCATTACCAGCATGAAGAACAACTGGCATGGCAGCATTGCCAGTTTGAAGAACTTACTGAGCATTTACCTTCCAGAAAATGTTTGAAAAGACAGAGCAAAAAGTGCACTTTTTAAAAGGACACATGAGGTGATGAGGCATTTGATTTCCTATAGTAATGTTGACATAATGTAGGAAAAAGTAATTAGAACTCTTATTAAAAAGTAAGCTGCCTTTAATATATCCTTCATTTTCCTCTGACGGTGACATGTGATTTCTCATGTTTACTTTTGCTTAGCGCTTCTGAATAGCTCTTTAATCTGATGCCTGAATCATTTGGGACGCTGTGCTTCAGAATGCCTTCTTTAGTAGAGACATATAAAAGATGCAGCATATAAATGTAATTCACCTCTAGCAACTCAACTCATTTTACTGAAACCTTAGCTTAATAAAAGAAATGTTGGTAAGAAAATGTAAATCAGCTTCAAATGGGCTATAAAAAAGGACCAAAACCATGTAATTACTGTGTCTCACTTACTTCATATTATATTTTTCTTCTAAATATTTTCCTCCCCCTTGAAAGTTCACCAAAGCTTTGACAGTATAGCTGGGTCCTTCCCAGCATCAGCAGAAAGATATTCTGCAGCTAATGTAATATTCTATAACTCCATTACTTTCAGACTGTGCCTTTGGAGAAACCTATGCAAACTCCCTCAAATCTAATGATGCTGTACATCACTGGATTCGTTTTGAAGGTAATAGGGTTGCACAAAGTGACCTGAGGGCATAATTTGGCTACTTACAATGATGATGAGTGAGAGGAAAGAAACCCCCTTGAATTTCAGACTCCACAGAGAACGTGGAGGTTAGGACAGGAAAAGGCTGTTTTATTCTGGGTAAATCCAATACAGAATCAGAGGGGCACAGTAAGTATGGATCCCTGCAGTGACTCTTCATCACATCTTCTTTGGGCAAAGCTTCGTTTTGAATCTACTTACATTATCAGAGGATTAATGACATCTTAATTCATAATCAAATTAACTACAATAATCTTTATTAAGGAAAGAATCCCATTGGCAGGGTGCCTTATTGCTCAAACTTAGAAGAAGGAAGGGGGCTGGGGGGGCACAGCAGAGATCTTCATACTGTGAAATCATGTGGAAGGGACTATGCATCTAAGAGCTTGACTATTTTTTTCCAGAAGTATCAGATAATCAAAGATACCACCTCTCCACATCCCTCTGTGACAGCTGGAAAGAGGAGGGGATGAGGAGGGGATGAATGGAATTAAAATCCTGTAAGTTTTCCTGGGTTTTTTTCTCTTACATTCCTCAAGGGTGTTTGCACAGAAAAGTACCTTTTCATTCTAGACATCCTCAGTGTAATAACATTAAGCATTACTTTCCCAATTGCAACTGATAAAATTATTTCCCCCATAGTCAGCAGGTACTGCATTTTATCTTATGCAATTGTGAACATAATGATTAATATTTTCGTACTAGGAACTTTGGGATTTAACAGAGATTAAAGAGTAACTGTCCCTCATGCCTGTTTCGCGTTCACTCGCAACTAGAATTAATCAAAGCTAAATTGTCTTCACAATTTTGCAGTACAAAGTGAGGATTCATGTTAATTCTGCACACAGGAAAGCATGAAAAGAATCCAAGGAGGATACAGAGCATATGGCAGATGAATAGTAAGGAAAGACAAACAGATTTGCATAAGTTATTTATTTATGGGCAGGGGTGAGGGGCTGGTTCTTAAAATGCCCTTGACCAACTCTGCTGTCATTTTCCTTTCCTATTTAATGTTCCTCTTTCTTCCTTTACTTAGCCTGATGCAAACTAGTGGCAGTCTCCTCCCCAGACAGTGATGGTCCCAGAAAGGCTAGTAGAGCTGCTTTGCTCACTATCTCCGGGCATGTACTCCTCAGAAAGCATCCTGAGTAAGGACTGTATATAACAGTGTCTATCTTAACTCCCTTGAAAATAGTATTTATCAGTTTACGGGCACCTTATTAATACTGCTTGCCATCTAGACAGTGACTCCCATTGAGGGGTCTAGAGGTCACTCTTAGGGGTTTTCTCCCACAAAAGCTGTCCTTGCATGTATGCAACACTGTTCCCCCCGGCCCTCCCTTTTTTAAGTTCTCCAGTGTACATAGCTGGCACAATATGGTGAGCTGCATCGTTCTTTAGAAGACAGTTTGAGGTGCTACAAAGAGCTTTAGTTGTGATTTAGCACCAGCTCCTCAAAAACTACTTCTCTTTCTCAGAGGTCTTGCACCATAGTCTGACATCTGAAGCACACTTACCCTCGTTCAGTCTTTTTACTAGTTTCCCATGAAAACATTTTTTTCACTTAAACCAATCAAGTAGTTTGGGCAGTTCTGAAGGACAGTCAGAGGTACAGGAAAAATAAATGTTTCCTTTATGTTGCATAAATGCATGCAGAGAAATGGTTTCTATCCTCAAAACTTGTAGTGTGACCAGACAAAGGTGAGTAACAAAACTAAATCACCAGCCTTTACGAAACACCTCAAATCTTAAGCAGTGCAACACTTTCTCTGAAGAACCAGAACAATCCTTCAATTTCTTTTTCACTTACAGGGTAGTTAATGCTATTCTCTGTATGTTTGCTTGCTGAAATGGAAACCAGGGCCGAGTATTAAAAGCCCGCTCTTTTGGCGCACTGGCTTGTGAGGAACTGAGAGGTAAGTAGCCAACCAGCCCAGGCTTGACTTGGAGCTCACCTCCACGCAGAGGGCCAGCAAAGGGCATATGCACATCTAAAATCCCATCAGAGTCCTATTTTGAGGCTTCATGTTTTGTTGTGAACATGATTTCAAATAGTGCGGGATACCTGAATGTAACAACTGCCTCCAAATCCAAAGCAGATAAAGCATCGCATCGTTAACATGCCCTAGAATTGGTGAAATTTAAAGGGTGTGTGGACTTTAATACAAAGTAGTTCAGCAAGCTTAACAGATGTTAAATAGCATGCCCTATCTCCCAGAATAGATACAACCTTTTGTAAGACATAAATATTTGCTACAGTGACAGAAAATTAATATCATTACCTTTACCCAGGAATTTCTTCAAATAACTGTTACTTACCCATGCTTCTCACGTTCATGAGAATTTAATTTCAGATGGAGAAGGTGGAGGATGTGCTATACCATGGGGGCTGAGGTGGAGACTCAGATTTAAATCCTCTCACTAGTGGGAAGGATGTCAGGGGTTTGAGGTCAGCCATCCCTCACAACCACACAGTTGACAGTTTCTGCTTACAAAAATCCCAGAACAGCTGGGGTTCCTGCCCAAGAAGCGTTGGGACCCCAGGCGAGGAATTTCCCTCAACAGAGGCCACAGTAGATGAGACTCAGCAGCATCCACGTCTACAAAAACTAGCGCAGGTCCAGGCTTGGAGCACTGCACCTCTCTCGCCATACCACTCTTCCTGTTCCTCCTTCCCATGATCTCAAGATGAGACAAGCTTTAACATGGGTGAAAAACAGAGGTCAGTGTACATTTATTGCTATGTCTTCAGATGATCTGGCTACCCACTGGTGTAAATCAAAACAAATTATGCCTACCCCAACTCCCGTGGCCAAAGTTGTAAACCCTATAAGAATTATATATTGAAAAATGTTAACTGCACATAGTCAGCAGTAGCAATTCCTTTTCAAATTATTCTACCTGATACATTATACAAGAAGTTAGCTATTATCTAGCTGTGCACCGATAGTGGTTATTTATTCATTTGGAAACACATCTCATACCAGACTGAGAAGTACTGCTTTCCTCTGAGCCTGAACCTGCACAAAGAACACGATTTATGTGTTCCAGAGAAAGACTGCACTGAATATCCCTACAATCTGCTTAAAATTCATCACCTGAGCAGTGTGAGTCCTGTCTGCTTGTGAAGACAAAACTAAAAATCAGATGAGGAATACTGCAGCAGAAGTTTAGTGTGTGTTAGTGTTTCACTTGTAAATTGAGATATTTTTCAGTTTTACTCTCTCAGCTATTTCAGATTCCATTGTGCTGCAGTTTGATATGGTAGATAATTCATCAGCCTGTATGTCTTTTATTATTATTACTGTTACAAAAAAACTTGAGTTTAGGAGAAACAAAACAATAATTTTGCAATATTGTCACAACACACTGGGTTAGAACATAATAAACCTTGTTATTATGATCCTGGAATAGCAAGGAATCACTAAGCATGGTACACAAAAGCATTCATACAGAAAAGTGAAGGATTAAAAAAAAGCCCACAGATAAAATGAAACTTCAAACTCAAAGAGACTCACAAAGTGCACTCAGCTGCAACTGAAACTTTTGGGTCATACTCAGAATCTGTTCCCACTGCTTCCTAGTGAGAGACCGAGCTCTGGGTCCTTGCCCTACGCCAATACGTAATGACTGTTTGGGAGATCACCACTGAGGTGTAAATTGGCACAGCTCCACTAGCTTATGATGCATGGTGTTGATTTAAATGCAGCGACAATCTGACGGTCCTAAGTTTTATAATAGAAAAACATGCTCAGGCGAACTGCGGAAAGACCTTTATTTTAGTTCATGAATTTTCTGCTTTGCTGCAGGTTGCAAACAGCAACTGCCGAACCAACTGCACCTCTTCACTTTGGTAACCTCTTCAACCCCAGTGTGTCAGGGTGCTAGCACTTGCAGGATAGAACTGACAGGGTGTTTACTAGTTTATAATAAGTTTTCAGACTTGACACTATAATAAGTTTTCAGAATTGACATTAGGAAGCATTTATTTACTGAGAGGGTAGTCAAGCACTGGAACAGGCTTCCTGGAGAGGTGGTCGATGCCCCAAGCCTGTCAATGTTTAAGAGGCATTTGGACAATGCCCTTTACAACATGTTCTAACTTTTTGGTCAGCCTTGAAGTGGTCAAGTAGTTGGACCAGTGATCATTGTAAGTCCCTTCCAACTGAAATATTCTGTTCTGTTCTATTCTATTCTATTCTATTCTATTCTATTCTATTCTATTCTATTCTATTCTATTCTATTCTATTCTATTCTATTCTATTCTATTCTATTCTATAATTTAGTAATGCTACATTACTGTGTCAAAGGGGTTTGGATCTTTGCTGGAGGTGGGTTTTTTGACCTAGAGGAGAAACTCTTCACCAGACATGGTTTTCAGGCTAAAAGGTCTCAATAGGATAGCACAGAACTACGTTGCCCTTATTCTCCGCTACAGCATTGCCTCTGAACGGCATTTCACTCATCCTAAATGACGATCTTGCCACCCAAGCAGAAACACAATGAGCTGATGCAGATGAATTTCCCAAGCGCATGAGGACCTCTCTGCCATGGAAAGCTGCCGGATAGCACTCCACAGAGCACACTGTCAGATATGAATTATGCATTGACACTTCACTCCCACATCATTATACCTTTCATTCTGCTGTGTCTGCACAGATAGGATTGATTCGCACATCATACACTGTAACTTTCATAATGGGTGAAGGCTGGAAACGTTTGCACAGTGAGAAAAAAGAACATGAATAAGTACACATTTGGTATAACCTTATTAGTGATTGGTCCTCGAGTTTCTAATGGGGCGTGAAATGCCATCAGAAAGCTTTTTGCTTTTATCAAAATATTCCCTATTTAGGCAGTAATTCAGAAGTAGGCACTGGGGCCCTGATGCAAACTGTCTACTTGCATATGGTCTAGCAAGAGAGAAAAAAAAGCATGTTGTGAATTTTGAATATACTGTTTTCCAGAACAATGTTTTATAACAGCCCTGCCAAACATTCAGAACCATCATTTAAAACATCTTGCAATACAGAATGATCTCATCCATGCAGTAAATTAATCAGAACAGAAATGTTGCATATCAGCAGTGTCATTATGTGCCTGTAACACAGTGCATTGTTTTTCAGAAAAGAATAGATACTGAAAAATACCCTTTTTTTTCTTGCCTCAGGATGCTACATCTCTCAGCCCATCTTCACCTCCACACTCAAGAGAGGATCCAAAATACGTATCAGGCATGCTGGTACAAACACCTGAATGAGACGTTAAGCCAGGATTAACGATCAATTTTCTTATCTCAATACACCTAAAAGTGGAACTGTCTGACAATCTGGGTAAAGAAGCCCAAGGGTTTAAAAGGGACTTCCTGCACGGGGGAAGCGGGGCAGGGGGGAAAGTAGCCTCTGTATTAGGTTATCAATCCATCACTGTTTAAGGATATCATTAATTAACTTGACCTGGACTCTGACCTTTACCTCTCCTATTCATTCCAGGATTGTGAGGGAAAAACACACTGATTCTGGAAACTGAATTTATATTCTGTACATACTCTGTCTGCAGAGACTTTCGCAAGCACCAGGAAAGGATGCAAAGAGTGATTACCAACTCCTATCCCTCGGAGAATTGTTCATGGAAACATAGTGGTGATTCCACAGCAAGAGCTCAGATCCATACCCAAGTCCTTCTGAAGTACACCACCTAACAAAGCCATACTTAGTTTGAGAAGAAAAATTATTTTCAAGTGTTCAAAAACTATATTGGAGTTATGAGGCACGAAGATTTCTGTAGCATTTTGGCTAGGCCTACAACACCCCAGGAAATGCTTCATGATTTCAGTGTTTGCATCTTCTCAAAACTCCCCAAGTATTCCACTTCCTAGAGTTCTGACTTTTACATTTCAATTCCATTCAGGTTGAAAGTGGCACAGGATTATCTCAGCTCATCAGGAACATCAGTTCAGGGTAGGTCACACATAATTACATTTTAATTAATTCTGCTAATTTGGAAACTGTTTTTTATTTTGTCTAATTATTAATTCATGTAAAATCATGGGTTTATTAACACACACACCAAAAAAAAAAAAAAAATCCTTATCTTGCCATGAAAGCAAATAATGCATTTTTTTAGGTTAAATTTGTGGGTTTGGGTCAAAAGAATTTTTTAGTACAGACAGATCTGATACTTGTACTTTTCAATTTTCCACTTTTTGTAGTAAACACGGAGTGAGAAAAAACACACGACATCGAGATGTCTGTGATAAGAACATAAGGAAGAGATTGAATTTGCAGCTTAGTCTTTTTTTTTTTTTCGTGTTCCTTAGAGAAAGGAATAAAATCAGATAAGAAGTATGTGTGAGAAAAATAATCTTCCGGTCACTATTTTCATTTTCCTTCAAAAATTTACAGAGCAGGTTCCCTGTGATTTTATACTTCTGCCTGTAGACTCCACTAAACCAGATCAAAACAGCAAAGTGTCAGCTGAATTGGTAGATGAAGAAATAGGATCACATCAAGCAAGCGGAGAATTCACACCACTGAATTTTAGACATTTAATTAAGGTGTTTAAATTAGCACTCTAATAAAGTCAATAGAAAGAGGTAGGTACCTAAGTGGGTAACAGGGAAGCGCCTTATGGAGAAAAGTCTCCATTGGCAATGTGTCCCTTAGGTTTCTAACGAACGCACCACAGTTAGGTGCCCAAAGTTAGTGTGAATATCCCAGCTCTCTGGGGCAGCTATCATGGCAAAATACTGCAGGATAATGTGTTAAGGATTAGTTATAATAACTTTTAATTTTATCAATACTTTATGCAGCAGTCATCATTTAAAACAGAGACAGTGGTGCTGCTGAATAAATGAATGACACCTACCAAAAGGATTTAATTTTCTTTTCTGCCTTGCAGGTAGAGATGGTCAAAACTGTTCTATATTCAAAGGAAAATTTTTCCAGTGAGATGCAGCAGTGTAATCAAATCCCAACTTGTCACAGGAAGATGGTGAGTCTGATCCAAAAAAGGCGTGTTGGTACGCCGAGACCCTCCCATTTCCCGGAGGGATCCTGCAGTTTTTTTTCCTTTGCTGAGTCTGAGTCTGCAGGCAGCACGTGGTCCATCCACTTTTCATAGGCTGTCTCCCACAGATGCACAATCAGACAGTCCCTCCAAATGCATTTGGTGGGCAAGACAGACATATGCCCCTTGCCTTGCCGATAACAGTGTAACTGTTCCCATTCAAGCCATAAGCAATATTTTTTTCCTGCACCTTTGCTCCTGCCAGGGCACAAGGCTCAAAGCAACCTGGCGGCAGAAGTCCGCAGGGTCACCCTAAGGGAGGGTGACTCCTTGTAGGATTAAGCACACTTCCCCAGATTTGGACCCAGAAGAAATTCAGGAACAGGCAAAAGAGTCCTTTTTGAAAGAAGTTGTACCAGGTAGAAAGACAGAATGAGCAGGGATCTTAGCTCTGCATTATTATTTCTTCGCTATGCTATTATTCCAATTTCCCCATAATTAATAATATTACATCTCTGGAAAGAAAACTAAGAGATGTTTTATGTGTCTTCATCTACTTTAACACACTAATTTTCATGTTTTTGCAAGTATGCACACTATTATTGAAGAAAAGTCCAATTTCTCAGAAGGGCTCATTTTTATGTTAGATATTCATCTATATAATTATATTCTGGATTCAAGCTTTTTCCCAGTTGTTCACCAGCTCCATACCTATAACTAGTAAAGGATAGAAAATATCTTTGGAAAAACGCTTTGCTCTGTAAGGAGAGGGTTATCAGCCCACTAAGTCTTGCCTTTATGCACCAGCAACGGATGGGGGTGGGCACACCCCACCTCGCAGCTCCATTCTCGTCCGTGTTGTACCGGAGGGGTCATTTGCACGAAGGGCAGTCCAGATCTGAGCTCTGCAGAGGCGGCCGTGCAGGGCAGGAGGTCTGCAGCTGTAAGGTTTAGTGCGCCTTTTTCACCTCTACCGGTCTGCTCTGCATGGACTGTTTTGGCACCTAAAGGAAATTTATTATCACAAGCACTTAGTGCAGTGGTCTGAACTTTATTAAATGGCACCTGGAAACCAACAGACTGAACAGGGAGAAATGGATCTGTAGCAGGGAGAAGGGGAGAGCAGTACGATTGTACTGGAGGAAGTGAAATTCAGAAAAACCGGGAAACGATCAAACGGATACAATAGCGAAGAAGAGCGGGTATAATGAAAGTGTCATGATAGGCAAGACAGAAGAAACAAAAGTAAGGAAGAGGAAAATACAGAAATGAAGTTGGGAAAAGCATATTAAATTCTTTCTTTAAGCATCTTTAAGTATATTAAATTCTTTCTTTCTAATTCTTACACAAAGGACTGCTACGGACATCAGACAGCACTGTCTAAAAGGCAAGTGAGTGTAATTAAATAACAGTAAAAAATCTACTGAGTATCCCAAAGGAAAATTAATTCCTTAAAATAGATTGCAGCTTTGGAAAGAACTGGACACACATCACAGGATATGTCAATGACGCTATTACCCCCACCGCTAGTTAAGTAACCTGCCAGTTTTACAAAGACTTTGTGCCTGAGGAAAAGAAAAGATCAGGAAAATATAGCCAAACTTATTATACAGTTCTCTGAGACAACACTGCAATGGTATATAAATTGAGGGTGAGGATATATTAAATAACATTGCAGATATAAAATACCGTAGTGTCTAGGAGTGCTGAGGCAAGGAAAAAAGGGAGCACACTACTGAGGTGGCGTTGATGTAGCTAGGAAGCTATCCAGCTCACTGCTACTGAATTTCCCTAACAATCTGGGCTCCTTGCAAAGTCCCGCAGAGCAGGTCTCTTACTGAAGGCAACCGATATTTTCATGCAGTGTTGATAACTTCTCTTGTATCCTTTTTATACATGGATGCAATGTTGCAGAGTATTTTACTTGGGTTTGCCGCTTACTCACAGAAGCCTGAAGCCTTTATAATCTGAAATATTAGACTCATACAAAGGAAATCAAACAATTTGGGAAAATCTATCTATGGATCAGCTGGGGAGCTGCAAGCAGAAGCAGAATGCAACCTCATAACCCCAAGCAAAACCATGCATCCCTTAGAAATCCCATCATGATGCCAAGGCCATTTAAATCCCAAATTGGACAGAAAATATCATCTCCCACAGCAGCACGTGCTGGCAGCTTCAAACATAGCCACGAAATGTATTATTCCTGATTAATAAGTAAATAAAAGCATTTTTCGTCCTACATTGCCATGTGCACGAGCACACCACAAACACTGAACAGCTACTACACACACAATGTGTCTCGAGTGCTGTGGTGGCAATCCACAAGATTACTTCATTGCTTTTGCTTAGACAACACCTCCACGGGACCGAGTCTTCCCAAGTGTCAGACAAGTCCTCTCCAGAGACTGTGGAGGTGCAGCTGGCAGAGGAGACTGGGAACAACCAACATCCCTGAAGGACTCAGGACATGGCAGGGCTCATTATGGCCAACTCATCTTATTTCAGCTGAGATTTGGCTTTTCCAAATGTGAACAACTCTGTAACTAACGACATTACCGGACTCCCTTTCCTATGACATTCAGCTCACTCAAAAAGAGAAATAAAAAGATTTTTGTGCCAGAGGCTGTTTTTTGTCCCCCCTGCTAAGTCTACTCTGAGGTTTGCCTGTAGTGAAGTGGCTAACTTGCTGTGTATCTGAAAAGAAGTTGCATACATTTTATAAACATCAGTTCCATGTAACAGTATCTAAAAGGCAACAACAAAAAATAAACAAACACAGTAAAAAGTAAACAGCTTAATTTTTGCTTGAACACCACATCTGTTTAGAAAAATCCAGGACAGAATCTAAGCACAAAACACAATTTGAAGTCATGTTGAAGCTATTAAGTCAAATATATACTTATAACAAAAACCTCTTCAGCGAATTCAGTTTTATTTGCCACTTAAAATAACTCTCAGCCTGGACAGGTACCGGTGGCACTCTTCATATTTCTTATGAGAGCAGTAGAAAAAATTACTACAATTCCACATGGACGATATGCAGTTACTATTTTATCATCAGGGTTGCACACCGTTGATCTTGACAAATGAATCCTGTCAAATTGGCTTTTTTTCCCATAAACTTCCTTTGTGATCAGTTTAGCTCTTGAGGCTGATCCAGTCTCTAGGAAAATGCCTCATCAGATCATGGTTATCCCCATCAGATAAAACTGCAGTTTATCCTTCAATTTCCTTAGATTCAGGAATCAAAAATATGAGGTATCAGATCAAATGGAAACCAAACTATCAAAGACACTATTTTATTCCTGTGCAAATAAAAAACGTAACAAACTGTGCTTATAGCAGATGAGCACCCTCATGACAGAATATTTATATTTATGAAAAAAAATGTTTTAATGCAAGGACAGTAGATTTATGTTCATTTATAAGCACACACACGAAAGGAAAAAAACCACCTACTAGGCTGAATTGTTGTAACCACGCAGATACCGAGGTAGTTGGCAACATGTCAGTTATTGAGCCAACCTCGGTTGACATTGTTCAGGAACATCACCAGGTCCCACAGTTACCCCTTACAAACCAGGCACAAATAGTCATTCATGGCTCCTAGAGGAACTTTTTTAATGGACAGGTAAGAGTGGGGCACAGGCAGAGTTTGTTTTGGGATCCACTTCTGCCTTACCCTCGCCTCATGAACCAGGAATACAGTCACCAAATTACCCGATTTGCACACAACACTAGTGTGTGCTCATTCTTTCCTCTGCTCCCCAGATCTTTTCTTTGAAAAATTGCTAAACTTTAAAAATATGTGACATTTCAGTACTTAAAAAATATGTCAGGCCAGGTGGTGTCAAGTCATCCAGCACAGGGTTCACAAGAAGGATATTCTCTATAGGCTCACTAAATATTTCACTTGCCTGTTTGGTTTTTATTCATTTATTTACGTATTATTTTGTTTCTATATATATAGACGGGTTTGAGGGGAAATGCGTTTGCATTTTGCAAAAGTGCTTCTGTCTGCTTCTCATCTCATAGTTTCCCCATAACAGTCTCATTTGTACACCAAACAACTCCCTCACATCTTCCCAAACCTGAATGACTGACATCTCATAAAAACCTTTCTGCTCACCACCACAAAATAGTATTAAAACAAAGCTGATAAAAAAAAAAAAAAAAAGATCTTTATAGCTCACTGGATTGAAATACATAAATAGACGTTTAATCTTCTAGGCATGAATAAAACTTCCAATTAGATCATTTCTTCAGCTTCTGTATGGCTAAACCAAAGCAAACAGATAGGGAGCAGCAAATGGCATGTCAGCAAATGGCACTTAAAGTAGGCTTCCTGGGGCAATTAAGATCATATTACCGGGGAAAAACCACCCCAGTATTATCATTTCACTAGATTTTCAGTATGTGACAGTTCCTAGCTGTTTCTGAACTTATTTTAAGAAGGAATCACAAAGTGTCCAAATCAGCATCTCATATTGTGACCAGACAAAGGAGGATTTTCTTTATAATACCCTAAACTTGAAAACCTATGGAAAGCCTGTCAGGCCAGTGGAAGACAGACAGACTGGTTTGCATTTTCCCTTCTGCCAAATATTCCCTGTAGAAACAGGTTAGGGGAGAAGTTAATTTGAAGTTGTATGGTGGCATGGATGCTCAAATATACCGCAATTGCAAAACTGACCTATGTTAACTCCCGAACTGTGGCTGAACCACAGGGCATGCAGAGCACCCACAGTCCTCCTGTTTGGCTGCAAATTCCCAAGAAATTTCCCATTTCAGAGGGGCTGAGTGTGACAACTCCGCGCATCCTGGGGCAGTCAGATGTTGCACTCACTTTAACAAGTGAGCTCAGAGAGCCAATCCAGTGTTTTCAGTGTCATCTTTAAGGATGCGTACTCTGCCCAGGAATTTCTTTTTTCTTTATGTCTCCTGTCCACAGCCAAACACATCATTGTTACTGATATTTAGAATCTGATGATTAGTTATATTTAGAATCTGATGATTAAGTAACTACTGCAAGAACCAGATTGGTTCTTGCAGTAGTTAGAGACAGAGACATTTCTGTCTCTTTCGATTCATTTGTGATAAGTATCTTATATTTACTTTAAAGAAAGGAAAGCTGTATTGCATTCAGAGTCTGGTCCCTGGCTTACTATTCTTCTGCTATGTAGTATTATAATTACCTCAAGGAGTCGAAAATAAAAATAAAAAAAGTGTCCTCTTTCTCTTTCAGCCTTCATTTGCCTCCTCCCAAACTGGAGAGAAACTTCTAAGAAATTACAGTTTATTGTTACTGGTTCCCATTGTAACAGATAAAGCTGAACTAAATTTAAATCCTATTTAATAAATTAGCCAGCAGTCCCCCGGGAATTCTTTTCTATCCCTGCTTTATGGCAGCTATACCTTTTCACTGTGTACATGACTCTCCTGACAGTATATTTGCTTTTTCATTTGCTAGTTTCCTTACCTAACTTTATCACAGCCAGTGTGCAATTTTTCACACTTCCTTTGACTGCTCTTACCGTCACTTTTGTCAATGTCCCCAATTTACAGTCACACATCCTCCTCAGCAGGACCGGCTGCTAGGATGGTGCTGATGATGTTTGCACTCCTATAAAGATTTGCCCATGCTTCCATTAAAAGCTGCAGTTTGAAATGTCACAATTGACACTGGTTTTGTTCTGTTATTAGCACAACTGGGGTTTGTTGGAGTAACAAAGGACGGCCGCCAAATAAAATGTTTGGCACACAAGCCTGTGAAAGGTCCAGTATGGAGCAAAAATTTGGAGCACACAAACCTATAGCACATCCCTTTTAAGATATAGGGCACACGGCGTGTATACATAGTCTGTTCAGAAATGGTGTCGCTGCTGTTGCTGTTAGGAGTTGAGTGAAAAGGTCCTCATGGAGCAGGTACATGTAGCATTTTAGGGCAGCCAAAACTCAAAGTGTATTTTTGAAGTTAATCTCCCAATGGCCCACCGTTATCGCATTCTTGCTTGCATGCTGGAGCAGTCTTAGGGCAACGCAAGCTACTTCGCATCTGGATGACGCTAAACGGGAAGATGTGCTCCAGAAGTGTAACCTAATCCAAGCCCACCTACCACCAGCAGGCATCTGGTGGGGGCACAGCAGAGCTCAGCCACCATGAACACCTGCAGCTGCTCGAGTGGGGCCATCACCCATTTTGGTGGACATGTCTACAGCACCTTTGGCTAATGGAGGAAGAGCTTCATGCCCAGACATGTCTAAAGACACCATAACTGAAGAGGGGGTAGCCTCTCAGCACTAAAATGTCTATGTTCTCAGGTCTGTATTATTTTCACCTGATTATGAGGACAAAATGCTTACCACAGAAACAGTGATTTTTTTCCATACAAAATGAACTGTTTGACTTAGGCAGTAAACAGCTATTTCTATTTACAATAGGTATAAATTAAGCAACCTCACAATGTTCCCTCTATAACAAATTACTCTGTGATAGCACGAATCAAGGCCACTTTAATGATAGTGAGCCTCTCTATTTTCATTGATTTGCAATTTTTAGACTATTAAGTTGATATAAACTGGGTGCTGTAGGATTTCACTCCTATTTCAAATTACATTTCACATTTGCTTCTTTGGGAAATGTGTGCTTATATAGCATTTTTCGCAGCAGACATGTTGTTAAGACATATCTACACAGATAATAAGTGTCTCTATCGGCATCTCAAGGTGGGTGAATAAAAGCAAGGACTGAAGTCAAAACTGCGGAGCCACGCTAGCGCTCCCGTGACACTGCACGCTAGCCTGGGCTGCATTCTGCAATGGTTCACTGATACCTCCTTTGGACTGAGCTGGCTGTGTCTGCCTGTCCACATCCGAGCAGGTATGTCCTTACAAACCTCTGAGGAGTTACACAGGTAAATATTGTATAGTTCGTATTTCTCAAGAGTTCCGAAAAACTAGATCTTTTAATTCAAGCAATCTTGGCTTATTTGAATGGACATACAATAGCAACTTTCCCCAGTATGTTTGTGTTCCTCAGGGTTGCTCCTTGGTGAAATGCATAACTCTCACCCTGAGGAAAAAAGGAAGTACCACCTACTCAGCTCCTGGTGCCTAACTAGGACTAGTTCATTTCTTTTTCCTTTTCTTTTTTAGAAAAGAAAGAAGGAGTACTGGCAGGCTCTTTGTGGTTGTAAAGTGCATTTTAAAAAGACAGTCCATCACTGCAGGGCTGGTCCTCCTTTGGGAGTAGGCACGTAGTCTCTTCTCATGATTTCAGGAGTCCTTCAGTGTAAATTCTTCCTTCCTGTTATTATCCCCCACACCACAAAAAAAAGCAGCCCCAAATCCAAGTGGTTCTTCCTGACATGGCTCTCAGTATATTTATGCATTTAAAGAATTGCTCTTCTTTTTTACCAAAAATGATTTTTCAGCAATTCTGCAGTTGCCAGAACTCCTGCATGGGAAGTAAAAAAAATGGGACTAATAAATATGAATATTGGCGCATGCACTGCTAGGGCTGGACAACCAGGAAAGACTTCTGGTATATTTCCAAGCACCTAGTTGGATATGCATCATTATAGTTGGGTATGGATCATTACAAACATCTTTATTCCTTTGCAGCCACACATACCTGGAAAAAAATCACTTTACAGTGTCTAGTTTTGCATCCATTGGTGTACTGAGGACAGAAAACTATCAGACAGAAATATCTAGAAGTGTTTGACATTGGCCTTAACCCTACTCCAATGAAGTCTGAGGTTTTACCATCAAGACCATTCGGTGCAAGCAAGATGAATTACAGCACTTTTGTAAATCCCACACTGAAAATACAAGTATTTGGTTATACCGTGCCTAGTAAAGTAGCTCCCTGTTTTATAATAAAACACAGAATAACACCTGTTTTAAAGAAAAAGCTGAAAATAATTGCTGCTGCAAGCAGAAGCCCGTTTCATAGGGGTGGGATACATAGCACAAATGGGAACAGAAGAGGGTGACGGTAATGCGGACACAAATAACTAGATCCCTGGTTTCTGTAGTACTAAAATTAGATGACAAGCGTAAGATGCCAAGGGTGCACCCTTTGCTCCCTCGATTTCATAGAGAGCTTTCATCTTTTTGAATAAGACAACGGGCTCAGCCCTTTGTGGCTGCTCATGCCTGCCTCTGACTTGCACACGCACACAACCGCTGAACTTAAAGAAAACCATCATTTTTTTTCCTTGTGGGGTAAGCCAGGTCTCTCTTTAAAACCCCATAGAACCATTTAGATCACTGCATGTTTTACTTCCAGATCTGAACTCAGTCCCAGGGAAGCATCCTAGCCTTTCCCGACAAGTTCAGAGAGCGTGTCCCTGTGACTCTTTTATACGGGTGCTTACTTCGCTGTTGCATAAAATACGCGTTATCTGTGGACAAATATAGCTAGCAAGAGTCTAGCTTTTCTTTCTCATAAAGTGGCCAAAAACATTCTACAGAGTAGGCCAATTGAGAGAGGTGCAGAAAATAGGATGTTGAATAAAATGTGGGAGGCGGATCTCAAAGGAAACTTTGCCGAGTGAGGGGAGCAGCCTACTTTCTGAAAAGTTAACTTTATATCAGATGGAAGGTCTGATGTTATACCTGATGTTATAATTTACATATGGAAAATTACCCTTCCCTTTATATCAGTGCCTACACAGGAGTTGATACCTATCTACACCTGTATCTCTAGAGGCTACTATCTTAGGCTTTCTATATGAAAGAAATTAACTCTGCTCTGTACAAGAAAGTGTCCTCCAGAGGAAGAGGGAGGAGTGCTATAAAAAGCACGTTTGGGTGACCTCGGAGTGCTGTGTCAAAAAAATACAATGCCACAGCAGGGTTTTACAGGAGAGAGCTCACCTCTGCAGGGCAGTTAGGGAAATGGGACGGCTTTTTTGGGAGATCAGAAGATGCTGCTCCTCTCAGGGCATCCTTTTCTGACAAAGGGAAGAGAGAGAGCAGAAGTGAAAGCACAGATGCATGCTCCAAGCTGTGAAATTTCTGCTGCTGTTGTTTAACCTTGGAATTTTCCTCTCAGGACCAAAAATTTCACATTAGGCTGCCTCCAGAGGGAAAAGTAATCACCCTCTGTTCTCTTAACTGCTTCTTTCCTTTCCCCTTAACAAAACAGCACCTTGTTTAACCGCAGCTAAGATTTGGATTTGACTGTTAATACTAAGGGGAATGAAGACTAGCTCACAGCTCAGGCTCTGCCTTGGGAGCGGCCAACAGATGGAACCAAGCAGAGAAAATACGATGCAGATACAGAAAATAGCAAGACGGATACAGGCAGAAGATTATCCTCTCCAGTTTATCCTTTTCATTTCAATGGATACATGCAGATACTCAGTGAAATAGGAAAGTACCAAATTTGAAACGGATAAAAGAAAATGCTGTTTGATACAAAGAATAATTAACTTGGGGAATGCATTGCTACAAGGTGATACTGAGAACTGAGAGTTCAACTGGATTCAAGAAAAGATGAGACACTTATGGGGAGAATGAGAACAGCTGCAGTTACATCAGATAAGATTAAATGCAGAATTCATGCATGTTAATAATAGGTGAAACACCAGAGGGTAAGAAGCTGGGAAAGAGCTTTCTTGAGGGATACCTTTCCATAATTCTCCATTATGGAGTTTCTAATTTCTCCCTTTCAAACCTCTAATACTGGATACTGTCCGACATTGAAAACTGGAATGAAAAACCTTCAGAGGATATTGTAATTCCTCTGATTTATGTAACTTTTTCTGGGAAGTGCCTGTTCTATAAAAATAAACAGTCTGACTATGGAGTTAAAACTGCGTATCAGTATTTACCCAGGTAAAATTAACCTTCTGATTCAAAGCTGCTCACAACAGTGAGTTTCATATGAGAACTGCAGACAGTATGCAGCCCGTGTCCATAAGATGTTACCTCACTCTCCCACCAAAGACATCAAACAGCAACAGCACCTGTTAAAACCTTGTATTCATTTACACTGACAGATTACAAAACAACTCTAGCTCACAGAGAGTAGGGAGAGCTCTCTAATAAATACACAAACTACCTCTAATTTAACATCTGTGTCTCCAAGCGGCATTCTAATACCGGGTTTGAGATCTGTGGACAGTAATCTCTAACTGTGCACTGGACTAGCCGTAAAGTGTGTCTGGCAGTTTCACCATTTGGTGGATCAATACTTGTGGCTGGGCAAAAATAACACAACAGATTCTAACTCCAAGGGGAAGCCCATTTGTTGTGATTTATACACTTACTGCAGTGGATAAACACTAATGTCATCATGATTGCCTGTTGTAAAGATTCTGTCATCTGTAGCAACCTGTCTTTTCCATTGGGGCCAACTGTTCTATCTGATGATAAGCAATAAAGCTCTGGAAGGTGACTGTAAAAGTAACAGACTGTCAGTAGCAGTCAGAGTTGTTGTTGTTTTGTCACAGCCAGTTATTTGAATTTTTAAAACTTACAAAGCCAGAAAACTTGTTGCCATTCTTACATTTGGTCATTGTTTTTCTTATCCCGGCAGAAATACTGAACATCTCTGAGTCTTAACTTAATACAAAGGCATCCTTACTGAAAGAAAAACGAATAAATCCCTTATTCCCCATTAGCTGCAAATGCATTTTTATACTGTCTTGGTAGTTTTAGAAGCACGTTCATGTGGCTTGCTAGATGTCTGAGTTCACACTGCAGCATTCTTTCAAGTTTGGGGCACAACAAAGCAATATGCCAGGATAAGAGAAGTGTATTTGAGGATTTCATGACAGTTTTTGCAATAAATCCTGCATTCCATAATCTCCTAAGCATGTTGAACACTGGAAAGAACTTGAGTTTAACTAGAAAACGTTCATAAACACAGTTCCACATACTTAAGATTATCATCAACCTGCCAATTCACTCTTATCTAAGATTTTGTCATTCCATTTCCTTTTCTTTATCCTCCTTGTGTACCGGTGCTTGAGCTCGTGATGACAGGAGATAGCAAGACTGCAGTAAAGAGCTATTGTAGCAGAACTCCAATCACTGAATCTCATAAAAATGATCATCTTTATAAGGCAAGCCTGCAGGCTTCAGAAGCAGCCTCCAGCTCCAATTTTTAGGGCTGTGAGGGCAGGGGAAAGGAGCACAGATTGAAAAATGGTGACAGGCAGGAATTTGAAGGACTATAACCTACCTTAATATGTCAGCAAAAGACTACAGTCACACGGTACATTATTGCTTCAGAAGGACTGCCGTTCCTGTTACCATATGTTGTCCATACATATAAGCTATATCACCATGTGCAGGTATCACTGTACAAATGTATCATCTGCTTTCCTAATGTCTCCATGTCCTTTCGGCATATTGCAGCAGTCTGAGTCATTGAGAAAACAACACACAAGTTCCAGCTCCTCTTTCATGACTTCAGGTAGTAGAGGACATCATCTCCCTCAAATGCTCTCTGCTGTCTTTGTGAGGGTTTTTTTTCTTCCTTCTAATTCAAACATGGATGTTTATGACGCTACCTGTGAATATTCATCATCGCAAAGGGCTTTTACAGCAAGATGAAAAATTCTCTCTTTGATTTTGTGCTTTACTTATCATCCGCAACATAACACAGCAGCGTAAATTTTGAGATGCGTGAAGGATGTAGATCACACTTTTTGAATAACAAACATCAGCGTACTTCTGAACTTCCTATGCTCCTTGATTTCTTGAAACATGTTTCCCTGTAATGAAAAGAAAGCTGAGCTACACTGATGGGCCTGATATTCCAGAAACGGCTATCAAAGCTTTTCCCTTTGATGTCTGTCTACATCCTGATTGCACTGTCTCCCAGGCTCAAGAGGAAGGAAAGATATTGTTGGCATAATGCTGTGTGGCTTGAATGGAACCAACATAACATCATAATCTGCTCTTGCCCTACAAGGAACACAAATCTCCCCATATCTAATCGTTTGGAAAAGCACAGGCTTCACGGCAAGAGCAGCGACACTTTGATTTCAATTATATATCATCACAGGCTGTAGAATGGGGGAAACCTGTATTTTGGTTATCTCAGATATAACAGATACATCTGATTTCTTAAGCTAAAAAAATCAGGTCACCTTTTTTAGCAAGGTTTTCTTCGGAAATGAGATTTGCAAAATCATGCTGACTGCTCATCTATCTCAGTCCTGTTAGCACCAATAATTAAACTACTGGCCACCTTTAGCCAAGTTTGACAAATGAGAGAGGTCTCAAAGTCATGCAATTCCTACAACTTTTGCGAGAACGAGTTTGAGTAATGTAGCAAATGGCCTCACCAAAGGAAAACCTCAAGTCACCCACAGGTTTGGTCTGCTGGCTGGGTCTCTCTTGGAAACAACACTACTGCCTCTCGCCCCTTGTCATTTGGGGATAGGCAAGAGGACTTTGGAGAAAGAGAACCACAGCTGGTCCTGTGGGGAGGACGTCAAGAGGGAACAAGAAAGGCAGCTAAGGTTACAGTAACTGCAGGATGGGGAGAAGCAGAAGATAAGAATGGTCTTCATTAGGTCAGCTATTCAGCAAGTAGTTTGTTTCTTTGACCAACCTTCCTTCCTTCCTTCTTTCCTTCCTTTCTTTCCTTTCTTTCTTTCTTCCTTCTTTCCTTTCTTTCTCCCTTTCTTCCCTTTCTTTCTTTTTCTCTCTTTCTTTTTCTGTATTTTTTTTCTTTCTCTCCTTCTTTTTCTTTTCTTTACTTGCCATATAAGCATTAGTGTGTCTCAGAATAAATGCAGCACCATAATCCAGCAAAAGGGAACTAGCAATAATGTTTTATTTTTTAGCATACAGTGCAAACAAACTGAATAGCCCCCGATTCTCGGATGATAGAAGTCCATGGGGCTCTTTGGAGGTCAGGCAGCCCTTTGGATTGTATCAGACCTCACCCAAAGTACTTATTCCTGTTTATATAGATCAATAATGTGGGAAAAAACTAAAATTAATAAAACTAAAATAAACTAAGTTGCAACACTGTTTTATATGTTCACAGCTCTTTCCTTTCATTGAGTAACATACTCCAGAATCCATCAAGTATATCATGAACAATGGCAGAAGCTAATCCACCCTAAAATACCGAATGCACTATTTCTACTAACTATAAGACAGATAGGATGACCTCAAAATATTCAGACCAAATCACAGGCCATGGGGACCCAGAGACCTCTGTACCACCCTGGGTCTGAAAACCAAGGAGATTTTAGCTCTGCATCATAGCATTCGGGGTCTTTTTATTTCATTTTGGCTCTCATCAGGCAGAAGTGTGCCCGGCTGCCTGCGGCTCTCCCATTAAGAGCAGGTTTCACAAATGGTGGGGGCTGTCTGCTGCCCCCCTTCACACAGGGAGCTCGCTGCTGGCGATGGGGGCTGCCTGTCCTGTGGAAACTGATGTATTACCCCTTGGCTTACCTGCTAAGCTCACCAGTTTGGGCTTCTTCTCTCTCACTCTCATTTTTATAAGCAGTTTTGCCAGATTACATTTAAACATGACCCTTTTAATCAGGTTACTCAGTATAATACAAGCAAAATTATGATGAGATGGATGCTGTTATTGCATTACCTATTTTTATCTCCATTGATTCTTCTGTATCTTTCATGAATCACCCTATTGAAAATGTGACAGGTTTATGTCAGTCACAACAGGACTGGAACAATATTAGCTTTACCATGAATTCAGCGTGACACCAAAATTGTATCATACTTGACCTTATTTGATATATTCGTGTGCTGAATCAGAAGCTCCACGCTAAGCTGCACAAAGCAAGGGAAGATTCTTTTCTAACAAGACATTCTTCCGTATAAATAGAGGTTTTTGCTTTTAGTGTTTGCTGTGCTAGCTCCAACCACGTGATCGTATGTAAATAATAATGCTATTTGTAGAAACTGTGGCTAGAAGACATTCCAGCTCTCTTATTCAAGCCCGTTTACAGCACCATCAGTAACTGGAATAACTTACACCTGACAGCATCTGTTCCTACTACAAAGTAGTGAATTTTGGCATTCTTTCTATGCCTACACTTTGGTGAGAACAAGCAGATCAGAGAAGGAAACTGTAAAATCATAGACTATCTCAACTTGGAAGGGACCCACAAGGATCATCGAGTCTAACTCCCTGGTCCTCGCAGGACTACCTAAAAGTAAACCACTTAACTCAGAGTGTCGTCCAGAGGCTCCTTGAACCCTGACAGGCTCGGTGCCCCGACCACTTCCCTGGGGAGCGTGTTCCAGTGACCAACCACCCTCTCAGTGAAGAACCTTTTCCTAATATCCAATCTGAACTTCCCCTGATGCAGCTTTATTCCATTTCCTCGTGTCCTATCACTGGTCACCAGAGAGAGGAGATCAGCACCTCCCACTCCGCTGCCTCCCTTGAGGAAGTCGCAGACTGTGATGGGGGCACCCCTCAGCCTTCTCTCCTCCAAGCTGAACATACCAAGTGACCTCAGCTGCTCTTCGTTAGTCTTGCCTTTGAGGCCTTTCAGCATCTTGGTCACCCTCCTCTGGACACACTCTAATAGTTTGATGTCCTTCTTATACTAAGGTTCCCAAAACTCACTTCAGGTGGGGCTGCAACAGTGCAGTGTAGAGTGGGACAATCACCTGCTAGCTATGTTGTGCTGGATGCGCCCCAGGATACCATTGGCCCTTTTGGTGCCAGGACACACTGTTGACTCATATTCAACTTGCCATGAACCCAAACCCCCAGATCTCTTTCCGCAGAGCTACTCTCCAGCCTCTTGTCCCCCAGTTTGTACGTATAATCAGGATTACCCCATCCCAGGTGGAGAATCCGGCACTTGCTCTTGTTAAATTTCAGATGGTTGGTGATTGCCCAGCTCTCTAGTCTATCCAGATCTCACTGTAAGGCCTCTCTACCCCCGAGGGAGTGCAGAACTCCTAATTTAGTATCATCAGAAACCTTCGCAAAAGTAGAAGACCTTGATAAAATTGGCAGCTGGAGAAAAAGGAAGTAGGAGGTGGCTTTTTACCATTGATTTCTTCAATCTAGTGGAACGCAGAACCTTCATTTGCAGTTAGGATGAACCGCAGTAAATTGCCCAACTGTTCTCTTCTGTCAGAATAATGCACTTGCCAGAACCTCATCACTATAAACTGCCACAGCTTCATTGAATCTGGGAGAGGCAGAGTTAGCCTTTGGGTCATTTTCTTTTTCCCTGGGAAAAAGTGGTTTGTCACTTAAAACAAAGGACAGCGAATCAGAAGAGATGACTTTGTACCCCATTTTCTAACAGATTTTCTGTAAGAACACATAGATAAGAGTGAGAGCTTGGTTTTCAAAGAAGTTTTGCAGTTAAACCTGATAAGCATAAGCAGTTTAAAGTCCGCATCAATCAAACTTTCTAGAGAAACTGGATGTGCAGTCATTGGACTTCACCTGTTGTGAATTAAGTTTATGACAAATTGACTGCTATCAAAGAAGGACTGACCTTTGAATCTTTGAAAAAGTCCGTGCCCGCTTCCTTCAGCCCATGCCAAAAGTAGGAAGAGATTTTAAATACAATGTATGCTGAAGAAACTTGTCAGCACTCCTTTACTTAGTACGATTCAACATTTTAATTGTAAGCCTTGCTTTCAAGGGGTTAAATCAGAAATACAGCTGACCATCACCTCTTTGTATCCCACCCTCTCTGTTTTAACTTAGAGGAATAATGAAGGAACAGAGTTGTGTGTATTAAAATTCTAAAATGTGCAGCTAAATATGCTGAATATTCCTTTTAAAATGCTTCTTTGATTCGTGTTAACTCTCCACTATGAATTTATTCAGTGATGATAACAAAATATAAAAACTGACAATTTGGCATGAGCAGTAACGACATTTCATTCTGATTTTTCCCGTGGAATTGGAATTGCGGGTCAAATAATCAATTAAAAGACTTTACTAATACAAATGTGCATTCATATTACTTCAATATATAATACCATGAATCATTGCATCATTCTAAGAATTGTAATAAAATATGCCCTTGGTATTGCAAACAGCTGAGTTGCAAATACAAAAGCCAGGAATTCTAGCATTAATTAAAACTCCCCAGCAAAGTTTGCTCTGAATCTTCTAAACTAACATAGTTATTTAAATTATTTAAAAATGCCATTTCTTACTGTGCAAATGTGTAGCCAGCTGGTATCACTGAGCAGCTCAGTCTCCCACCTAAGAAACTCCAGACCTTATAACAGCAGTTAAAAGTCATTGGAGAGAAGTAGCTTCACACTATTCTTACTAGAAGCTGCTAAAAATGAGTAATTCTAATAGAAATGCCATGGAAAGAATACTTCTCAGTTTTTCCACATCCTAGTCCTAGTTGTGGTGGGTTGACCTTGGCTGGCTTACAGACGCCTACCCATACGCTCTCTCACTCCTCCTCCTCAACCGGACAAAGGGAGAAAACTATGATTAAAATGCTCGTGGGTCAAAGTAAAGACAGGGACATTGCTTAACAATTACTGTCACCAGCAAAATAAACTCAGCTCAGGGAAAATTCATTTAATTTATTTGGATAGTGAGAAACAAAACCAAATTAAAACACCACCTTTCCCCCTTACCCCAGGCTCAACTTCACTCCTTCAGTCCCGACCCCTCCACCTCCTTCTCCCTGAGCGGTACAGGGGTGATGAGGAATGGGGGGTCACAGTCATTCTATAGCATCTCCTCTCTGCCGCTCCTTCCTCCTCACACTTTTGCCCTGATCCAGCATGGGTCCTCTACATGGGCTGCGGTCTTCCAGGATAAACCTGTTCCAGCGTAGGCTCTCCATGGGCCACAGATCCTTCAGGGCATATCCACCTGCTCCAGCCTGGAGTCCTCCACAGCTGCAGTGTGGATATCTGCTCCACCGTGGTCTCTTCCAGGGGCTGCAGGGCAATACCTGCTCCAGCATGGGCTCCTCCAGGGGCTACAGGGGATCCCTGCTCAGGTGCGTGGAGCACCTCCTCCCCTCCTCCCTCTCTCCCCTTGGTGCTCTCAGGGCTCTTTCTCACACTCTTCCCCTCGCTCCTCACTGCCGGGCAGCATTTTGGTTTTGTTCTTGGGAGCAGTTTCAATAAGTCATATGAATTATTTCTAAAGTTTTCCTTTTCTTGCACAATACTTGTAAATCAATATGTAACCCAGAAAACAGATCGAGACTGACTCTCATGAAGTTTCTCAGAGGAAAGAGGGAAAGTGCTAAGGATAAGTATAGCTTCCCAGAAACAACATTCACCTGTTTACTGACCATGCATAATAACAATTTAGCACTCACAGAAATACTCAGGACAAAGATTCATACAACAGCTTCCTGAAACTACCTTTGTAAGAAGGAATAAAAGGTGGGATCCCGTCACCCTTTTGCTTATGGACTTGTAGAGATAAATTAGTACACAGGTCATCTTAAAACAGTAGTTGTCATATCAATTATTCCAGATTTATAAGGAATAATTATCTTTTCCCTCATCACCCTTTCTCATTATCTTGCTGTGCAAAGTATTTCAGTACATTATGGAAAACTGGACTAACTTTTGCCTATATAAAATAGGCTATGAAACACCCTGATTAACATAGAAGTAATCCGCTTACACACAGAAATATTCCCATTTAAAGCAAAGAACCAGAGGGCATAGAGCATATAGCCATCTAATTAGCACAAAACATTTCCTTTCTCTTCCTCTGTTTTTGTGCAAACCCCAGCGCTCCTGAAAAGGTTGAGGCATGTGCTGCACGCCCCGAGCGCCTCTGCTGATGGAGAACTTGCCAGGGTGGACCTGGCCTGGACCCACTCACCCAGAGGAATGCTGCCTGCAGCAGCCCCAGACGCGCTTGCCACCACTGCTGTCTCTCCAATGGAAAGGAGGTGCTGTTGTTCCTCCATGCGCTGCTCCTGAAAACAGGGGAGCACAGCTGCCACGGGGGGAGGAAACAAGATGCCGTGATACCATGTCTCCTCCTCCGCTCCTCCCCTATGAAGGTGATGAGGACGACACAGAGGAGAGGCCATGGGGAACCTCGAGGCTGGTGCTCTTCCCACGTTGGTTAACATCCTCCGGCCCCGTGAAGTGTCTGCACCAGACAGTCGTGGTACAATTTTGAGCAAGCAGCATTTGGGGCAGCTGACGCATCTGGCTTTTGTGTGCATACGTGGGAGACAATTCCTAGGAGGAAATGTGACTAAATTTACCCTTTGATACAGAGACAACAGAACCGTTTGCAATGCTCAATCCGTTTGGTGCTATGGTGCTTTAAAGGAGGTACCCACATAGCTTCCTCCCAGGGGCCTGTGTCAGGCACAGAAGGAAACAAACACAGAAGAGATATCCCCACATTGGGAGAGCTGAGAGAAGAGGGCTGCAAGCCAGGAATTCAGCCAGATAGAGGCACGCGTCTAAGTAAAACAGCAGTGCGTAAGTATTTCACTTGGATGCTGCAGGCAATTGTTTTTCTAAAACACATCTGTGTATCATATATACATCGGGCATCCCCAGGAGAAGGTCTACGCAGATGAGAAGATAAAATGTTTCTTGCCAATTTTCCTTCATGATAGCTCTGATTTCAAGGTGACAGCATAAGGATTACAGTTTCTCAGACCACTTGCTGTTCAGGGCACATCCCACACTCATTCCATCTGCAGATGCTTTTTAATGTCAGTACACGGATCAACGACAGGACATGGTCCCCGGGGAACTGCCTGGCACCCTGATGTAAAAAAGAAAGGCTTGGGCAGCAAAGTACATAGTGAGCCACACTGATGCAGGACAGATTCTTCATTTCAAAGAGAAAAACCTGCATTCTTCAGAAAACAGTGTTCAAAAATTTAATCTTCATTCAGTTCAATGGAGCAGCTTTATAATTTACAGCACCAGATAAAGCTAGAAGATGTAATGTGAAATATCTGAAGCAGTTCTTCCCCTGTATTAAAATGCACCTTGGGCAACAGAGCCTTAACTTCTCTTAACATATGTTTCTAGCAGATAAGTAAACAATTTGGACGTGAAATGAAAATTTTCAAGATAGTTACAGTCAGAAAAGCATCAGCTCATATTAGACTTCAGCTGCAGTGCCCCACTGATAAGTTTTTGGGGTGGTTTGGCCTAGTTGAAAGGAAGCAGCTTCAGAAGAATAAAAAGCCTTTTGTGTAGAAGTCGTTGGATCAGAGATAGCAAGAAGAAAGACATCATTTTTACATCAAAATTCTGAAAGCAGCCTTGGTGGCAGGATCGAACCGCACACCAGAGCATGTGGCCGGAGCGAGCCGAGCATCTCCATGCTCAGAGAGAGGGGAAGCAGAAACAGAGGGGGACAGGCTGGGGAGTTTAAAGGCTCCTGCGCAGAGGAGTGATCCACTCAATGCACTGAATTGCATCGACATTCCGCTTCCTTACAACCACGGGCTCCTTAGGCTCTGTGGACAAAATCTTTAGTCGCTTACACGCTGAACTTTGCATCCGATTGCGTCTGCTCTGCTCCGTGGGGCTTTGTGCACAGCAGCGAGCTGCGAGTGAGCCCTGAAGTCATCCCGGCACCACCACCGCAACGACTCAGCAGTAGGTCACAGACTGGCAAATCACCCCCAGTGAAGCTCAGCACAGTCATAAGCCAACCAGTCTCTTTACAAACTTGTTCCTGCTCCACCCCCACCACGGTGGCTTATATGCACTGCACACTAAGCCTTTCTCTGCAGCGAGCTCCCTCTCTGCCCAGGTCCCTGCCACCAGGCTTAGGGACCATGTGCTATGGACAAGAGTGCTGTGTGTCCTCAGAGGGACCTTCCCTGAACCGTTTCCAAACAGAGAAGCAGCGAGCTTGTACTTCTCCTTTCTGTCCTACTTGGCCATTAGCAGACAAACAAATGGAAACTCATTCAAGTGTCCATCTTTAATGGGTTTATTTAAGCAGACGGCGCTCCAGTGAAGGAAACAGCATGTTGCTGTAAAGATCGCAGTATTTCACTGTGCAACACGTCAGGAGAACTGCCCATGTTGGCTTTGTCCTAGCAGCCCTGTTTCAGATAAGCCAGAGTGCCCTGACACAGCTGTCGGCAATGCCACGAGCCACCATCCTGTCACTGTACCTGGAGTTTCCATGGTCCTCCACCAGAAAACAGACCTGAAACTTGGACCATGCAGATCAGACCTGCAAAGGCTGGCAAGGGTCATGCTGGCTGATTACTTAGGTGCTAAAAATGCTTCATCCCAGCAAAAGCAAAAGAGCATTCCCACAAGGGAGGTCCACCCCATCTTTTGTTAAGTGTTGTCAATAAGACTTCGCAGCAATCAATGAGAAAGGATAACAGACATTGTCCACTATGCAACCTTGTCTTTAGCTGCTTATAACTCTGTCAAATATTAGCCATCTAAAGCAACATTTCCCCTATCCTGCAGCTGTCTCAGACTGAATACAGGAGGCTTTAGCTGTTCCTGAGAATAACAAATACTTTTTTTTTTCCCCCAAGCTACTAAGATTCTGATTATCTTAGAATAACAAATACTTTCACCAAGAATGTTTTCACCAAGAATATCTTCATGCAGGGACTTAAAACTTGATGGGCTGGTGCTGTGAATGCAGTTGGTGACAGCTTTTTACCAACAGCCAGATAAGTACCTGCTGTACCCGCTTGCAGGATGCACATGTTGCTCAAAGCTGCAGAAACAAGCCTGTCCCTTGCCTGGTTTGGTGATACAGCAGTAGGAGTCAGGAGCCTGCTCTGCCCCTTTGCTGTGCTGCCACCCAGTTTCCCATCACCAAACACTTCTGGAAAAACACCAACAGAAGCTGTCTCGTCCTTCTCTAGGGCGGGTCCACAGGGATAACAGCCACATCTACTGGCGATGGGTGGCACAGGTCTCCATCCCACACTGCACAGCTCCCGTACCACCAGGGATCCTGGTCCTGCCACAGGGTGTGAGGGGAATGTTCCTGGCAGTTCTGATTGTTTCTTACACAGTCACAGAGTATTAAACTAAAAGATTTTTAGATAAACATGTAAGATTAAAAAGTGAAACCCCAGAATATGGGAAATATTGAATTAACGTTGACTGAAGAACTTCAAAATCCCATCTTTTGTTACCTAACTACAGACATTATTCTTCAGGATTTCATTTACTGCACTCTTTTACTATTATCTTTTGCATTTAATATTTTTAAGTATGGGTGAATAAATTGGGGATATAGGATTCTATTAACAAAGCAATTTTATTTAGCATGAACACTGTTTATCATACAAAATGTTTTTGAACAATCATGGGGAAAACAGTACAGTGGTGACTCCACATCATTCTTGAGTCCTGTACAAGATGATCTCATTGTACTCATTGATCTCCCATTCCAACAGACTACCAAAGATCATCTGTTCGATATTTTAAGTAATTTCCTATGCTCTTTCTGAACCCTACAATGAATAAAAGCATTCAAAAATAAAACACAAAAATATTTTAATCAGAAATTGTAACTGTCTCCAAATTGCAGGGAAGAATTCTTAAGCGGCTTATTATAATAGTTTCTTTAATAGTTTCCAATGGCTTATTACTATATTATTTTCTGTGGACAGCTAACTTGCTATCCACCTGAGATTGCTGAAGGTATTCATCATGCATTTTGACTCATTGGCCAACCTGACAGTGACTGACAGTCTCTAGAAAAATATAGTACCGCTGAAAAACCTGACCTAACTTTTAAACAGCTTTCTCTGTGATACTGACATAATCAAATAGAGTTTTACATATGTCACACTGTTGCTGCAGCAACCTGGCCTCCTCTCCTCTGACTACTGATAGGGAGCCTCTAAACTTGATATGAGCTCAGATGTCTTGAGATTAATCTCTTGGGACCATTCCAGAGAAATCGGGATTAATTTGCAGTTCCTCGAAAATGAAGTAACTATTTCATGTAAACTACTTTTCACATTTCATCAGGCCTGAGCTTCCTATTCATAACCTTTATAGAAATGACTGGGTTGGCACAGGGCCCCCAAGACATTTAGGAGAAAGCGGTTTGCACAGCGGGAAGGAGGATTAAAATGCCTTTGGCTTCTCTTTTATTTTTCTTGAATGTAAGCAGAGAAAAGGTTATTTTCGTGAAAGCAAAAGTTGTATCTTTGGGGTTTTTTTTTTCTGCTGGATATTTACATCTCAGTGCATCTAATTTTCAGTTCTCCATATCTTCATCAGGGATGAGACCAAGCCAGTGAAAGCAAAGGATTATAAGCACTGAGATGTGTAATTCCTGAAGCCAGAGTTAATTCCTAGCTAGCCCGGCTGTAGAATTTTATAAGGACACCTGAATATTTGATAAAGACTTCAACAGTTTTGATGGTACAGTCTATATCACTGCACATGGCTTGAATGCTCTGAAAGCCTCTGTCTGAAAGCTTAGACCTTTTCTTGGGGGAGAAGGGGAAAACACAGTGCTGGAATAAACATGATGAGAGCGAATGAGTCCGGCCAATTCACATGGGTTGCTGTATTTGCGTGGGAGTTACAGCCTACTATAACACTTAACCACCTTGCCAATGTATACAACATCCTTCTAGAAAGGACATAAATAACAAAATGTTTCTGTTTGATATATATATAATTACAGAGGGCATGTGTGCCATAGTGGAGTAGTCCATAGAAGTGCCTATCTCAGGGAAAAAAATTGAAATTCTTCTGTACCCTAAAGGTGTCCATCCCTTGCTAAAACTTACCACGTCTGATCTTCAGCAGAACACCACTCTTGCTGAGCAGATGCGAAGCTGGAGGCTGGAAAGGCCATGGCAAACCATGCTGAAAAGATGCTCAGAAGAAATCTGAGCAGTGAAAAGGCATTTCCAAGGGCCATGGATGTTGGTGGCCCCTGAGGGGCTTCTGGCTAAGGACAGACACAGCACCTAATATTTGTCCACTACCCAAATCGGGAGAGGAAGGCACGTGCTCTGCTTCTTCAGAAAATCCTCCAGTGTCAGGGAAAATCTTCAGTGTTGTCTGCTTTGCCCTGCACAGCCAGGGCTGAGCTCCAAGCACGTGCAAACCGTTTAGGCCATAAAACATCTACCTATAAATAGTTTAGTTAAACACACTTGAGTCTCTGTAGCAGCAACATTTAGCACTTCATACTACTAATTTCCAAAGGATCTATGAAAATCTTCAACTAATATACAAACTATAAGGAAATGTCAAAGTCGTGATGCAGTGGGCAGAGGTCTGGGGTGATGGCACTCGAGAGACGTGGAGTCACCCTTAGCTCTGCCACAAGTTTGCCAGCAAAACACTTCAGTTCTCTGGCCTTGGCTTCTCCAGTCATAAAATAAAACTAATTGTACGTGCTTCGTGAAGTACTCTGAGCTCTACTGCTTCAGAAGATCTCAGTGTTGTTATTATTCATTACAATTCTGGTTGAAATGTGACACAGTTCATACTATGTGCAACAAAGGAGTAAGGAAAAAAGTTCAATACAACCTTTCAGCGGACGGTAGACCCCAAAAGCACCAATTTCCATGGATTTGCCTTCTAATTATATGATCCAAGAATATGAAGTACATACAGCTTTTCTTCTCAGTACTGTCTTGCAGAATCACGCTAAACCCAATTTATATAATCCAGCTTCCCCTAAAGATAGCACAGTTCATAGTAGTGGTTCATTGTTTAATTGTTCTACCGCACTACGATGTACAGCAGCAGTGTTACCATAGCTAGGCAAAGCTATAGCGAGGCGAGACTCGTAAAGAGAAGTAGCATCCTTGGATTTACCTGTTTAAAGACATAGCTGTAAGCCCTGACGCGTGGGCTGCTCTTGCTATTCACCGCAGGAAAGCAGAGAGTTAGAAACCTACTGGCTTCTGTCTGTGCTCTCATGGACCACGAAGGCCAAAGCTCTCAGGTAGAAGACACTTAGTATTAACAAAGTAAACAACTAAAGTAACACTTGCGATGTGTTGGGCTGACATACAGACTGCCATTAACTGCAGAAACGGTGGAGTCTCCCACTCTGGAGACATTCAAAACCCGCCTGGACGCTGTCCTGTGTAACGTGCTGTAGGTGACCCTGCTCTGGCAGAAGGGTTGGACTAGATGATCTCCAGAGGTCCCTTCCAACCCTAACAATTCTGTGAATTCTGTGTGAATTCTGTGAATTCTGTGAAGACACTTAGTATTAACGAAGTAAACAACTAAAGTAACACTTGCGATGTGTTGGGCTGACATACAGACTGCCATTAACTGCAGAAACAGCAGTGGCAGATTAGGCAAGCCTAATTACTCACCTGGGGATCTGGCTTGCATGCTGAGGACATTAATGACACATCTCTCCCTGGGAGGGGAAGGGGAGGTGATCTTTAGTAGAAGTGAGTGGCAGCAAGCGTCATACAAACATCCTGGCAACGCTCTGCTCCATCGCTCATCCCAGGGGAGGGCGAGAATAAACTCATTATCTTCAAGCATTTTTTCTTCTTTTCTTATAGCTACCTAATGTTGTTCTTTCAAAATAGCATTTTTTTTCCAAACCCTTTGATCCACAGCATACACTAGTGTCTTCCTACTTATTCTGTCCAAAACATTCAGAACCGAAAAGCCTGCGTTACTTACGTTATAGTGAAAGGCTCTTACTATATTTTAGCATGCTTGATCTTTGAAAAAAAAGAAGTGTTGGGGTTTTGTTGGTTATGGTTTGTTTGTTTGTTGGGTTTTTTTTCTCTGTGGGAGAGCATGCAAAATCTCAGTGATTTTAAGGTCTCGATGGTGTACTACTGAATTCAGGGAGGGCTCTGTTCCTTCTCCATCTGAGAGCCAAAGCAAAGCCTCAGCATCTGTGACAATGCTTCGAGCAGAAGTGTTGGTTGGACATAACGGCTGTGGGAAGTTTCACTGCTCCTTCATACGTAGGTAGAACAATGAGTTTCGCACACTTGCTCACTCAAAACAAGTCCTGCTCCATATTTCTAGAGGTACTTCAGTGCTCTGACTGTCACTTCCACCTACTCAGCATTGCACCAGGACCTCCATGCCATTTAGCAGTATGGAAGGATGGCTGCTCTTGAACCCCAGCCAGAATCAATGTGCCGTAAACATAATTTTCCTTGAAATAGACCAAGTTTGCATGTGCAGATCCAACGGCAGAATGTGAGAACAATTTCAATGCTAACAGAATTTCTAACACTCCTCTTTTAAACTTGTGGTGGTGCAGTCTGAAAGCCCAAAGGAAAAAACAACTAGAAGGTGTTATTGTAAAGAGCCTGATGGACCAAAGAAAAGCAGCTCAAAACTGAGCCTTTGAGACCACTTGTAACTCTTTGTCCATACTGCTGGGCCGTATAACTGATTCATATTTCCCAGTGTTTGTGCCACCCTAATTTAGTGCCGCAGTACAGGTGAAGCTGTAAAGATAATATAAGGAGCCTTCTGCACTGTCACAGGAATAAAAAAAATAACAACAGATACTTTAGCAGCCCTATCAGATACTCACTTCTCTAGCTGAAATGAAAAACATGCCTATTTGGAATAATGAAACAGTTTTAATTTGGAATTTTGATTTTGCTCAGTGAAAGCAAATTCATCATTTGAAAGCTAATCATTTTCTAGATAATACTGTATCACCTTCAGCAGAAAGAGGAAAAAAGAGAGACGGAAGGGTAACATTCCCACTGCAAAGCTTTCCCAAAATCGTAAACTCATTACTGCAAACTAAAATCTAAAGTCAAATAAAAACTAGGACATACTGGGCTTGCGGGTTACAGATCCAAAGCTGTGGAGTAAAACTAATCAGTTCTTGGATAGGATTTTTATTTTTTTTTTACTGCAGTACAATCTATAGTCTAGTTGGTCAAATCAAGCCTTTCTGAGAAAAGAAGATTAGAGGCAGTTGTTTAAAATATTGAGGGGAGGGGTGGACTTAAGCTTTATTACTGACTAGGATATACAAACCAGACTGTAATGAAAAAACAGTATTGAGATTGTACTTGTGGTCTGAATGGAAAATGTTAAGCGAAGACAGGGCCATATGGAGGAGCTTATAGTTACAGCAAGAACTGATGCCGAGGCAAATGCCCTCTGAATAAATGAAATTAGACGTTATGAGAAAGTTGTAGGAATTTTAAAAAAATTATTACACCTGAACACTACAAATAGGCTATTAAACAAGAAATTAAATTCAGAGAAATTTAATTTTATTTACAAGAATTGTTCCTCCTGCAATAATCACTGTACTGTGTATGAATTGTTAGTTGAAAAAGTACTACGTTAAGCATCAAACATTTTGCATAAACAAAATATTTGATAAAAAATACTTATCCTTTGGCAAAATTTCATCAATGTCATTGTTTTGAAGATTTCATCCTGTATTTTACCAAAATCTTAACTGTCTGAACTGATACACACATGTTACATAAATGCATTTGAAGCCTTGGTGAACCACAGCAGGATGTCCTATTTATCTGCCCACCTGGAGCTCACTGCAGCACTATGGACCTATTTTGCACAGGGGCACGTTAGGATACACCTTGCGTAAGTTAAGAGAAAATAATAAAATACTGCAGCACAGATATCAATGCCCTGGTTTGCCTTCCATTTCATTTTCCTATAACCCACTCGAATTCTCACCAAGATAGCTACGTGAAATTTGCCATAGTTAACCACATATCTCCCAAGATGTGAAATGCAGGACTAACATATCTTCATGATGTCTTTTTTAAATGTTTTTTTCTCCCCCAGTACTGTCTAAACCATCCTAGCTCTGGTCCAAACTAAGCAAATCCAGCCTTGCTTCCTTGGTTTTCATTTTCTGGTCTCAGGACCTTTTCTTTGTTGTTCTCCACCAACCTTTCCTGACAAGCGGTCCAAGACAGAAGCAACTCAAGCTCGGTGTTTGTGTTAATACAGCCCACGGCGGCTGGCTGCCTGCTGCATAATCATAGAGCCACTGTATTATAGACTATTTGAAGAATATCACGCGCCTTTACAGCTCATCTATTTCATGCTAAAGCAGATATTTACGATGTAGGTATATTCTGGCAACGGAGACACAAACCGCCAATTTTCTGGAAAGTGAAGGTCTCCTCCATAGTTTCTTTAAATCCTGAGCAGCACTTTAGACAAACCCCAGCAATAAAGACATTCTGGCCACGGCACAGCCACCCAGCAAACGCTCTTGCTGAGGCATCAAGAGCTGACCATGCAACGGGTCACTGTAACGCTGACGAGCTTCATGCGCTCGACGACCACCATTGCTCAGCCTTGGGAGCGAGCTCAGTGCACTGGCGTAAAATAAGAGCTAAAGATGTGTAGGACCTGATTTTGTCAGATCCTACCCATCATGAGGAAAGGTGGTAAGCAGGTAGGTTAGTCAGGGGAATTACAAAAGTTTCATAATTCTCAATATATTAAATATGTCCAGGCAGCTCTTCGGGCAATTTAAACCAGCATAGGTCCCTTGAGTTCAATAAAAGGATGCCCATTTACATCAGCTGAGCACTGGCTTCACGACTTTTTAATATTCCCCAGTGGAGCAACCCAGTACGGCAAACGCCTTCCACGGTACAAAAGCCTGGAAATACAACTGTATGGAACCCAAAGCAATCCACTCCCCTGCATCATCAAGCCTAAATGGCAGAAGATAAAGAAATCACCAAGGAGATTATGATTTTAATAATATAGGGTGAAACCATGCAAATCATCATGCAGCTGAGTGTTTTCCCTGAGCTCACTATATACATGGAGGCCACTAGGCTGCACCGACCTTTCAAGTGCCCTGCTAAGGTGCTGGCAATACATTTTTCATCTGCCTTTTACAGGGTATTTTTAACTTGATTAACTATTTAAAGCATGCAAGCCAAACATTTCACGGTCTCACGCTTGTACAGTACTGTCAAATCCATTGAGGAGGGAGATGCATAAAAATTGTTTGGACATTTTGGTAGCAATCCTTAAATATTTGTAGCAAAATCATTTCCTGTTAAGTGTAGAATGAGGAAATTTAAGCAAATTATATTACAGAGAAATGATAAACCACTAAGCGTTCAGGATCTGGTGAACAAAATGTAGTAATGCCTGATCATCTAATGATAGAAAACACAGTCCCACTTCCTACAGCTTTATGGAATAGAATAACTTGCAGACAGCTAGTAAGAAATACTTTTGGAAATTAACATTTTTAATGATGTTCAAATATGATAGAGACTTTCCCAATACTTTTTTTGCCACGTCACACTGATGAAGCTCAAATGTGTACTAATATTGCTCCCTTCACAAACAAAATCTTGAAAAGGGTTGACAAAAAGTAGCAGGTTTGCAGAGAAATTAATTAGGTTTTTGTCTTTAGCACTGTCACAGTGTGGGAATGGCAATATCATGCAGGAAAAAACTTCACAGCTCTAGCCCTGCTTGGGAAAACACAGACATTTATTTTGAAATCTATATTGAAAATTTCAACTTATTAGAAAATAATATCTTGCAGGTTAGGTTGACTTATGTGTATCTGTTTTAAATCTGTATGTCTCAATCGGAGAGAAATATTATGGGGCTAATCCTGCATTTTTGAAAATGCAATTCACTAAACCATAGGGAATTTTGCTTAAGAAAGAAAGAGATCAGTGCAGACTATGAACCTGTACTTAAATATTCCATTTAACTACAGAAACACACAAATTCCTGAAAATGACTTCTGGTACAAACTGAAGGGTATCTATTTCATCACCTAAAGCCATTTCTATGAAACCTAAAAATTACTCATTTGCTCATTTTCAGGAGTCGTTAATTTTAGAGATTAATTCCCAGATTCATCCAAGTATAACTTCCTACAAGTATTTGTTGAAAACTGCCACATTCTCTTTTTAATTAACTCCAGAGATATGTTAATAACTTGCTTAGTTTCTCAACTATTGGTTAGTTCTAATCCAGAGTGCAGCTTGAATGACTACCATTTATAAATTTTCATGTAATATCGCTGAAGTATATTCTTATAACCTAGTTAGAAGCTGTAATGTCCTTAGGGACGTACAGTAAGAAATGAGGAAGCTCTGCATCCAGTACTAACAAATAAATTTTGTTGCTTCTGAGCTTTTTGGAGGCTATTTCTGCAACTTAGTGCCTGCTTGTATTAATTTATATTCTTCCTTCTGTTATTCGAGTTCATGTATTTTATACAAGTGGTACAAGTGGGATAGATAAGAAAGGTTAAGTTGACTCAGTGTAAAAACTAGAAATTCCTTGGTATTAAATCAAAAATATTAGGGTCATGAACTTTAAATATAACTTTATATATTATAGTCTAGTGGGTTATGTGTAGATAAAGATGGTATTTCTTTGGACAGCTCTATTAGTTCACATATCAAGGGAAAAGCTTTTTAACATGAATGTGAAAGAAATACTCAGACGCTAAAATTTAATTATTGTATTACCTGAGACTGACAACTATATCTTATCTCAAAATCCATTATTTTTATCCTACTGAGTTTGTTTTGCTGGTCATATTGCCATCCCTCATTTTCTTGTTTAGAGGGCTAGAAAAGTAATCATTAGCTAGATGCTGAGAAATAGCTAGAATTTCTATCACTTGCGTGTCCTTTCTCAACTAATTAAATACCAAAAAGAGAATCCATTCATTTGTATTATAAAACAAAGAACTAAAAAAAAAAATAATCCAAAAGCTCCCTAACAGTGGAGAATGCAATTAAACTACCAGTCTACTAATTCAGGTGCAAACTGCTGCACCATTGTATAGCAGTGCTTTCCTTTCCTTAATTAACTAAAACATGAAGAAGAAAATCTGATGGCTTAATAGCATTTTCTTCACTGTCAGAAACACTTTGGGATGATTTTATTATGTTATCACAAAGAGTGTCAGAGGAATTATTGCCCTTACTTCTGTTTGTCACCTCTAAGAGTGACAGATTCCACGGAGAAACTTGCTGCTGTTAACGGATGTGAAGGATTAATATTTTATAACCTCATTACTTTATAGGCAGGATAACTATAGTAATAAGAATACTTTTAATATTTTATGTATTCACAACCATGTAACACACAAGGAGCATTTATTCTCCAGCAGTATCTCTTTGGATGTGTGTTTGGTTGCTGTGACTGAAAGCTGAGCAGCTTGCTATACTTCTTGCTTATACTGTGGTGGAAGCAGCAGAGTCAAATCAGGATTAGGGTGCCGTGGCTGCATGCCCTGACGGAGTGAATCCGAACTAGAGATACACACAGATCTTGCAGCAGAGAGTCTACAAACCACGCAGAGCAATTTTAGGGAAAAGCAACGTGGGCAACTGCCTGGGAGCCTCGCTAGACCAAACACAAGCAGCAAAGCAAGTTTTGTGGTGGGTAGGTTGACAGGGGGAGGAGCGCACATCCTAAATCTCTGCCTGGATCCCAGCAATGCTGATGCCAGCGGTGAAGCCAAGGTTTCATCCTGCACAGAGCTAAGCATTTAGATTACATCCAAAGAAACATGCTTCCCTTTAAACTCTGGCACGCTCCTTTTTCCTTCAGAGGCTATTCCCATTAAAGCTAAGCAAGTTAAGGCTGCCTAGTACCAGCGATGATGCTCGTGTGTTTCCAAAGCATCCTGCTGTAGCATGTGGCTAAGTTATTTGAACATGTTTTACTTTCTTCCACAGGTTTCATTGGCCTTGAATTTACTGGTGTGTGAAAGCACAAAGCTTTATGTTTCCTGTGCTCTGTGCATGTGCACAGACGTTCCCCTGGGCTCCAGACTGGCACGGTTACACTGTAGTGGCGAGCAGAGAAACAGCAAACTTCACCTGCATCCGTGAGAAAAAAGTGAGCACACACTGAATATGGACAGTTATAAACTTATTACAGATTTTCAGCTGCAAGGCACTGAGTGCCTTCAGCTTTCTCTTTTTTTCTTTTTTTTTTTTTTTCCCTCCCCTTGCCTTTGCTCAGCACTTTGAGGGACTGTGCCCCTTGATTTATTTCAATGTTTCAGTCATCGGGTCCCTTGCTCTCTATGCATCTGAGGAGCATTCCACTTGATGTTTAAAGGAGCACTCATGTGAGGAAAGCCAAGTGGGGTTAACGCTTGCCAGGTCCAAAGGCGTCAATCTTTCACTTCGCACAGGAGCATGCCTTTAGGAATACATCTCCCCCGGTGGCACAAACAGCTTCTTTTCTCTTCTTTTGCTTCATGTTCAGTGACCGTCAAGCAAAAGAGGGACAGGCAGAGAAACAGAAGTGTGGCAGATTCTGCCTACATCTTTTCCTCAGTTTTTCCTAACCCCTAACTCTTTCGATACTTTGTATTCACTGTCTCACTTGACTGACACAAGAAACCCACTGTAGGGAGAGCGCCTTCCTGTGAACCGAGCCCCGTTTCCATGGTGCGGAGTTTTCCACTTAAAAATAAATCCCTGTTTTCTCGGGGGCCGCGCGTACGCGCAGCACTGGCGGAGCCCCCCGCACCCCAGGGTTAGGGGCCGAGGGCAAAGGAGGGCCAAATCCCGAAAGGTTACCCTTGGCAGGCTGCGGCTTCTCGCCCTCCGGTCCGACCGAGGAAACCTCAGCCCTTTTTCGGCGCGCGTTTTTAAGGTTCCCGAACCAACCCTGCCGCGGTCCCCAGCCCGCGGCGTGGCGGGGAGAGCGGCGTTTGAGGGCCTTTGGGCGCACTTTACACCCGCTGCCGCCGAGCGCTTCAGCGGCGGCACCC